>NC_090930.1:439227646-439529746 GCF_040938575.1 Ambystoma mexicanum | reverse complement strand
CTCCCCCCCAGAATAGCAGAGCTAGAGTATAATTATGAAAAGTCCCTTCAAGCTGCTTTAATTTTAAGCAGCCTTATACTCATTCAGGGTGCCTGCTCTGGGGGTGCTTGTGATAGCCCTGTGGTGGCGGCCACCCTCCCCTGTTCATGGTGGTCTAGCAGCAAGAGACAGTAAAGTAGGCTGCTTCCTTTTGATACCTTCCTAAATTACTGCTGTAGGTTGTGCTCTACGGAGATGCGGACGTGGACTTGGTGGTGACCCTGTCAAAATGAAATGGTCCTCACTCAATCATTCATTGCCTCACTAGCTGCCAATTATTGGTCCAGCAAGATAACACATTAACTCAGCAAGTGACTCGCTGCGTCAGTGAGAGAATCAGTACATCAACTACTCAGTCAGAGAGTCAATGGCCACTAGTCATTTACTCTGAGCACTAAGAGACCTGGATTTTGGGTAATCCTGCAATCATATTCTTTTTTCATATGAACACCAACAAGTGAAGTAATACTTGCATATAATTTGATTTGACTGTGAACTATCAGTGTCATTATGTGTGGCAAGAATGAACTCTAAGAGAGATTCTGCCGTAGCCTTTAGTTGCTGACTAGGCAAGGGTTGGAGGGGAGTTGGTAAATGATCCCATTGTGGCCTTGTTGAGATGCAGAGGTGAACTGTGGTTTAGTCTGTAATCTGTAGTCCGGTGAATTGGGCACCACCTGATAGTAAACCAACAATACAGATGTACAAACAAGACAGCAACTGTTTAAGGTGCAGATCAGCAACCACGATTCACGTTATGGTGAATAAATGCTATGTTATGTTATGTTACTTTGCATTTGTATAGCGCCTTATGTACCATTGGTATGATCTCAAGGCGCTGGTAGGTTGAACGCCCTCGGGCCCCGTAGTTCAAGTCAGTAGAGCGAGAGAGAGAGCCATAAGGTGCGTGTGTGCACCGGATATGTGTGCAGCAGGTGTGGCACTCGTATGATGGCTGCTTCTTAGCGGTAGGTGTGGTGGTTGGGAGATCAGGAGTATGGGTGCTTTCTGGCAGGGTGATACCAGACTGATTCTGGCTGTGTTAGGCCCGAGGAGAACGCCTAGGCTGGCGGGTGTGCAGCCAGCTGTGTTTAGTTAGGATGATGGGGAGTATGTGGCACGTGTTGGTATGAGGAGAGCTATACCGAATATGTCATAGTATCACTGTGTTCTAATTGAGTGGTGGTATATAGAGGAGAGTAAGCATGGTGATGTGATATGGTGGTTTTCAGTAGGTGCTTGAGATCAAGCGCCTTCATGCTCCATGCGTTCCATGCATTCGAACCATTCCATGCGTTCTAACCGTTCCATGCACTCCAATCGTTCCATGCACTCCTACTGTTCCGTGCACTCCAACCATTCCGTGCACTCCAACCATTCTTGTGCAATGTCCATTCCACGCCCCTTAACTGTTAAAAGCATTCTATTCATTGCATGTGCTCCCTCAGTTCTATGCACTCCATCTGTTCAATCAGTTCCATGCATTCCTTTTGATCCATGCATTCCATTCGTTTGCACCCACATAATCCTTTACACACTTCTTCATCCACTCACACTCTTCGTCTGCTCCACACCCTTCGTCCGCACTCTTCGTCTGCTCCGCACTCTTCGTCCGCTCCGCATTCTCCGTCCGCTACACTCTTCGTCCACTCCACACTCTTAGTCCACTCCACACTCTTAGTCCACTCCACACTCTTCGTCCGTTCGTCGCACGCACTCCATCCGTCCCATGCACTCCATCCGTCCCATGCACCCCATCCCTCCCATGCACCCCATCCCTCCCATGCACCCCATACGTCACATGCACTCCATCCATGTCATGCACTCCATCCATGTCATGCACTCCATCCATGTCATGCACTTGATTCATCTATTCCATTCGTTCCAGTCATTCCATGCACTCTGTCATTCCATGCCATCTATCCGATCCATGCACTCTATCTATTCCGTGCACACCATCCATATCATGTGCTCATCCTTTCGATCCTCTCATCCACTTTATTCCTCTCGTCAACTTCGTTCCTCTCTTCTATTTCATTGATTTCATCCATTTCTTTAATTTCATCCACTTCACTGCTTTCATCAAGTTTATTCCTTTCGTCCACTTTACTAATTTAAACCCACTTCACTCGTTCTATTCAGTTTAGCCGTTATAATTTGCATTGGTGGTTATTAGTTTTTGATTTCTTGCTCGGATCATGATGCTGGATTGTTATTTATGATAAAGCAGCTTTGGGCTAAGGTCATTGATTGCTGTTATCCAGTTTGAGTTAAGAGTCCATTTTAGGGGAAGAGCTATGTTTTCAGTAATTTGCGGAAAGACATGAGGTCCTCGGTGAGTCGGATGTGGGGTGGAAGTGAATTCCACAAAGTAGGGGCCAGGGCTGAGAATGATGATCCACCTAACCTGACTGAGTTGGTTTTGGGTATAACTAGGAGGCTGGCAGAGCTTGAGTGCGTGGAGGATGGTAGGGTTTGTCTTGAAGATATTGAGGTCCGGTTTTATGCATTGCTCGTTGAGAGATGCATAAGGTTTTGAAGGTCACCCTTCAGGCAACCGGAAGCCAGTGCAGAGTTTTGAGGGCTGGAGAGATGTGATCTCTTGGGCCGCGTGCTAGTAGCAGTTTGGCTGCAGCGTTTTGTGCCCTTTGTAGTTTAGTCAGTTGGTACGCGTGGACTCCGAGGTGGAGGGGGTTAGCATAGTCCATTCTTGACATAACAATTGATTGGACCACAGAGAGTCTGTTGGGAAAGGAGAGGTATGGAAAAATGCGCCTAAGAGTTTTAAGGTGGTAGTGGCAGGACTTGGAGACGTTGTTGACTTGGAGTGAGAGAGTCTAGGGTGCATCCAAGGTTTTTTACTGAATTTGAGGGTGACGGGGAATTGCCCATGGCAGATGGCCAGGGTAGCGGGTGCGGAAGAAGTTTGGTGTTGCCACATACCATGATTTCAGTTGTGGAGGGGTTTAGCAAGAGGTGGTTTGTGGTCATCCAATGATCTATGTCGAGGAGGCAGGAAGCGAGGTCGGGTTGGCAGTTGGGTTTAGAATGCAGGAGTTTTAGGATTAGTTGTGTGTTATCGGCGTAATTATAGCACAGGACATTGTGTGAACAGATTATTTGTGGGAGGTTGGACATATAGAGGTTAAACAGGAGGGTTGATAGGCATGCTCCTTGTGGAACTTCAGTGTTGACCGGTCGTGCGTGGGAAGCATAGGTGGACAGTAGGGTTATTGGTTCCTATTGTCGAGGAAGGATGCTATCCCTTTGAGAGCGTTTCCATGGATTCCCAGGGAGTGGAGGCGGCCAAGGAGGATTGAGTGGTTGATGTCGAAGGTGGCGTATAGGTCAAGAAGTATTAGTGTGGCGCATCCTGCAGGATCAGCCATGTTTTTAAGGTCATCCCAGATTGAGGTTAGGGTGGTTTCGGTTCTGTGTCAGGCTCTGAAACCTGATTGAGCGTGGTCTAGGAGATTGTTGGCTTCGAAAAAGGCATTTAGTTGGGAGTAGGCAGTTCGTTCAATGAGTTTGGCAGGGAACCTGGTGCTTGAGATGGGGCGGTAGTTTTTGTGCTCGAGAGGGTTGAGGCAAGGTTTTTATTAGAAGAGGCTTGACATGAGCAGTTTTAAATGCATCGGGAAAAATTCCTGAAGAGAGGGAGTCGGTTATGGTGGTTCTTGTGTGGTCTCCTGCGCAGGTAGATGCAAAGATTTCTTTGATGGTTGTGGCCGGGCTGGGGTCGAGCGGGGAGCTGGATGGTTTGCAGGCAGAGAAAAGTTTGAGAAATTGGTCAGTTGATATTGGAGTGAAGGAGTCGAAAGTCGGTTGTGTAGCGGTCGCAGGCGGTGGGATAGCAGGTGGGGTGGGTGGATTGCATGGTGAGTGTAAGAGATCTAGTTTGTTGGTTAGAGAGTTTGTTCTTTCGAGAGCTGTGGTGTAAAAGTGTAGAGAGAGTGAGTCGCACAGTCATTGTGAGGGGGTGGGAAGGGTGGTGGTACATGATGGTTTGGTGAATTTGGCGATGATTTTGTGAAGTTCTTTGCTGGGGTTTTTACAGTTTAGGATTCGGGAGTTGTAATGGGCTTTTTTAGCTTTCTGGATTTCTGCCTTGTAGAGGCGATGGTGCCCTGCCAAGGAGGATCTGCTCAGGGCTGTTTTGTCTTTCCGCCATTTGCGTTCTAGTGATTTATATAGCTGTTTAGGGGTCTTCAGTTCTGGGGTGAACCATCTAGGGAAAAGGCCATGGCGAGCTGATGGTTTGCAAGAGGGGGTGAGCGGGATTAGTGAGGTGTTGAGCCATGAGTCAAAGGCGTCAGAGGTTAGGGGTTCGTTGGGTAGGCAGGTAGGGGGAGTAGACTGAAGGAGTGCATCGGCTAGGTCAGGAAGGATTTTTAGTTTCTTCCAGCATTTGCGTAGATTCAGAGGTTCTGGTTCGGTTAATGGGAGCGGGTTGGGTGAGTGAATGGTGAAAGAAACAATGAAGTGATCAGACCAGATGATAGGGGTGGGGGGTTAGATGAATCAGGTTGTGGGAGCTGAAGATGGCATCAAGTGTGTGTCCTTTATAGAGAGTCGCCCATTTATGTGGGCATGGAGGTTAATCACGTCTAGGCCGTCAACCAGAGTGAGACATAGGGTTGGTGGGGATGTCCAGCCATATGTTGAAGTCTCCTAGAACGGTGAGGGTGGGATGGTTTAGTAGGAGGGTGGCAATAGAGTCGCAGAGGTTGTTTGAGAATTGTCTATCGTAGCCAGGGGGTCTGTAGATGATTAGGAAGCTGTGGGAGAACAAAGGTAGGGAAGGTTTTATGAAGAGTGATTCGCAAGAAGGAATGGATGGCTGGTTGTTGATGATTGAGGCGTAGAAGTGAGATTTGAAGGCGATTGCTATTCCTCCTCCTCTAGAGGGACAGTTCAGTGGGATCAGGGAGTAGTCAGGGGGGAAGGCTTCATTGGCGATAGGGGCGAAGTCGTCAGAGAACCAGGTTTCTGTGATAAAGACCAGGTCCGGTTTGTCAGAGGCGAGAAGGTCAAAGATGCTGTTCTGTTTTTTGCTACAGATCGGGCATTAAAAGAATGCAATTTACTTCGGTACAGGAGGATGATGAGGGAGTTGCAGAGGTGGGGGGAGGGTGAGGAGAGGGTGGAAAAGGGGGCTAGAGGGGGGTGCTTGGTGGTCGATGGGAAGCGTAGGCGGGCAGTTGAGTTGATGTGTTTGGGGGGAGGGGTTGGACTGGTGTGACGGGTTGATTGGAGTTGGGTCGGAGGATTTGAAGGTTGGGAGTGGGGGGTTAGGAGTTTCAGTTGTGGTTGTTGAGAATTTGGGTGAGAGGGGTTTCAGGTAGGGTGTGGCAGGGGGTGGGTGGTGATGATCGTGATTGGGTGGGTCGATGAGTACTGAGCGATTGAGGGAAACCAAGTACGTTTTCTCTTCAGTGTTTTTGTTGCGGTTGGTGTGTGAGAGAGGGTAGGGGGGGTCGGAGGGGGAAAGAGAAGCGGCTACTGTTCTTGCCAGGGCGAGGCGTGCAATTTTTAGGCAGGGGAAGGAGTGGGGTCAGGGGAGTGAAGTGGGAGAATGGGAAAACAAGCTCCCCCCAATCTCATCAAGACCATGGCCTAGAGGATCACGGCCCTGGCACCCCCCACGGGACGAGTTCGTCTATCTACCAGATGACAAAATACCCTGGTTCAGGAACATAAGGGTATGCCCACCAGCCTGTCCGACTCAAGCCGACACCTGCAGTATGGATGAACTCGACTAAGACAACAGCCACAAGTATCCACATCGTTAGAGATGCCATAACGACCTAGCCAACTGCCAAGAACACACGTGCCATCATGCACACTGGTCGCTCACACACCAACCTACACGAAGAACATATTCAGTGCTATGACGTAGGTGACTTGACACACCCACTGACGTGCATCGTTGTTATTTTTCGCATGGGCCTTTTTATAGTAATGCAGAAACGCAAGACGCTTGAAGAACTTGTGTATACGCTTGCTGACGCTTCTCCCACCACTCGCTCTGTGACAACACCATCATGTATACCTAACACTGCTTGTGACGCCATGTCAACCCGCAATCTCTGTAAAATGGATTATGTATCGCCACCCATGAACTAGTCCCGAGTAGGCCGCAAGCAAGAGCCCCACCATGAAAATCCTCTGAGAGCAAGAGTACAAGTGATGATCATGCAGAACGAGCCCCAGCTAGAACTCATAGCCAAGGCCACGATGTTGCAACTCGCATGCTACCAGCCTGGCGCCAAGGTTACACCTGTAAAAAAAGCCAAGCCCACAGAAACGAAATACAAATCTAATGTGCAGAATTCTGCTCCAGCTACTGTCTCTCCACACGTGACAGAAAGTCGCCTGGGTCCCACGTCTGGGACACAGGTTGCAACAGCGAAGCAGCAAGATGGACACCTACGGCGATGGGAACGGCCCGCTCACAAGTCTATGAGCAGACCTGTACGTTGTCTGCACAAACACATAGTTGCACATTGTTGCTAATGACAGGTACACCGCAAGCTGGGAACGACGATGGTCCTAGGTTTGGGGGCTGGCGGGAGGACCAATCAGAACGCAGGGGGGCTCATCATTGGCGTCAGTAATACTAGCCAATCACCAGGGGTCCCCTTGTAGCAATTTTCAAGTATCTAATAGTAGGGACAGCTCAAGTATACCACCTGACTCATCCTTAACCACTAATATCCTTCTGCATATGTATCTTATACTAACCCTACGACTCGGGGAACCAATCCGGAGTGGCAATAGGTTTTTTGCTAACTTTCCCAGGTGACGCAGGTAGCGCGTCATACTGCTGTAAAAAGGGCCTGCGAGCCCCACTAAGAGTGAAAGTCTGGACGGATGCGTACGATCCGAGACCCATCCCTGCCGTTGTTATAATAAACAGCAGAACCACCTTGCTCCTTGTGTGTGTCTCATACTCCTTTTGGGAAACACAGGAGGAGTTGGGGCCTCCCAGCCCGGAGGTCCGCGGACGGTTCTGCGGACCCCGGGATAATCACCCCGACAGGAGGAAGATGGTTGGAGTTGATGGGGGAATGGGGGGAGGATGGTAGCAGGGATGGGTGTGCTTGGGAGGTTAGGCTGGCCGTTAGTCGGGGAATAGAGGGGAGCGGGTATGATGATAGTAGGCGGGTGGGAGGAGGGGATGGGAGGACGAGTGGTCTTAGGATGGTTGGCTCACCATCGTGCCCCTCTGGCTTGGTGTTTGGATAGGGGATGGGTGGGGGATGTGGTGGAGGGCAGGATGGTTTGGGGAAGCGGGGATGGGAGGTAGGGCGGGCGGGAAGGTAGGCGGGCGCGAGGAGGTCATTATCGGCGGATCTTGGAGGGTTGGGAGGACTCATGGTTTGGGTTAGTTTGAGCTGTGTTATAGTTGGCGTTGGATGATTTCGTTCACACCTTCCCACTTTAACTATACCACCTGATGTTAGTTGTACACACTCCCTATGATTAACTGTACTACCGCTGTACCACAGCGATAATTAGCACTTTTTAAGTTCAGCTATACCACCGGGTGAGATTGTTCACAGTTACTAAATTCAACTATAGCACCGGGTGAGATTATTCACAGTTGCTGAGTTTAACTAAACCACAGGGTGATATTATTCCCATATTCTAAATTCAACTATACCGTAGTGTGGTATTCTTCGTATTTCTAATTTCAACTATACTATAGGGTGAGATTATTCACAGTTTCTAAATTCAACTATACCACAGGGTCAGATTATTCACAGTTTCTCAATTCACCTATAACACAGGTGAGATTATTCACCGTTTCTGAGTTCAACTATATTACAGGGTTGTATTATTCCGAGTTTCTAAGTACAACTATATCACAGTTTCTATTTAGATTTTAGAATGCAACTAGAACACAGATTTGCTAATAGGCCGTCTTACTAAGTGCAACTAAACCACTGATGTGCTATTAGGCAGACTTTCTAAATGGAACAAAACCACAGATGTGCTATTGGGCAGACTTTCCAAATGCAACTAGACCACAGATATGCTGTTAGGCCCACTTTGTAAATGCAACTACACCACAGATATGCTATTAGGCAGACTTTCTAAATGCAGTTATACAACAGATATGCTATTTGGCAGACTTTCTAAATGCAACTACACCACAGATATGCTATTAGACAGACTTTCTAAATGCAGTTATACCACAGATATGCTATTAGGTGGACTTTCAAAATGCAGTTATACCATAGATATGCTATTGGGCACACTTTCTAAATGGAACTACACCACAGATATGCTATTAGGTAGACTTTCTAAATGCAACTACACCACAGATATGCTATTAGGTAGACTTTCTAAATGCAGTTATACCACAGATATGCTATTAGGTGTACTTTCAATGTGACAAACACTCCAAAGACCCCCCTCAGATGGGGAGGATAGCTCAAGGGCAATGTGCTCGCCTTGGAAGCAAGACGACATGGAGCAACACAGGTTCGATCCCAGGGTCCGTGCTTAGAAACCTCTGGATATTAAACACGTTATAAGTAAATAAATAACCTATCATATCATATCTGACAGCACACTTCTTATGCATTCCAAATGCTGACAAAACCCTATATACACTTCATGACAAGTTACATCATTACGAAAGAATACATGCAACACTAACCCCAAATCAACATTAAAATGTGATAAATTCAAAGTTCTGAGCATCTATGCAAAGCGTGAAACCGCTGTCACCAAGATCGTACCTCGAGAGGATAGCAGAAACGAAGTTATGCCTTGTGTGTGTCCGTTTAAAAGCAATCTAATTTCCTGCACTGTAGACACGGGATGACGTCACTGGGACTAGCGTGATGATGTCACAAACTGCATCGTAAAAAAAGAAAATGTATAGATAGACAGAGTCCCAAATCTAACACATGGTGCGTGACTAACTAAATAAACAAAAAATAGTAATTAGGCAACAAAGAAATATGCAATAACATAGTGCTCAGTGCATGAATTTCACATTCCCAACACTAATCCGGGTGGTGAACAATGTGCACAACACACAATGAAATCCCTAATCTAGTACAGGATGTGTGACTATCTAAAATTCTGTACAATTAAGTACGCGCCATTACTAGAAGGTAGATAACACGTACATAGTTAAGTGAATTTGATCTACATTCATCATGATTAAAGATAATCATATTCCTTACAGTCTCACATCAAAACACGTCCCAATACAAGATATATCATCATCACAAGACTTTATTCGACAGTCATTAGCCACATACAAATATAGTGCATTATACATAAAATAATGAATCATGAATGACCAAACAGATAGGATTTGTGCATATAAAACATCATAGTGTGCAAGACATTTCAAAAGATTAAATCTAAAAAGCATATTAAAACCAACTCATCCCCATCACAACCGTTATTTATCCCTACTGGTACTGGGAGAAGTAACATGGTCAGCGACCCTTTCGATCGACCAACCATGAGTACCGTTTAAATCGTAACTTTGTGCAAAATGTCATTAAAGTGCGAGCGTGCAGATATTATAAAGTGGAAGCATGTCTCACATGTCTATGTTCTTTGTACACTGTTGTAACCCCGGGAATGTTTTTTTTTGCATGGTCAGTACCTGAGCGGTCAAAGCCTACAACATGGGTCTCATTCAAGCAATAGTCGCGCCCACCGTTCAGCGCCCTTCAGGGTTCGAAATTGAGATTCATTGAGCAGGAGCTAAAACCAGCTCCTTGGTGTCTGCATCACCCAGTAGGCCGGAGCTACTGTAGGGGAACCAGGAGCTACTAGAGATGCTCCTTTAACTTTTTGTATGAAGCACTGTGTTTAAATGTTTACTAGATGTTTTCAAATTCTTTTTTATTAATATTCTCGAATAAATACTCAAAGTTAATATCACAGTTACATGTTTGAAAGGCACACGTTGGCCCAAGGAGCCAAAAGTAGCTCGTGGTAGCTGTTGGTTTCAAGCTAACCAGGCTCTACTATGCTAAATAGCTCCCAACTCCCCTCAACTTTGAACCCTGCACTTGATCTTTTGCGTCATGCCTGGTACAGGTAGGAAGCCACTAAGTACACTGTATTGATGTTATGGGAGTGGCAAAATAGAACCAAAGCATTCCTTTTACGTCGAATACCATGATTATTACAAAGGGATTTCGGGTACTTTTTCCTTGCACCTGCGTATTTCTCACAAAAGAACAGAAAAATCCCTTGCTTGGCCACAAATCTGGCAGGTGCTGGAGGTAAAACAGCCGATTTAGCGGCCAACTCGTGATAGGGCTAGCCCTTAAATGCGGCGGTTATACCGTTACCACCGCATTTAAGGGCTAAAGCCCAACTCGTGATGAGGCCCTTTGTCTTGCACTTGTGACATGTTCCCTCCGGGTGAGACCGCTGCCTGCCCTGTTTTGAGCAGCTTGCAGGGCCTGAAGATTTGCCTTTGATGCCAAGGCAGGAGTTAATCAAGGCCGTTGCTTGAAAGGATATATTTTTTAGTGAAATGTATGGGCGAATCTGGTTGGCATGACATAATCATTGAACAGCAATGGAGAAATACACGAAGTCTGTGGTACAACACAGGTGGTAAAGATGGGTGTTGAGCTAGCGTTTTGTACAGAAACTCTGGCGCTCCTGGGTCCAAGAAAAGATATGATTCACTGAGCAGCCAGTTACATTTAGGAATGAACTGTGGTTTATAACATTGTTAATGTTTCATAACTCAATTGAAAAGAAGTGGTTTAATGAATTGATCAGCTTCTTTAATTTCTCAGCACGTCAATATATTATTCAAATATTGCATTAGAGTGTGTATGTATGGTTGTATGATTATCAAAATGTCTTTTAGAATTAATTAAATTAATATGTGTTTAAGTGTTTTTTAGATAAATCTTAACAAAATGAATATACCGATTTAAGCTCATAATTGTCTGTCCACCTTCTTCAGTCTCTCTTGTTCTCCTGATACCATTTTTGTTCATAATGCCGGAGAAGTGCACCTGTTCACTCAGCCTGGTGAACAATAGTGAGTGGTCAACCAGGTCAAATGCCGCAGAAAGATCAAGCAGCAATAAGAGAGCAGGTTTGCCTTTATCCATAATGTTTGCAATGCTAGATTTCATATTTATTAACGCAGTTTCTGTGGCGTGCATGTGTCTGAAGCCTGATTGTTTCTGGTTCAAAATGTTGTTATTCTCTATGAACCCGTGGAGCTGTATATACGTGACGCAATCCAAGATAATCAAAAGAAATGGGACATCTGTGATCGGTCGTTAGTGTTTAACTATATTGGGATCAAGCTTATTTTTCTTAAGGAGCCGTGTGATCCACGGCTCCTTTAGGAACGAGGGTACAGTGGATTCAGCAAAGGACAGGTTGACCAATGTGGTTACCCAGGGGGCAAGAGTGTCAATACATGCCTTAAAAATGGTAGAAGAACAACTATCTCCTAAACATGAGATGGGTTTCATGCCAGCTGCGATTTTACAAATCTGGGCCTCTGCACAGGGCTGAAACTGAAATATAGCATGGGGAAAATTACAATTGAGGAGATAAGCAGCAGGATCAGATGGGCGGGGGGAACTGATACGAGCAGCAATAGAGTCTTGGTGAGCTGAGATTTTGTCATTAAACTCATCATGAATGGATTGACACCAGGCAGAGTTACCCTCTAACTCTATGAGTTCTTGCGAGTTTGATTGCGCCGAAGAAATCCTGTCATTGTAACTTTGTGATTTAGCTGCGATGATAACTAGTTGCAAGGTTTTTACTGAGTCTTTATATAGGTCTAGCAGAGAGGGAGAGGGGATTTTCCTCCAAGCTCTCTCAGTTCTTTGCTTGGCACGGCGCAGAACAGTGATGGAGTCCCTGAACTAATTAATCTTATTAGCCTTATTCTTAGTAGGTTCCGTTTTTCTGGGTGCTAAGACATCTATAATGTATTAATATTGTTAGTGATATAGGTAGCGAGATCGCCAGTGCTGACAAAGGTGTCAACTGGGGCTAATTTAGCCAAAAGCTGTGAGGCTAAAATTGAAGGGGTGATCTTTTTTAAGTTCCTGGTAATGACAGAGTGTTTGGGGTGGGACTCTGGGAGATCAGGGGATAGGCAGGCAGTGAGAGTGAACCATGCACAAAAGTGGTCCGACCATGGACACAACTCAGTGGTGATGTTCATTGTAGCTAGGTGGTGAGTCAGGACCCAGTCTATTGTGTGTCCATCTCTGTCAGAGAAAGCAGCTTCTGAGTGAAGCCGATGGTAATCAGTGCTGAAAGCAGCGAGACTGCCAATTTATCATGGTATCATGGGGGTCATTGGCCCAAAGATTGAAGTCTCCAAGGACAATAACAGGAGTACTTTAGTTATGTTAAGTAAGTTAATGGATTGCTCCTCAAAAAAGGGGGGTAGCTGATGGTGGCCGGTAAATTACCACAATAGTGAGGGAACAGTTGGCATGAAGCTTAATTTTGGCTACCAAACTTTTGCAACCTTCAGAAGAGTAGTGAGTATTAACATGAATATCCAAACGCTTTCTTCCGATGATGGCCACCCGTCTGCCCCTACGATCAGGGGGGTCCGCTCTAAAGATTCACCATCCTCATTTGCACTCCATAATTGCCTCGCTGTGTTGCTACATTGCATCATATCAAATAAGAAGCCAAAGTATTCAGCAGGAGCCGATTAGCAAGAAACTAGTTGGCCAGTGCCTAATAGCTTTTCTTTATCTGGAATGTGGCCAAAAACATACTCAAAACCAATGTTTGGCACACCCGTATGAGATATAGATACCAAGCAATAAGACCCAAAGAATCCACCTAATCTGTATATTAAGAATAGATATTACCCTCTTACGGGTTAAAACAGCAGATACAACTTTAGCTTGAGGACAGGTGGGAAAGGGTGTCTGGAACACTTACAGTGTTTTCTGAGAGGAAAGGTTACTGTACTATTTCTGGAAAGGAGAACGGTTGTTAGTTCAACCTTCAACAGACTGATACAGATCGGATGTGCTTTGATCCAATAAGAACAGACTCTTTGTACCGGCAAATGAACCTTACTCTTTGTACTGGCAAATTAACCTTTTTATGCCATGAGTGCCTTGGCTTAAGCAAGCCAACATTTCTAATGGCCACAGGTGGAACAAGAGAACATTTAGATATCGTAGCACTTTGGCACTTGTAAAGTATTACCTTCATGACGGGCGGTCTGCAAAAACTACAGGAGACATATGAACACATGTTCCCGAACCATGCATGATCCAAAGGATTTGTTCAAGTGATGTAACATAAAACATTGCCTGCAATTAACATACATAGAGGGATTTTTTGTAATCCAGGCAACGGGGATACAAAACGAAATACATATTTCAGTTTACATTGTAACATAAATTCAACTATTTGTGGTTTTCCCCTAGTTCAAGTTCCAAGTTATGTGTCCAGATCCTACCTCTTCTATAAGAGTGATTAGTTTCATCCCACTGAGCCTCATTTGCTGAGCATACATCACCAGACTTCATTAACTGGGTGTAGCTCTACAGCATACCAATTAAGAGAGGATTCACATAAATGCTGTCACCTCAGACATTAATTTTGTGTTCCATATAGCATGTTATTCTGCAAACCTCCCAAGGTGTACTCCACAGCTTTCTTCTTGAACATATTTCTACATCATTTTTAAATATCTAGGCAGATTAATCTCCTTTACATCATCCTTTCCTTTGGCATACCAAAACGTTTTAGGATTTTCAGTATCATGCTCACAGTAGCAGTCAAAAAAGTGCTAACGTTCTGAATGCATTTGCGGTGGAAGAGAAAAGATAATTTAGCAGGAACATAGACGCACCCCATTCTTAACTGTGCAAGTGGGCGTAGCCTAGGTTTCCTTATGAGAACCTAAGGCGAACATATTCGTCCTTAGCACTTAAACGGTTGAAAACCCCACAAAACATAAAGTAGCAACTAGAGTAAATGGAGAGGCATTCTTTAGGATTCCAGGTCCTCCGCTTGCAATGAAGATCCTCCCTTAGGTTGTACCTGTGGAATCTATGAAATGCACTCTGTAGTCGCTGTACACTGACTTTGTTTACAGGAAGCATGTGTTTTAGATTTTTGGGCATCAACGTCTTATAAGACAAACATCTGCACCAATTGTGCCATGCTTATCAAGCTTCACTAACATACAATTTGCTTTCTCAGTGAAAACCCAAGCTGGTGGCCCCTTTGTCTTTTTAGGCAAAGTGAACTGCTGCAATCCCCACTTCAGTCATGTTTGATAGGTGGGATACCGACAAACTGAAGTTGTTGTAGCTTATCCTTTTTGGGTGGGCCTTAGGGTCTTATATAGAAGACTGCTGTCTGATCACCTGGGGAACCGGACATACAAAGGAGATCTCAGAAATAGCAGCACTCTTGACTATTTGATGCTACTACTTGAGCACTGGAAGCAAGTACACGATTCTGAGGTTGTCGACCATATGGACAGCAAACACAGTCACCTAAATTTGATATATAAAAAGGATGCTAAAAGAGCTGCAGCACAGGCGAGAAGAGAAATTGTGGGTTAACTTACTTATATTAGGCAGGTTCTTAAATGGGCTGAACCATATTTTGCATTAAAAAGGCCCATGTCAAAGGACCTTTCAAACCCCTATGCTGCCTATATGCAATCTGGTTTGAGCCCATTGGACGTCCTTCGTCATTGGGATATTTAAGGCATTTAAAACCTACAACATTTACTGATAGCAGTAAAGTAGGAACCAAAAAAGCAGAAAGGGTTCAAATTGGCATGACATCCTTTGTAGGGATGCCAAAAGCTATCTCTTGAAGTGCCTAAAATTAAATGTTTAAAACCGTTCTAACATCTTAGTGCTATAATAATTCCTATAGAAGTGGCAAAACAACATGGCCATGATGAGGCTTGAGATGAATTAAATGATATCATTGCTTCCAAAGAACATTCCAAATGCTGGGCTGTAGTTACTGCTAGGCTGAGTGGACCTCGGGTCCCTGGGGTCTGTTGACTGATATACAAGAATCAGATTGGATAGCACACTACAAAGCACTTTACGACCCATGTAAGGGCACATGTGAATCTGCCCTAAAGGGAGATACTGTTATTTGTCAAACTACAAGAGCGCTTACTTCGTCTGTTTTTTAAGTAATAAATAAGTAATAATGAAGTAATATCGGCCATTAAGCATGGAGCAGCTAGAAATACGTCTCTCGGGTCCGTCAGAACCCTGTGCGCATCTATAAATACTACATTTTGGGCTTCAATTTGTGAAAATTGTATGTTAGATGATATAGCCAAATGTGGTCATCTTCCCGAGTCTTGGAAAAGATCAATTCTGGTGCTGATTCATGAAAAAGGGGTATCAGGGCGACAGACAGAATGATAGTCCAATCTCCCTTTTCAATACTATTTCAAAGCTTTTTTGAAGAATGCAGAGTACAAGGTTTTCGGGATGGTGTGAGGAGGCTTTCCCATTATACAAAGCCCAGTTTGGTATCAGAGAAGACCTAAGAATGGTTCAGCAGGCCCTAAACGTATTTTTGATAGTGTGTAAATATATATAGTTTCGAAAAACAAACTGTAATACTCTGCAGCTTCCACTAGATGTCGGCATATGCACAGCATGCAAATCTAACCAGATACAAGCATCAGAAATACGATTATGGTGAGTAATGTTTCCCTTCTGAGACTTGCGGAATATGCTTGGATTCCATGCTCTGCATAGATTAGCGAGCAGTGTTAGAAAAAGGAGGTGGGATGTGAGAAGGGTCATGAGCAAATAAATGTCTTACAACCGCTTGTCCCACTTGAGTATCTGTCTTGGAATGAGTGTCAATGCAGTAGTGCTGAGTAAAAGTGTGAATAGAGCTCCATGTAGCTGCTTTGCAAATGGTGTCAAGGGGAACATTTGCAATGAAAGCCAGAGTGGCCCCAATGCCTCTTGTAGAGTGGGCTCTTGGCGTAACAGGCAGAGTTTTTTCAGAAAGGGAGTAACATAGCTGGTTACAATTAACTATCCACTTGGAGATGGCACCTTTAGAGACGCAATCTCCTTCTCTGCCTGTAGCTACGGAGACAAACAGTTGGTCTGTTTTTCTTAGTGGCCTGGTCTTGTCTACATAGTAGAGGACCGCTCTTCGCACATCTAGAGTGTGTAGTTTCACCTCAGCAGAGCTTTTGGGCTCTTGGAAGAAGGCTGAAAGCTCAATGGACTGGTTAACGTGGAATTTAGAAATGAACTTAGGTGAGAACCTAGGGTGTGTTCGTAGAACCAGTTTATCCTTATGAACAGTAAAGAAAGGACCCTGCACTGACAGAACCTGAATTTCACTGACCCTTCTTATGGATGTAATGGCTACTAAGAAGGCAGTTTTATAGGTCAGGTGTTTGAGACTGGCTTTATGCAGGGGTTCAAAGGGTGGGCCTATGAACTTAGCAATCACCACATTAAAGGATAGTTCCGGGACTTTTTTTTTATTGTCCCTACGGGTCGGCCATGTGTTTGTAAGCATAAATCGGTAGATCGTAGGAAACTTTCCTATGGACCTTACCCGACTTTTCGCCCATTATCGCACTCGAAATCAGCCTCCATTTTGTGATAATCCTATCATTCCGCCGCATCGACCTGGCTCACCTGCCTTTGCGGCACTAAATCAAATCCCCCGCCCCTGAGCCTGACATCAGCAGACGCGTACTGCCCATTTCAAGCACGTCTCGTGTCAACAATCGCTGCGCCTCAGCTATTGACGTGTTGCCATGGAAATGGCAGGACGCCTCTTTCCCCAATAAGTATAAACAGACCGTTTCACAACACACAGCAGCAGATTTTCGATTCCATTCCTCTCTCTGTGTTACTTTGAGTATTCTGTGACTCGTTTCAGTGCTCTGGTCAGCTACCTTCGCCGCTTGTAGCCCGTGTGAACACCTGTACCATCTCTGTAAATTATTTTACTATCTTTACCGCACAATGGCCACAATAATGCCGTATATGTACGAGCCCGAGTACACCGAGGAAGAACTACTGGAAAGTCAAGCACGCGAAAACGATGGGGATTCGGACGGCAGTTGGGAGGACCAGTCAACGGATGAAGAGCCTGGACCATGTCGCATGGACGGCGTCTCCACCTGGTGCACGTGCAATCGGTGCGAGCTAATGCCAACTGAGGAGGAGAACTGCTGCTGCCGTGAAAATTCCGGGTGCTTGGCCTACATTTCGGAAAGCGAGCAAAGTCTGCAGGAAGGCGAGCAAAGTCCGCAATGCATCACCGAGCTGCCAGAGTTCAGGGAAGCCTGCCTCTTACGGACCGTGTTGAGGATGATGATGGTGCTTATGCACGAACTTCGCGGCACTGTTCGTCCGCGTAATCCGAGTAACGAGTAAGTATACTCTGTTTGTGATGTCAGTGATGCCACCACTATTTCATGGTCGTCTCCCACATATAAAATTACATTTACATATCATTCGAACGCATGTAAATTTGTTCCATATAGTGCATTTTCTAGATATAATTTTTTTCTAAGAAAAATGACATGTGTTACCTGAATCGACATTGATAAGAAAGTTTGGTCAGTTTAATACAGTTTGCATCTTTTTTTTTCACAGGTGGTACAGGCTGGTGGCCTATCGTTGCTTCACTTGGTGGCTTCACGGGAGGCTCGGACACCGCGTTCGGAGAGTAATACCTGCCTGTGCGGTACTTGCCATTAGACAACATTTCCCCAGTGACAGTGGACAATACCGCGGATTTTCCCTCGATGTGCTGCAACCTCAACTTTACAATGTGTAATGTTTATTATTTATGTTTAATTAAAATCTAAAATAAAGCCCAACATATATTTTAACAATGGTTGTTTTGATTTTTTAAATGAATCTAGTGTATATTCTCCTGGGAGGGTGAGGTATTTATAAACTCACCCCCCTGCATTCCATGTAGTAGATCCTGCAGCCATCCTCTTACATTCAGTTAGATGGCCTCTCCTTGGTGAGGCCCTGCGGCAAACGGGTCTTGTCTGCACGACCACCGCCCCGATCCACCCCCCGCCCTATCAAAGGCAGTTCGCACCGGGGTACTTGTGCTGGCAAGTGGAGCTGTCAGGGAGCGATAAAGGCCAAGAGGTGCCAAAGACCATGTACACTTCAAAGTGGTCTATAGAGCATGGGTTGTTGTTCCCATGTCTACCTCCAGACCCCGTGTCTCCTGCCAAACATCCCCCCTCACGCTGGACGGCCCCCTGCAATCCACATAAGTGTGTCTCCATTCACGAGTCTTCCTGTGTCTTGTCTGCACGACCACCGCCCCGATCCACCCCCCCGCCCTATCAAAGGCAGTTCGCACCGGGGTACTTGTGCTGGCAAGTGGAGCTGTCAGGGAGCGATAAAGGCCAAGAGGTGCCAAAGACCATGTACACTTCAAAGTGGTCTATAGAGCATGGGTTGTTGTTCCCATGTCTACCTCCAGACCCCGTGTCTCCTGCCAAGCATCCCCCCTCACGCTGGACGGCCCCCTGCAATCCACATAATGCCACGACATATACACGTCATTCATTCACAAACACACCCCTGTTTCGAATTCTTTATAACCCACTTCATATTTCTAATGAGAACTTCTTTGCGCTTTGCTAGTCAACCCGTGAAGGTGCTGGTTATCTGCTCTTCGTCTCTGTGAACTTCCGTGACCACTTTGAGCAAACTCGTCAGTTTGCAACCTGTGAACTGCTCCCTGTTCTACGACAAGAAACTACTCTGATCCCTGCATCTAACTGTTTGTTCGTCAAGGTAAGTCCATGTACCATAATCATTTTGCGTCCAATTTTTTAATTTATATCTATTTGCTAGTAGTCATCAAATTGCATCCATGTTTTCTTTTCGTTCACGACAGTACATGCAAGGAACTAGTCACATGTTCTGAGTTTAGTCAAATTACTTTTTCTATTTTTTGAAAGTTATTGAAATACTTATCCGCATGTGAATAACATGTATAGTTCCAAGAACCAAAACGGACCTTGCATTGAACCTTTTATGTGTCATTTAATGTTTTAACACATTGGTATTCATAGAGAATTGTTGATCTTTACTTTTCAGAACTTTCCATAATGCCTGCCTGTTCCATTGGCGGTTGCCCTTCGAAGACCCATAACAAATCTGAAGGTACTATAATGCATGTTTTCCCTAAAACAATAGATCAGATAAGAGAATGGGTCCGATATTGCGGATATCCAGCCTCTGAGATAGAAAGTAGAGTCCTAGAAGTCTTTGCGGACAAGAGGGGTGATCGATACCGCATCTGCAGCAGGCACTTTAGCCCAGACATGTACTCCACATCATTGCTAATAAGGACGAAAACACCGCGAGCGAGGCGAAAATTGCTCTCAACCGCTATTCCCACTCTATTCGTCCACATCCCTCCACTGGTGAGTCAAGTTTACGTATTTATCTCTCGGCATTGCGGTAGTGTGTAGCATTAGCTAACAATAATTTCCCCATTTATGTATCCACTCAATATGAAGGCTGAAGATTCTCCATCCGTGTCGTTATTGCAGTCATCAGCCACTTCAAGCGCCTATCGGGTAATCTTACTTAGCTATTCTGACACTGACTTGTTTTAGGCATGTAAATCAATAGTTTTAATTGATCGTGTAATTATTTTACCTAATGGTACACCACAGTACTCGTCCTCTAGTCTTTGTTTTCAGTTATAATTATTGTTATCCAAAATAATGCAAGTACTGTCTTTCAGGGAGATGCTGAGGAGTCCAACGCATTGACGACAACCGTAGATGTCACTCAGATGCTCGAGGTACGTTTCCGGACAGTTCCATCGATGGAGATCATCAGATCTTGCATTCTTGTAGCGTGATTGTTACACACAATGTTTCTTTCGTTTTTAGCCATTGGTATGTCCTTCTGTCGTCGCCCTCCTATGTGTCTTCTTTTTTCAATATTGTGTTCATTACTAATGAAAGTCCTATGTTTCAGGGAGTCGATGGAGCATTAGTCCAAGAGGAAGGGGGAGCATGCAGTTACGGGTCGGCGCAACAGCTTGCAGAAGTGTGCACCGCAGTTACAGCGTCCCTTGATGTTCTTATGCATTTCGAGGTATGGATACTGACAGATCAATCATGCGAGATCAAATGACGTGATTACATCCGCTATACTTCCTTCTTTATTAACGCAAGTACTATGTTTCAGGGAGCTGACGGAGCTTCTTCAACAAGAACATCACCCCTAGTAGTTGATGCAGATCTCTGGGTGGTGACACTTCCAACGATGGAGCAAATCGAATCATATTTAGATATCCATTATTTATTTTAGACAACTGATCATTTGTGCAGGTCTATTTAGATGAGCCGTTGACGCCTGCAGAAAGTTTATGTTCTTTTAAACAAAATAGAAAACCATACTAATGCAATTACTGTGTTTCAGGGAGTTGCTGAAGCGTCATCTTCAATAATATCATCAATGGAAGTCTATGCGGAGCCCGAGGTATGGATCTTGACAGTTCAATCTAACTAGATCAACAATGCGTGAACTATTGTCGTTTGAATGTTCTACACAATGCGTTCATTCGTGTTTTGCTATTGAGATGTACGTATGGGTATTGGTCCCCAAGTACATTTTGTGTTTTCAATATTATTATACATACTAATGAAAGTTCTATGTTTCAGCGAGTCGATGGAGCCTCAGTGAGTGATGGATGTGCTTATCATGAAAGTATAGTCGTTGCAGCGCGAGAGGAAGTGGAGACATGCACACACGAGTCGGAGCAACAGCGTCCAGATGTTGAAGTTCGAGGAAAGAAAGTTTCAAAGAAAAGAAAGCAAAAGAAGGTTAGTGTCCTGTTCACTATATTATGTTGTCTTTCACTGTCAATAGTTCAATACTGTAAGTTGTGTTTAAACTGAACATCCCTTTTCTAATCTGTCCTCTAGTTGCGAGTGGGTGTAAGAACTAGATCTACACAGACAGTGAAGCGAACGAGAGATGTTGCTTGTCAAACCTTTTGGCAGGGACTTGAGACTGGAGATGCATCGTGCCAATGGGAAGAATATGAAGTGATTGACAACGGAGCTATACCACCACCAGCCATTGATAGTGAATGTCCTCCTGGTAGTTTGGATGCAGTCGTAGATCAATTCACAGAATCCACACCCGCAAAAAATAAGAGCACGCGAAAGTTGAAGACATTGTTTTTTTCTCCCATCTCCGGACAAGGAACAGATGTTGCAATGGAAGAGAATGAAGTGGACGACAATGAAACACCATCAATATCACTCAGCATAGCGGAAGACGATATCAGAGATTGTACCTTTCATGCGAGTGACATGTCCTCAACGTTACAGGCCGAACCAGCTGGGATGCAGAGTGACAGTATAAGGAAAGAGGCCAAATTCATTGTATTCGATAGCTGTTTGATGGATATTATTATGATGATGAAATGTGGGCATTGGGTTGGTGGGGAAGTATGTGGGGAGCCATTGATTAATGTGACTCGTGCAATTCGAGGCACTAACCTTAAAATACATGCCACCTGTACACAATATCATCCGTTCGCATGGTCTGCACAACCCATGCTGGGGCAACTGCCAGCAGGCAATCTACTTTGTGCAGCGGCCGCACTTTTTAGTGGTTCAAGTTTTAAAAAGTTACAGTATTTCTTTCAGTTTGTGGGAATCCATTTCATTGCGAAAAGTCAGTTCTACAAATACCAAACCGATTATCTATTTCCAGCCATCAGCGAAGCTTGGAGAATGGAAAAAATGTCAATGGAAAGTACATTCGCGGGCAAACGCTTCAGGCTAGCCGGTGATGGACAATGCGACAGTCCAGGATTTTCAGCCAAGTACTGCACCTACCACTTTCAGGACATGGAAAGTAAGAAAATTGTGAGTTCGGTGGTCGTGCAGGTGTCACAAAGTACATCCTCAGTGGCCATGGAGAAAGTTGGCTTTGTAGCATCATTGCAAGAACTACAATCGCGGGGAATGGTGATCGACCTGATAGCCACGGACAGACACGTTTCAATTGCCAAGACAATGAGAGAACAGTACAAAAATATAAATCACCAATTTGACGTATGGCATCTTGCAAAAACAATCAATAAAAAATTGTCGGCTGCAGGAAAAAAAAAAGATATGCAAGGTATTTCACAGTGGTCCAAGTCAATCAGCAACCATCTTTGGTGGAGCTCAAAAACATGTGAAGGGTCGTTGGAAATTCTACTGGAAAAATGGCGGTCAGTAATGTTGCACTGTAGCAACGTACATCAATGGTCGACAAATGAGCATTTCCACAAATGTGAACATGGCCATTTGTCCACAGAGGAGGCACGGAAGAAGAAGTGGTTGATTCCTTCATCACCCACTCACAAGGCCATTGAAAAGATTGTATTTGATAAAACTATAACAAGAGATTTGAGGGGACTCACGGAATTCTGCCATACAGGAGATTTGGAGGTGTTCCACAATATGTGCCTAAAGTACAGGCCCAAAAGATTGCATTTTGGCATGGAAGGCATGATAAATCGGACTCTTCTAGCGGTCTTGGCACATAACCATAATGTTGGCCGTCAACAAAGTAGGACGACCGGAACTTTAGGGACGCTTCGCTACAATAAGGCCTTCACTAAAAGAAGTAAACAATGGGTGATCAAACCAGTGTTTGAGGATATGCAATATGAGTTTATTGAGAGACTTATCGTAGATGTCCTCGATAGGCACATACATGGAGTGGTGAACGAACCTATGCAGGGGACAACTGCATTGCCACCCAACATTGCCTCTGTTCCATGTCCACCTAAAGCAGAGCTCATTGAGAAATACACATCACGGTTTAAATGATTGTAATTCGATTGTCTGTTCTCTCGAGTCTCCTCATGTTGCAGGCCCATTGCAATTAAACCAAACAGTAATATAAATCATTTTTACAAAAATTATAGAATGTTTCCGTATTACAAACACATGGCCGACCCATAGGGACAATAAAAAAAAAGGCACGCAGACAAGATGCCCTTACACTAACTGGAGCTAACTAGAAATGTGTGCTCGCTCAAAGTGAAGGTCAGCTGCTTTGATGTTTTGCTCGGGTGGCGGAAAGGCCCACGACCCAATATAAGGTTCTATTGTGATTTGACCTTGACAGGCCGGGACCATCCTGAAAGACTAAGAAAAGATAATGAATAAAATTTCAGAAACGAAACGATGAGCCACGTTCATTAGAAGAAGTAACGTCGGCAAAGAAGGAGTGGTGTTTCGGGTCTGCCCTACACAGAGACACAATGGAAAATGCAAATATAATGTAAGTAACTTTTGATGAGTTTATACCGCAATTTCATTACTATACAGTGGCTTTAAAGACGGGTTCAGTTGTACTTGTTCGTTCTATGTGGCATAGTGTTTTCTACCGCGCACTATCTGGAGGAGAACCATCTTCTTTTACTGAAGCACCTCAAAACCTTCCTCTTTGCTTCTGCTTTCTCTCTCCCTCTCCCCTGCTACAACTGGTCCACTGTCTGCGACCTCGGTCCTGGGCCCTTCCACTCTCCACCTGCACTGCCTCCCTGTCAACCCCTGCACTGGGGGACTGTCTCAGTATCCTACAGCCCCCCCTTCCCAGCACTTGTTCTGCACTTACCTTGCACTTGCCACCAGCTGGCCCTATTTATTTATTATTTTATGCAACTTACCTTGTACTCCACTCCCCCCCCTCCATGCCTCGCCACGCCTTTAAACACTTGTGTACACCCAGTAGCGCTGTCCTCGCTATGAAATGAATAATTTTAATAAGGATCTGATGGTGAGACTAATTTCATTTTTTATGTTTTTAGGTACATCATTCACTACTGTCTGTGTCACGAGTACCAGACACCGGCGGACGGCTTCTACAGCCGCCAGTTGCTTCTCCGCGTGAACAACGTTACCACCCTGACCATTTTATGGGACGATCGCCAAGTACAAGTATGCCCTTACGCGGTACTAACGGTTAGATGCAACATACCTACCGTTGTGGTGGCCTAGTGCCTCGTTGTTGGAACAGCCATGCGATTATCAGTGCGACAGAAGAGCTTATTTTTATCGTAAACCAACACCCTGTGTACTGCACACGAACATCGCTTCCCTCAAGACGAACTAATTTGGATCGAGAGCAAAGAAAAATGCAAATCGCTGAATATTCTCTAAACATTTGATGTCCAATAAACGTACTTTGCCAAATGTACAATCTTGCCGTTTGCTTTTAAACCACGGTTTCACATTCCGAATTGTGGTGCTGTATTGTGAGATGCTCTAAGACCCTGTGTACAGCAAAGGACCATCGCGTTCCTCAATACGAACTTTTTGGAACATGAGCAAATAAAAATGCAAATCGCTGAATATTCTCTAAACATTTGATATCCAATAAACGTACTTTGCCAAATGTACAATCTTGCCGTTTGCTTTTAAACCACGGTTTCACATTCCGAATTGTGGTGCTGTATTGTGAGATGCTCTAAGACCCTGTGTACAGCAAAGGACCATCGCGTTCCTCAATACGAACTTTTTGGAACATGAGCAAATAAAAATGCAAATCGCTGAATATTCTCTAAACATTTGATGTCCAATAAACGTACTTTGCCAAATGTACAATCTTGCCGTTTGCTTTTAAACCACGGTTTCACATTCCGAATTGTGGTGCTGTATT
Source organism: Ambystoma mexicanum (assembly GCF_040938575.1). NCBI lineage: Eukaryota > Metazoa > Chordata > Amphibia > Caudata > Ambystomatidae > Ambystoma > Ambystoma mexicanum. The sequence goes on along the minus strand of NC_090930.1, from coordinate 439,505,003 downwards.
GTGAGATGCTCTAAGACCCTGTGTACAGCAAAGGACCATCGCGTTCCTCAATACGAACTTTTTGGAACATGAGCAAATAAAAATGCAAATCGCTGAATATTCTCTAAACATTTGATGTCAAATAAATGTACTTTACCACATTTACAATCTTGCGGTTTGATTTCAAAGTACAGTTTCATATTCCGAATTGTGGTGCGCTGTATTGTGAGCTGATCTGTGTTGATTTCCGGGGTCTGTGTGGAGTCGCGTAGAAGACGCCTGGGCGCGTTTGCCTACGCAGCACAGTCACGTCACGGATAGAGGCGGGGAATATGAATGTTTTGATAAAGTCTGTTTCAGGGGCGGGGGATTTGATTTAGTGCCGCAAAGGCAGGTGAGCCAGGTCGATGCGGCGGAATGATAGGATTATCACAAAATGGAGGCTGATTTCGAGTGCGATAATGGGCGAAAAGTCGGGTAAGGTCCATAGGAAAGTTTCCTACGATCTACCGATTTATGCTTACAAACACATGGCCGACCCGTAGGGACAATAAAAAAAAAGTCCCGGAACTATCCTTTAAGGTCCCATCCAGGTGGTGAGTTTGAAATTGGAGGGTGGAGTCTCTTTACCCCTTCCATGAAGGCTTTAACCACTGGCACCTTCAACCACGAAACCTTGTTGTGGGAGGTGGTGTAGGCTAACAGCACTGTCAGGTGTACCTTGAGTGAGTTAAATACCAACCCTGCATCCAGCAGGTGGAGCAAGTATGTGATATTATTGGAAGGAGTGCAATCAACCAGGTTGATTTTCTTATTCTGGCACCAGATAACGAATCTTTTCCATTTATCAAAGTAACAGTGCCTCGTGTTAGGTTTCCTAGATTCTTTTAGGATGTCCATACATCTCTGTGTCAAGTTGAGATGTCCAAACTCTATGACTTCAGGACCCATGCTGCCAGGTTCATTGAGCTGGGTTGAGGATGCACTGTTTGACCTTGGTGCTGGGACAGTAGGTTGTACCAGCATGGGAGTCTGATGGGTTCGCACACCGCTAGTCTGCGTAGGTGTGGGAACCATGGTTGCCTCGCCCACATGGGAGCAACTAGGATGTGCGTTGACCACCTTCCTCATGAGAGGGGTTGGTGGAAAAGCGTGGGCAAACATTCCTGACCAGTTCATCCACAGGGCGTTCCCCTTGGAGTCTGGCTGAGGCAACCTGGATGTGAATTCTGGGCATTGCCTGTTTTCGCTTGTGGCAAATAGGTCTGTAGTGGGGAAACCCCACTGTGAGAAAATGTCTTCTATGAATTCTCTGAATAGACACCATTTGTGTTCTTCTGGGAGGGGATCTCTGCTCAAAACGTCCGCTAGCGAATTGAGATCCCCTGGAACATGTTGAGATGAAAGGTAAATGTTCCGTCTGAGTGCCCATATCCAAATATTCTGGGCAAGCTTGGACAGATTTGGCGAACGAGTCCCTCCCTGTTTGTTTAGGTAAAACATCGCTGCTGTGCTGTCCTTCAGGATCTGTACTGACAGATTCAACAGGTGGGGCTCGAACGCTTGAAGCGCTCTGAATACTGCCAGAAGCTCTAGCAGATTGATATGATTCTTGGCCACTGTGTGAGACCAGAAACCCTGAGCTGTGTGGTGAAGGAGGTGTGCTCCCCACCCTGACAGGGATGCGTCTGTTGTGACTACAGCCTGTATCTCTGGATCATAAAAGGGTTTCCCCTTTGACAGGTTCTCTTTTGTCCACCAGTGAAGACTTTGTACAAGTGTTGGTGAAACGACCACTAGATTGTCCCACTGACCACTTGCTTGAGACCACTGTTTCGCCAACCATTCTTGCATGGGTCGCATGCGCAGGCGCGCGTGGGGGACCAGGTGACGTCATCATGCCTAGCAAACGCATCGCTTTGCGCACCCTTATCTGTCGACCGGGCTGGTATAGAGGAATTTGCAGTAGTAGACTCCGAATCCTTTCCTCTGATGGAAAGGCCAACCCCTCATGAGTGTTTAAGACAGCTCCTAGGAACTGTTTGGAGGTGCTTGGCACCAGACTTGATTTTTTCTCGTTTATGGAGACACCCAATTCTCCCCCGTGATGAGCCAGTCGTCCAGGTAATGGTACACTGGGATTGTCTCCCTGCGTAGGTGTGCCGCCACCACCGCCAGTACCTTGGTGAATACCCTTGGAGCAGAGGCTATACCGAAGGGCAGCACCTTGAACTGGTAGTGCTGACTGTGCACCTTGAAGCGCAAGAATCTTCTATGCGCTGGGAACATGGAAATATGAAAATAGGCATCTTTCATATCCAATGTCGCCATGTAATCCCCTTTTTTAGGAGGGGGATTACCTCTTGGAGAGTAGTCATGCGAAACTTATTGGGCTTGACATATTTGTATGCAGGGTGTAAGTCTAATACTGGGCGCATTGTCAAATCTTTCTTTGTCACGAGGAAGTAAATTGAATAAATACCCTTGTTTACCTGGTTGCCCGGGACGAGTTCTATCGCGTCCTTTGCTAGAAGACTAACGATCTCCTCGAGGAGGATCTTTTGGTGGTCCAAGGAATGTATCTATTGACGTGGAGGGTGGTTTCAGGGACGCTCGAGCAGTTCTATGCAGTATCCTGCGGACACTGTGGACAGCACACATCTGTCTGATGTGATCCCTTCCCAAGCTTGGGTGAAGTTGGAAATACGTCCCCCTACTGGGGATGCGTGAGAAGGGACCCTGAGCACAGCGTCACTGTTTTGTGGGAGGCGTGCTGCCTCTGCTGGGGCTGCCTCTACCTCTACCACGATTCCTCGTGTTTCCTCTGCCATAACTTTGGGTAGTCTGCTGGTTGTTACCCCATGATGTACCCTGCCCCTGTGTATAAGTGGAGCCCCTTTGTGAATTTTGGCCGCGTGGGCGACGAAAATTACCATTGCCTCTTTGATTAAGGAGCTTGTTGGTGAACTGTCCGAGGGATTTCAGAGTATCATACTCGTCTTTGGCAGTTTTTAATGCGTCCTCTACCGCTTTGCCAAACAGTAGATTAGCTTCCACCGGCATGTCGATTAAGGATGTTTGTGTCTCGGGTTTAAACCCTGACTGTCTTAACCAAGCATGCCTTTTAATGACAGTGCTCTCTGCTATTAGCCTGCCCGTGTTATCTGCGGCATCAAAGGTTGCCTTAAGCATGCAACCGGACATGGCTCTCCCCTCCGACACGACCTAGGCCAACTGGCCTTTTAATGGTTCTGGTGCGGAGTCAATAAGGGCAGCTACCTGCTCCCACTGGCGGCAATTGTAACTTGCCAGCAGAGTGGTGGAGTTGGCAATCATTGCCTGGTAAGCAGAAGTGGAGTCTACCTTCCTTCCCAACCCATAAATGTTCTTGCTCTCTTTGTCTGGGGGGCCTCAGATGATGATAGAGGTGTTCCCGCCCTCTTCCGGGTGTTAGTAACTACCAAGGAGTCAGGCTTCAGTTGACCCCTTATGTAAAGCGGGTCCGATTGGGCTGCCCTGAACAATTTCTCGATTCTGGGGTTTACTGCCCTGGTGATGTTAGGAGTGAGAAGGGAAGGAACAAATCTCTGTTGGATGGACTTGAGAATTGGAATGGCTCGGGCAATGGGTTTCTTTTCTCCCACTAGTTCCTCAGCAAAGTCCCTCTCGTCCTGTGCCCCCTGAGTGTCTATGCGGAAGTGTTCTGCCGCTCTAGTAAAGACCTCATTTTGGAGGGGCTAGTTGTCGACTGGAGAGTCAGTAACTTGAGGTTCTGTGCCGACAGGGGAGTCTATTCTGTAGACCTCTTGGTCATCTTCCTCCTCATCTTGGTCCTCATCGTCCCCATAATAGTCCTCCCAGTTTGGTCGTCCAACGTTACCAAGTCTGGATCCTCATCCTGTTGTGGATGCTCACTAGACTGGGTGTAAGGCTGGATGTAAAAAGGGTCTGAAGTCAGACCTTGCGTTGGAGTATCAAACCAAGGTTTTTTTATCAGGGGGCTGCGGGTCCCTAGATCCTGAAGGAGTAGCACCGTCAGGGGTATAGGTGAAGAAGTGTTCTGGGTTCTTGGAGTAGAAGTCTGCCAGGGAGGACATTCTAGTCATAACCCTGTCTATATCCTCACTGGTCCATTTTTTGGAGCTGGGAATGACCATTTGTTGAGAGGGTTCCCCTTCTATTCCTTGTCTAGACCTATGGGCCTGTACATGGGTCTTGGATTGATGCTTATCTGAAGACTTAGAACTGTCTTTATGTAACTGTGGTGCAGAAGAAGGGTGAGATGGTTTCTTCTGCTATTTACCCCCTTCCCCATGAGTAGGTTTTCACCTTCTCAGTGCTTTTCGACGCCTGGCATCGAGATTCGGGGGTAGCGTCCCTTTCCTTTGAGAGAGGACGTCGGGACTCAGAAGCAGCCGCCGAAGGGTCTGCCGGAGCCGACTCCTGTTGTGCGGCCTGGGGCTGGCGGTTGGTTTCGTCTTCGGACGAGCGTACCTCCATGACTTTGGTGAGTGAGGCACCTTTGGCAACTGTGGACGGTTGCCTGGTGTGTGGCGATCTTGACCGAGAACGCCCAGAGGACACCGATTCGGTGGACCGCTCTCTGCGTGCCTCTTTCCGAGAACTCGACACGCGCGTCGAGTCTCGGTTGGACTTTGAGTGGGCATCTTTCGACCCCTCCTTGCCCTCACCGTCCGAACGTACAGTGTCGCTGCCATCACTGAAGACGCCCTCCACTTCCATGGCCTCGAGTTGCCTGGCGTGGTGGGCCCAACGTTTGGTCGAGCGGTCCTTTAGTGTTTTAGCCTTGAACTGGCTACACGATCTGCAGTTCGCCTCGGGGTGATCCCTCGGCAAGCAGAGGTTACAGGTGGCGTGTTTGTTAACCCAAGGATACTTGCGGTTGTACTTGGGGCAAAATTTAAAATATGCACCCTGTGGCAGCGGGCTAGTGTGTGTAGGAAAAATAGGAGTCTAGAGTATGTTTCCACCCCCCACTCGCCATACTTGCAGGGCCGAGGCCAGAGGCCTTCCGAGGCCCAGGCCAAGGCCAGAGGCCTTCCGAGGCCCAAAGTCTGTCGTGCAGCTCTTCACGGTTGTTTGTTCTCCGGACCGGTGTCGATCTTCGAACTTCGATGTCTCGACGTGGGAGTGGAAGAACGGGGAAATTATATGATATTTTGCAAAATATGGCTGAAAGCCAGGCAACTCCGCGCAATGCTTCCGACAAGTATGGTGGAAAAAAACAATCTGAGGGTCCTACACGCGTGAGGGATCATGGGTACAGTGGACGTCACACTAGGGATAGTATTACTGGCACGCCCTGTGTTGACGCCCATTTTCGAGTTTCTAAAAACAAACTGTAATACTCTGCAGCTTCCACTAGATGTCGGCCTATGAACAGCATGTGATCTAAGCAGAGTCCACAAGCCTCAGAAATATATATATATCCATATTCTACCGGTGTGAACACACAGGTTTAGACGAGTCGCAATCTCACTTAGAGAACAATATTTGCATAGTAGTTCTCAGTCCCAGTGAATCACCAGTGTCCACAAAAGATGACTTTTAAAATGTCCTCTTTATTCTGAAATAACAATGTTAAAATTCTTCCGTTCAGCTCCTGACAGTCAAGGGAGGCAGTGGCAAAAAAATTACGTGTTTCGCAACATCTAGTTGCTTGGACACAGGAGTTCGCCCTGACTTCTCCACCAGTTTTGTACACACGCATGTGTTCTGAATAATAGACATTGAAGACGGTCTGCCTTTCACCCTATATATATTTTATGGACTCGAGGGGGCTTGAAGTTAATACCACCAAGTCAAAATGAACAGTACTGCTTAAAAAAAGAAAAAGACACATCCTATTTTTTGCAAAGGTGAAAGATAAGAGTGGATTGAGTGCATATTATATTTACTAGCCCCCCACATAAGCACGCAGGCAAGTTGAGTGATGAAGGGTACTGCTGCACTATTTCGGTTTGCTATAAAAACAGGAAGTTGTCCAGTTGAAGCAATGCTCAAGGCTTATCGCGCAAGCTCTGTTGACAGCATGGCATATGGGGCACCATTTGGGGATTTACAAAGTTGCAACTTATTACTGTTGTTGAGAATGCTTTTTTCCATAAATTGCTACATTTACCTATCTCAACCCTGACTTTCTTCATTGCATTCTGAGCTTGTAAGGGATTAAGTTGCTGATCACATCCAGTTGAATCTATAGTTATGGTGCCCAATATGGTCAGACCACCATGCTCTTGTAATTCAAAGAATCTTGCAAGACTTGTTGAAGAATGATGGTTCTTCACAACTCGTCTGGCTAAAATATATAAAGAATGAGTTAGATTGGGCTTGAACTCAAGGTATGAAGATTCTAGATTGCAGCACACTCTTCCTTGAAGACCTGTTTTTTTCAAGAATTTAGTAGTTTAGAGAGAGGCCATGGTAGTTTTGATGCCAGTTATTAGGCACTATCTTATACTGAAAACATGCCATGGCTGGAATTTTATTCATCATAGGTGAAATATGTATATTCTACAATGACTAAATCTGTTACCTCTTAACTCTGTGACTGTGAAGTGGTATCACAGTGGGGTGAGAGGGTATTGTGGGGAAAGGACGTTAAGTACAGTCACTGTGATTGCACTGTATTGGAAGACCTATTTTGGCCCATTTATTGTTTGATAAGATTAAGGACTTTATTACCAGTTTTGAGAAATGTGCACTTCTTTCAATATGGTCCAGCATTCGTTTACTTACAGATTTTGGATTCCCCATTGGTCTGCATTGCTGTACAAAGTGTCTTAGTTTTTGCATTCAAACCAAGAAAGTCATTTCTCTTAAATTAATGACACCTTGGTTTTAAACGTAACATTTTTAGGAATTTTTATGGATTTATAAGATATAAAAGAAACTTCTGATACAAGAATGCATACGGTGAATAATATAAGATATTCCCTTTTAGCACCTAGAAGAGAATTTACTCGCATAGATTCAGAGACATAGCAAGGATTGTCTAATAAGTGGGGCCTAAGACTAATGTAGATGGGCCAACCGCAGTGTCATTAACCTCTGTAAATGCCCACATAGTGCTGCTGAGTGAGCATTTGCAGGTTTTGGGTGGACCTTGCACGACTCTGCATAGATTTGCAGAAAGTAAATACACTAGCAATAATGATCGTAGGAATGTTCTTTACATTTTGTAGTCTCTATATAATAATTTCTATTGCAGCAAGAGAACTGATAATTTACTGATAATTTATAATATGGCTAGACCAGTAAAATGAGCATAAGCACTGTAACAATGGTAAACAAAATGACACCAAATCTATTCCCTATAGTGAACACACACATGAAGTCTAAAAAGAAGTGTGCTAGATGACTCCGAGCACCTGAGTGAATATATTGCTGATTCTACCATAATTTGTGGTACCAGCACATGAGCAAAATAGAGAGAGAGACTTCTGATGAGAGCTGTTATATGTGCCCTCATTCCCTACGCCATGAACGCTTCCAGGACATTAGTGGGCACAGAAATACCTGCACATAGAGCACACTGCTTAATGCACTTAGCACAACCAGGGGGCAATTCCAAGGAAGATGGGCCACCTAGCGATGGATGACAAAAAAGATGTTGCCTTATGAGGTTAGTTACAAAAAACAAAAAGCTATGATGGATGATCCTGGAAGAAAAATAAGGTGATCAGATACACATTAAAAGGCCTGAATAGAGGAGAGGTCAAAATAACGGACCGTACATTATTACAGTGCACAAATGCTGCAGGGAAAGAGATATCTGGGTGCTAGGAAAGACCCCAGTTACTATACGGACAGGTATTTACACCTCAGATGGTTGCACCAAAGGAATGATGGGGTGTAAAGCACAAGCACTCCCTACAGTACCAGTAGAGGAAGGTGCAAAATGCAACTGCCTCAAAGAATGGACTAAATATTCCAAATTGCTCACATGGATAGAGGAAGAAGCAGGCCCCAATACCCATAATATCTGTGAAGAATGCCACATTATGTTTCAGGAATACTGCCTCGGTGAAAGTAGGGGGAAACAAAGGGTGCAAATTCATTTTTTATGTGCCCGGTATGAAAATAGGCACCTCCGTATTAATGAATCACTATTGGGCCTGTGGGTCAAAGGCCTGCATGCAGCTCTCTCCAAATTGGGGCGAATTATGCTCCCTGGTGGTAATAAGTACACCAGCTTTAGTTGTGCCCCAACGTGACTTGCAGATTGGTGATTTCCCCAAAATGAACAAACAGAGAAGACATAAGAGGTCTCTTACACTTAAACGCACAAGAAGAAGTAACTATAACTTGGCAAAAATAGGAAACGCATATAACAACCTACCAGATGAGCATAAACTGTTCAGTGGAACTGAGATGTTCTTTAACCAATACAAATGCAAAATGGCAGAAAATTACCCGATGGGAACTATTGCAGACTTTACATACGAATGTGAAAGGCTTTAATGTCATAAGACAAGAGCTGAGGGCAATAAGATTCATGACCTTCCAGAACAGGTACGTTCTCGGTCTGATAACGGCTATGGAGGGGTCATGTGTGCAATAATTGGATCTTCTTGCTACATGTACATACACAATGAGGAGAATGGAACCCTCACAGAGGTCATAGCCACCTTAAAAGAAATACACACAAGAATGGTGGAGGAGGTAGACAATATTGCGGATGAGGACTTGTTTAATTATCTGTTCTCATGGATCCCCTCCTGGTTGGCTAATGCATTCAAGGTACTGATGGCCATTTTAGTACTAGTACTATTTGCCTTATGTGCTCGAAGAATTGCAATGAGCCAATGCAAAAGGACTGCCAAAAAGGGAGAATGAATTAAAATAGTAATACACCTGGATACACACGTACACGAATATACCCAAACAGATGACCTCCCTCATGCCCAAGCAATAAAAAAAGCCCTATTGCCCCTCCAGGATTACAATTAATGTGTCCTCAGGACCCTCACAATTACGCCGAGCACTGGGTATATTTTGATTCCAATGGGGAATGTTGCTATTTGAGCTGGAGTGTGGCTGAACACGTTAAACATACAGGATGCTTGAAAGGGGTGACTAAGATATGGATACTCAAAGAGCCCTATTTTGGGAAGAGCACAAAGGAGAGTGTGGTCGAGGACTCAACCAGAGAGGGAGTGTTGGGAGGCAGATTAATACATCATCCATATCTTCTGCCCTTCCCCCTGCCCAATCCTGTAAAGGTGAGAAACGTTACTGACTAAGGCAACCATGCCATTCTTATCCTAGGCAGGTACAGCAGGATTTGAACACAATCTAAGCTAAAGATTGCAAGAATAATAAAACAAATGTTGCAACAATAAATGTACTTGCATTAGACACAAAGCAAATGTGCACTCAACATGAAGAACAAGCACATTAGGTGAAATATGCATTTATACATGAAGAATATTAACATAGCATCCATAAAACATGAAGAAAATTAACATAAGCAATGAATAAGCGGAATGCACCACGAATGACACGTGAATATAGCCCACCAACATAGAAACGCAAGTGCAATGGACAGCCATCTTTTCTAAAATGGAAGCTTCAGCACACTTTCAAATAGACAAAGGTCTCAAGGCTTCGAGAGAACACAAAATGCTGAAACTACAGAAATACAGATCCGTGCAGAGCTCAGGCAGGAGATGGCAACCACAGCCAAGGTAACGACAATTAAGGGAGAGTCAGAACATTGCAGTGAAAGCCCGAGATAGCAATTCCCAGGATGCAAGAAGGATACTCCCCGTTTAATTAAAGGTTTATAAGAGTACAACCAGCCTTTGTAAGCCAGGTGCAAGACAACTGTAAACCAAAAGACTCCATGAAGAATATCTCAAGAGTGTAGCCAGTGACAAGAGAAAGCATAACACTCACAACAATATTAGCTAAACTCCCAATAAATGCACCATGAAATAATTCCAAACACGGTCCCATCACACGTGACCCATAATTGAAACACACTGTCCATTCATTAGCAACAAACAGAGATAGGACACCTGCCTTACTCCTTAAATGTATCCCCAGACACAAGACGCCACACAAGGTCAAATAGAAAGAGATCACCCTGGCTCATGGCCTAGATATGAGGGATGGTATCTTTTTTAATTGAAAAGATCTGGAGCTTTTGGACCTCACAGCGTTGCCTATGCCTGCACTGCCAATCTCCTTCTCCCTCATTCAACCGATGAAGCAAGTGTCAGCCTGTGAATTTGCCACTACCTTCATTCCCCTTCCAACCCATGCTATTGGCTCTCATACCAACTCAGCTCTTGCTAACCTTCATCTCTCCATCTCCAACACCCTGGACATCTTTGTCCCTGTCATCAGGGCCCACATGAAGCCAGCCTCCAAGCTCAAGTCTTGGTATGACTCTGACCTGGCCACTCTGAAACGCAAGTGCAGAATTGCTGAGCGGAAGTGGCAGGCCTCAAGTACATCCTCTGACAAACTGGCCTGCCGCCTGCTCCAAAGGCAATACCGACTTTCTATCCACTCTATGAAGAGGGCCCATGTTCAAGGCCGTATCTCTGGGGCCTGCAATAATACAGTTGACCTTTTAAAACCTGTAAGGAACTTGCCAATCCTACTGCTACCTCTTCACTCCCAGGCCCTCTGAACTGCACTGCCCTCCCACTACACTTCCAAAACCCGGGACATCCTGTCCTCACTCTCCTCTACTCTCCTCTACTCTCCTCCCCTCTCCACCCCCCACCTCTCTTGCCTCCCTTTCCCCCTCTACCTCCAAACTCTCCTCCTTCTCTCCCATTGCAGCAGATGTGGTCTCTAAAGTAGCCCACTCTATGAAAGTCTCCTCCAAACAAGTGCTCCCTGCTCTTCTAGAACTATCAAGGACAACATCTCTTCTCTCGCCCCTGCCTTGGGCGACTTCTGTAACGACTCATTTGCCACTGGCTCTTTCACACTCAAGCACTCCCTTGTGCACCCTCTCCTAAAAAGGCTGTCTGCCTACCCTTCCACCCCCAACTGACTATCGCCCTATCTCCATCACCCCTTTCCTGTGCAAACTCCTGGAGAAACAGGTCTTCCCCCAGCTGATCCACCAGACTGAATTTGTGGGCTTTCTCCACGACCACCAGTCTGGCTTCAGAGCATCCAGAGGCATGGAAACTGCTCTCTTGAACACCAGTGAAAACATGCTGTCAAATCTTGATTCCAACTCTCCCTCCGCTCTCATCCGCCTCGATCTTTCCTCTGCCTTAGACATGGTCAATCATGCCACCCTCATAAATCGTCTCTGTGATCCCCTTGGCATTATGGACCTGGCGCTGGCCTGACTGTCCTCCTTCCTATCTAACCATCCTTCCCAGGTGACCCTGGAACCTTTCCTATCCTCCACCTCACACTCTACCTGTGGCGTCCCTCAGGGCTCTATCCTATCACCATGGCTCTTCAATCTCTACCTTGCCCCTCTGGCCCACCTGATTTCCACTTTATCTCCTCACTTCCAGGGTTATACTGATGTCACACAGCTCTCCTTCAAGCTTCCAACCGCTACCTCCTCTTCTTCCTCCTCTCTCCTACCTGACTGCTATTCAGGAATGGTGCTTGGCTAATGATCTCTGCCTTAATGTCAGTAAGACTGAGATCCTTCTCAATGGGACGCCTGCTCCCTGTTTCCCTCCCGCTCCCGGAGTACCCCTCCCCTCCACGTTTTGTGAGGCAAAAAACCTTGGTGTAATCTTTGACTACTCTCTCTCACATCACAGACCATCCAAAGAAGAACAACTTTCAGCTACACTTACTCAAGGGCATTCTCCCTTTCCTCACCCTCCCCCAGAAGCTCAATGTCTCCAGAGCTCTAGTCCTCTCTAGGCTGAACTACTGCAACAGCCTCTTCCTCAATATGCCTCTTTCCTCCCTTTGCCCTCTCCAACTAATCCAGAATAGGACTGCAAGGTGTATCCTCGGCCTCAAGCCCAGGGACTGCATCTCTCCAGCCCTAAAATCTCTCCACTGGCTCCCGGTGGCTGGAAGTATCAAATTCTAGACCCTCTGCATCATCCACAAGGCTTTCTGTGGCCTGGGACCCTGCTACATCCAACTCTCTCTCTCTCCCTAAATACCTCCCGGCTAGAGCACTTTGGTCCTCCAGCTCCAACACTCTGCAGAGCCAACATTTTTGCGAAGCAGAGATTGGGGGGCAGATCTCTATCTTCGACAGGAGCTTCCCTCTGGAATGGCCTGCCTGCCCCCCTCAGACTTGAGCCGAATCTCCTTAAGTTCCGGAAGTAGCTCAGAACCCTGCTTTTCTCTAATTCCTTCCCTCTCGCCCCCCTTGCTAATGGCCCCACTATCTGCTGAGACTGGCGGCCTGGTCCCTTTAGAGTCTTACAGGGCACCAGGCCCCTCTCGTCCAGTCTCCCTCAGCACCCGCCCAACCTAGCACTGCCTTATGTGCCCCCTCCCTGACCAGCTTGAGGGTTAGTGCCCCTCCTTAGTCCAGTCCACCCCTCCCCCGCATTTGACGGTGTTCCCCTTCATCCCCTAGCACTTGTCCTCGTAGACCCCTTTAGTACTTGTCTATCGCTGGGCCCTCCTTCACCCTACTCTCCCCCCTCGCTCCGCTACCCCGCCCCCTGCACTTCTTACTGCTGCTCTTGCACAATCCGAATGTCACAAGGACTAGTAGGACCGTTATTCTTTTTATCTCCTGGTGGCCACGTCTCTTTGTCTTGTGAAGCCTTGAAGCACTTATGTATAGGTGCCTTATAAATATGCAATAAATAAAATAAATAAAGGAAAGCAATCCGTGGACCTCTCTCCCCTTCCTCCTGTCTCGCTCAAGTCTTGGTGACCTGTCAATTGTCCGAGGTTGGTTAGTAAGAATCCAACCGATGAAAATCCCCAATTTTATGCCACCCAGGAAGTAAGGTGCCAGCCACTTACATATTGCAGAAATTATGTATTTTTACCTTTATCAATCTAGAGGTGGTGTCAGGAGGAGCCATCAGATAAGCGTTACCCAATTAAATATTTAAAGCCTATACAACGTATATGTAACCACCACCACTAACTAATTCCCATTACCCGTAGGTTTTGGTAACTAAGAATACAGTATGACGTCAGTTATGACAAATGTTGAATATATGGACCATTGTTTTTTATGTAACCAGCAAGAGCACCAGGAATTCCATGCTTTATTTTGATGATAATAAAGCCGGGCTTTGCCTTGCACTTTGCCTACTTTCGTTTTTCGTTATTTAGAGTGGTATTGACTGACTCCATTTCCTCTGGGTAACCCGGGACTTTCCTGGGCCGTCTTAACACTACTTACTATTACATATAAGACATTTCATTATAAGGCCGACAAGGCAAAGTCATTTTAGCTGCCTAGATTTGTACTAAGTTATCTCCCTGGGTTAATGTTACATGCATGCAATCACACTTATGTACTTCTATTTGCAATCAGAAATATATGACAGAAAAACTGTCTGATGAGGACTCTGAATTACACAAGGCGCTCATATTGGGCCCAGATGAATAAGAATCTTTTCATGGGAAGAAAGGTTTAGTGTTATCTGATTAAAGGAGTGACATCCTGTACACTTTTTAAACAGTGTAGTACTTATGATGGGGTCTTTGATAATAGCAAAAGTCTCTCTCTCTCTCTCTCTCTCTCTCTCTCTCTCTCTCTCTCTCTCTCTCTCTCTCTCTCTCTCTCTCTCTCTCTCTCTCTCTCTCTCTCTCTATATATATATATATATATTATCCCCAATGATCACTCATATTGACTCTTGTGGTGACAATAGAATGCATATTTGACACCCTGCAGCAAATGTTGCAAAGTAACAAGAATATATTGATGTTGAGATGCACCACAATGGGCCACAATGTATCACTACACTACACAGTGGACAACTGAAAGGACTACTTAGGTCGATGGGTGTGTGTGTGTCTGTGTGTGTGCACTCTCAGGCCCACATGCAGAGGTGCATACATCAGAATGCGTGAGCTAACATACATTGCACGCACATGCACCCACACACTTGGCACACATGAGAGCCCATGATCCTTACAAGTGCTCAAGCTCAAGCAACTTGGCTGTGCATAGACCTTGCATGTGACTGGGCACATCTGTCTTATGCCTGCTTGTCTTGTGCGTGTTTAATTCTAAAATTTGTTTTCTCCAAGGTGCCACTGAGGATTACTTCATATGGTACCACTTATTTAATGATTATCCATGTCCAGTAGTAGAGTAAGTTAATGCATTTAAATATTGTATTTTAATGGTTTAAAATATGCTTCCTGTAACTCCCTCTTACTAAATACTCTCCTTTCAGATCCCTTCGTTCTTTTGGCTCCAACTCTCTGCTGATCAAACGCTTTGCCAAGCAGAGAGCTGGGGGCAGACCTCTCTCCTCAGCTGGCTCCCTCATTTGGAACAGTCTCCCTCTCTCTCTCTGTCTTGAACCGAACCACCTCAAGTTCCGCAAACAACTCAAGACCTTTCTCTTCTCCTGCTCCTTCCTTCTCCCCCTCCCGTGCTAACCATCCCCTCTGTCGCTGAGCCTGGCGGCCCGGTCCCTTAAGAGTCCAATTGGGACCTGGCCTCTGCCCAATTGCCTGCAGCACTGATCCTAGGCACTTCTCCCCTGGAAACCCTATTTGCACTTACCCCTATTCCCCACCCCTCTATTTTTTCACTGCACTTGCACGCTCCGAATGTCACAACGCCCAGTAGGACCGCTGTTCCTTTCGATTTATTCATTGCCATTTTCATTGTTTATTCGCTCCCTTGCTCCCTTCCCTTGTGGCGCTTTGAAACACTGTCTTGCTGTATAAGCGCCTTATGAATATCCAATCAAATAAAAAAATGTATTAAAGCCCAGACCTAACTCAAGAGCAGCGGAGCACTGCACAGGGTGTACGTAGCCAGAGTTTGGGCTGGCATCTTTTAACAGCAACGCAATACTGGGAGTTGCAGTCTGCGTCTCCATTGGGATTAGACCTCTGTCAGGTGTTGTTAAAAAAGCCACGTTGAGAGAATTGCAAAACTAGAGAATTATGGGGGCATTCCGAGCTGATACCAGGATTGAGTTCCAGAGGGTAGGTGCATGACAAGAGAAGGGTTGTTTGAGAGTCCTCGCTTTGCAGACACGTTACGTAAGGTTGGATTTTAATTCTGTTTGCTGCCTAGTATACCTGACTCCTTGCTGCTTGATTAATAGGGGTTATGGGAGCATTGCAGGGGGAAATCTGAACGTGGGTGCTATCTACCCAAACAGTAAAATTGCTCCCATTCATTTGTGTTTTGGATATGTTATAGTAGAAGGTCAACTAAGTGTGTTTCATCAAGTTCCCTTGTAATTATCATGTCATTGGTGTTTGCTGCCCAATATTACATTTGTGTGATTTTCTTTGACTTTAAAATGAATAAATATTGTATTACCACTCACCGGCCTGGTTCTGACCCGGGGTATTTGTAAAAGGGGGTGTAAGACGGGTTGGGTGCCAGCTCAATCAGAATTCTAGAAAATTAAGTAAAAGTGTTTTAATTGTGCGCTGCATCCTAGGCTAGTGGCAAGAGTCCTGGTCTGGTGCGTGACGCCCAATTAGAATCCTTAACAGATTTATTACAGGTTGCCCAGGTGGGGGGACCCTCACACAGAACTGTCTTAGTAGCAAGAGAACCATTCTGCCATTGTTTAACCTAACTTGTCTTCCTTCCTATGTCCTATGCTGATACACATTACTGTTTTAATGTGTATGCCATTAGAAACTGTCAGCAGTTGGTGCATTTTAAAACAGTCAATAAATAAGTGTGGTACCACATAGACATTGTATATATTTTCCATATTAGATTTTCCAAGGTACAAAGTGTGTTATTAATTGTGTATATTATATTGAACCTTATTTGTATAAAGAACTGTGTTCGCATATAACAGTGTGTGGACATTCCTTTGTGGGGGGGAGCTTGGGGACTACACTGTACTTAGGAAACAGCCTGCATCACCTCCTGAGAGCTTAAGCCTTGGTTGCTCGTCTCCATTCTACCATATAGAGAATCTTGCACTTGATGCTTTGTGCTTCTACTCTGCCATATTGAGGACAGGAGTACAGATAACCCCCTCCAGTGTTTACAGGTGCTGATGAGCTTACAAGCACCCTTCTTTCCGAACCAGCAAACGTATAATGAGGCCCAATGTGTTGTTAGTCTCATTTCGCATTTAGCCTGTTTTGTCTATGTTAGCCATACCTCGTATTTCGACTGATCATGTTTAGTGAGCCATATCTTACATTTGGCCTGATTGTGTTTAGTTAGCTACATCTCGCATTTAGCCTGACTGTGTTTAGTTAGCTAGCTATAACTCACATTTAATCTGGTTGTGTTTAGTTAGCTCATCTTGCATCTGGGTCGGCTGTGTTAAGTTAGCTATATCTCACATTTAACCCTAGAATGTGTATCTGGTTAACTATATCTTACATCTAGACTGATTGCGTTAGTTAGCCATACCTTTTAAATGTCACTGTTTTTACTGTTGTGCCCCCATATTTAGGCCTCTCTCCCTCTATCCAGTTGTCCCAAAGTTAGATGTACTACATTTTTTGTTGTACCCCCATATTAGGCCTCTCTCCCTCTATCAAGCTGTCCCAAATCTGGTTGTTACTGCATTTACTGTTGTGCCCCATATTAGGCCTCTATCCAGCTGTGCAAAAGCTAGGTGTTGCTGCATCTACTGTTGTGCCCCCATTTTAGGACTCTTGCTCTATCCAGGTGGGAGGAAATCAGGAACAACCCAATACAAAACCTAGCAGATATATACTCAATGGAGAAGCAGACCCTACTGAGCACACTGCACATTCCGAGAGCAACAAGGAAACCAACAATACCATCATATGAAGAAACCTGGAACAAAACCAAACACAGTTAGGAAAATACACTGCAATCTAATCAATGCTAGATCAATGTTCAAACATGCTACAGAGATCTATGATCTATTCTACGACAGCAGAATAAACATCTTATTTGTCACAGAATCCTGGTTAGACGACAATTACAATGCCACACTACACAGCTGCCTAGCTGTCAACTTCAAATGCACACAGGTAAACAGAATAGGAAAAAGAGGAAGAGGACTTGCAAAAGCGTACAAGGAACACCTAAAATTAAAAACAGGTGACCCACTAAACATCAGAAATTGCTAATCCCTCATTCTTCACCTTCATCTTTTGCCAACGCAAAAACAAACCTCACATTCATACTCATCTATAGACCACCAACTTATGACGCAACTTTCGTAGACACCTTCATAGAAGCCATCACGAACATAGCCATCTAACACGAACTCCTAATCATCCTGAGGGATTTCAATATATGATTTGAAGAAGAGAACGCAAACTCTCAAAAATCACTAATTAAGCAACTGGATGCAATGAAACTATGCCGGATGGTAACAGGGGCGACACACAGCAGGGCACATTCTTGACGCAAAAACCTGATCTCTACTGCACCACCAATACAAATATTATGGAGCGATCCCCTCATTGTACGATTTATAATCCAACTACCAGACAAAGCAACCAAACAACCCCAAAAGCTCTCTGATCTGGAAAAGAAACTGGAACACCATCAAAAGTAGAAACTTAAAAGAACAATTGGAATCCTCAAAACCATCAACCACACGCCTGGAGGAAACCGACCCAGACTAAGAAAGCAGACTGTTCCCGATACATGAGACGGCATCTCCCTGGAAAAAACCCTTCATCCCTTCACAAAAGAAAACAGTGACAAGTTGCTTCACACCCCACATCAGTACAATGAAAAATAAAACAGAAACTTGAACTAGAATGGAGGAAAAACTATTGAGCAGGCAAAAAGAATAAACTATCAAAAACAAATCAGAGATTACAAAAAGGAAACTCAAAGCCAAAAAGAAATACTATGACAACCGAATCACAATAGCAACCAACACCCAAAAAGAACTATTCAACATCATAAATGAAATGAGAAACCCACCTGGATGCAACACACCAGTACCCTCCCAAAAACTACGCAACTATCTTACAGACTACATCAAAAATAAAATCACTGACTTACATTAGATCATTCAAAACAGACCCATCCACCAGACCGTGCACCAGGCCCAACAGAACCAGTGAAGAGGGGTACCAAGAACACCCCTCCACACCCCCGAATTAATTCTGAGATGAAGAGCCAGAAATGCTCGCAGCCACCCATCCTATGTTGGACTAATGATTGACAAGTACACTGAAAGGTATCCTCTCAGCCAGCCATACAGACCGAATACAATGCAAATCTTTACATGCCTGGGAGAAGAGCCAGAGATCGTGGACAGAGACACCTATATGGAAAGCCTTGACTAAAGCACCTAGAAGTCACAACGCTGTTGTCACTAGTGACACCATGACGTAGGAGCATTAGACATGAAGCACACTCACAGTCCTGCACTGCATCACGCAAACACACACTCGTATACATGAAGAACATAAGTGCACAGTTCTAAAGCTAGAGGACAGATACATTTAGGGATGGCACTGCTTTTGGATTTTTATAGGATTGTTTGGGGATTGCATTGTTTTGGGATTTTTGCTGGATTGTTTGAGGATTGGATTGTTTGGGGATTGGATTGCTTTTGGATTTTTATAGGATTGTTTGGGGAGTGGATTTTTAGTGGATTGGATTGCTTGTGGATTAGATTGCTTTTGGATTTTTAGTGGATTGTTTGGGGATTGGGTTGTTTTTGGATTTTTAGTGGATTGTTTGGGGATTGGATTGCTTTTGGACTTTTATAGGACTGTTTGGGGATTGGATTGCTTTTGGATTTTTAGTGGATTGTTTGGGGATTGGATTGTTTTTGGATTTTTTGTGGATTGTTTGGGGATTGGATTGTTTTTGGATTTTTAGTGGATTGTTTGGGGATTGGATTGCTTGGATTGTTTTGGGATTGGATTGCTTTTGGACTTTTATAGGACTGTTTGGGGATTGGATTGTTTTTGGATTTTTAATGGATTGTTTGAGGATTGGATTGTTTTTGGATTTTTAATGGATTGTTTGGGGATTGGATTGTTTTTGGATTTTTAGTGGATTGTTTGGGGATTGGATTGCTTTTGGATTTTTAGTGGATTGTTTGGGGATTGGATTGCTTGGATTGTTTTGGGATTGCATTCCACTGAGGATTGCTGATTAACATATTTCAGGGTGCATGAAGCCAAAAAGAAGCCAAAAGCAATCCACTGAGTACAATGGGAGTTTCTGGAGTTAAAGAGGATTTAAAGAGGATTTAAATGTTTGGGAAAATCCAGTAGCAATCCACTTTCAATCCAGATTTTTTTGGTAGGGTAGCTAGAGGACAGATACATATACATATTGTCAGAAGGTGCCTCCCAAACTGCGCATTATATGTCCCAAGCCGGAAAAAAAACAAGATTTGTCCCACTTTTTATGCCAACCACAGTTTACATATACACAGTAACTGTTAATGGACAAAGGCATTCGTGGTGTTCTTGTATTAACGACAGACAGGAAAAATAAGTCTCCTGCTTGAGACTCGCAAATTATTGGCATGACATGATTTGCAAACTCCCTAGACTAAACATTCCCACAATTCTAAGTCGTTTAGCACAACAGTAATTTAGCGCATGATCTCAGGGCTGAGATTGCGTTCAGACATGCTCCTACTGGCCGTCTTGTTGACATGACGCCAGTGCCCGAAAGACACCTGCAGCACAGGTGCCCAAAATAATCTTCCCCCAAGAGTCGGGGCTTTCGCAGATCGAGGATCTCTAAATTGTTTGACAAAACTCATGTACTACATCAGAGACTAAATGCATACCTTTCTTGTAAAGTTTTTGGTGACTTCAGTACCATTGTTTTTTTATAGAGTGGGTCTGCATTTTTCATATGTATCTAAAATGTTGAATGACTAGAAGGGTCACACAAGAGCCTGTTAAATTAGACAATGGTGATGCCGTTCGGTGATGTGCAGGAAGTGCTGGGAATGGACACAATGTACTCTGGGATCAGCTCCGCCATTAACAGAAGTGCTCATCCGAGATCTCGCTTCCATCCTACACGGATCTCTTTAAATCCTCTTTACCTTTCACAGCAGGAGATGAGGGGGTGGGGGTGGGGGCTGATCAGCCATGACCTAGAGAAGTCAGCCCTATTTCAGCTAACTCGGCAGAACTGCCCTGCCTCGGAGGCAGGCAATCCGGAGCTTCCTTACAATCTTGGCGGGGTGCCACTTTCTGCTCCTCCTTTCACTGGGTCTGACCGCTTTCACTCAATGCAAGCATAAGCTTTCCTCCCTCAAGGGCACGAGGAACGACGCGTGGGGGCCGTCCAGCTCAGGCGTGTCCGCGTTATCACTCCCTGGGCTGTCGGCGGTCTCTGGTGCGTTCTTTTGTTCTTTTCTCACAAAAGACGTGTGCATTTGTTCAATGAGGGAAACTGGCAGGGGAGCCAGCTCATGCAATCCACTATTCTTTATTTAAAATAAACTGAAAAAAAGGCGTGTGCCCCGTTACACTTAGGACAGCGGTATCTGAAGAGATCACACTTTGAGTGGTCGGAATGCGAGAGGGGGGGCTAGGGCAGGCCCCGCAGTTAATGCGGCATGCTGCTCTGCATTCTTATGCTCGAGTTACAATGGCAGCGTCACAGCAATTACTCATAGCCTGCGGTCACGCCGAGGAGCCCCCTAACAACGGCTTACACACGCAGGCGATGTAAACGCACACCTCAGGAAAGAAAGTATGCTCGCTGCTCACTGCACAGCATTATACGCACGTACTGCGCCCCTATGTATCACTGGGAGTTTGCAGGCGCTCGCATAATGACATTGGCATTGCTTTTAGAAACGAGGGTCTGCACTGCACATCTTGACAAGCCATCCCCGTCAGTCAAGCATTAACATAAACATTATAAAAATTAGACTCAAGTGAATAAGCACCATGTGTAACACTGAAATGTAGTGGGGATTCGAATTCCAAACAGAGAAAAGGCTTTTTCGTTGTAGAATCTATGTTTCAAAATATTATTCTGGATAGTTCAGCGATAAAAGTTTCTTAGCGTATGCTTCACATCTACCCATGCGACTGATGAGGCCCAACAAGGCCAACACACGTCTCTGGGTTGCTGTTGGAACTATTGTTCTGAGAAGAAATGCCTAGAATTTCGGTGCTGGACTACCCAGGTGGGCGGGACCAGAGTGATATGCAAATAGATATTCCCCCTCTGTGAAAGGTACACGTGAGCTAAAACGTGGCTGTAGTGTAGACCCTCCCGAGTGGGAATCTACCCATAGAACAGGGTTTTTGACTGTGTTCGTTCTCGGTAGAGTGATTCCCAGACCTTCATATACATCTACCCATGTAGCTTTCAAGACGAAATTGCATGTGCAGATGCCAGCTGTCATCTTCCCCGTCACTTTCACGTGCACCCTGCTGCCTGTCTTGCGTTTTCCCACAGTGATTTTATATGTAGAACCGCAGCCTGGAAGCTGTGTTGTGGTGTTATATTAACGTTGGACGCGATGTTTGGGAGCTCCACCGTGCTCTTAGAGAGCTTCTTGGGTTCTCCTGATGCAACCACCAAGGCTTCCCCATGAATGATGTCCACATTCCAAGTGGAGACATGCTTCACATCTTTCAGTCCTTAACAACTGCCAGATTTCTGAGCTGAACAAAGAGCAAATTAAGTGGTTGGCTTGGTGTGTAAACGGGCAATAGTTGCATTATGTGCACCGACATAGTGTCAGGTGAAAAATCATTTGACTACTGCCTGTTGCATCAACAGGCAGCCCTCGAGGTAAGGTGCATATCTGGCCTTTTTATGCACAGATATCTTGTCAATACGGCCCTTTTCATTCTTCCTTGAGTACAGCTTGTACAGGCTATTTATAGCAGTACCCCCATATATCTTGGAGGTCACTGGTGACAGGCTGGCCAGCAGCAGCTTGCAAACCTACCCTTTACTTTAGCAATCCACGCAGTTCATTGAAAGCAGCAACTGAGATGAGTCCTGGTCTATTTTTATTTTTAACACTGTGTTAATAATTGTTACAAGATAATACTTTGAGTAATGTAGAAGGGAAGTTGTGTTTTGTTCACTTTGTTCAACGGCCTGCATTTTGTAGGTTACAGTGTTATTGAAGCATTTTGAACCATGATCATGCTTTTCATGTTGCTTTAGGACACGTAGTATTCTGCCAAATGAAAATGGTCTTAAACTAGCCCTGCATTTCTGCTGTATTTTCCTCTGTTTTGATCAACTTTAATAGAGGCAGCGCAGTTGCAGCAACATGGGTATTTCCTACTATGTTTTCTTTACATCACAGAAGCACATCAAATGCGTTTGATTTTTCAAAGTTTTAGAAGAGCTTCCCAGGAAGCAGTTGTTTGGAATTTGTTGTTGTATATGAAGATGTGTTTTTTGTCTTTAGATTGTATGTCTGCATGGGCATGCATGAAAGGGAACTGTACATAGTTTGTTGTCTTAGAGGGCAAGGAATAGCTGTGCATTTAGTCTGAACTTTACTTTAACTCCCTTTCTGACCGCCCGCCCATCGCAAGCTGGTATAATGGATGCAAGTAGAAGCAGTGCTGTATATATTTTCAGTGGCAGAGATTGTACAGGTACCTCGGAACAGGAATGCTATATGTTCAGGCAGAGTTGCCTAATTTATCAGCAGAGCTGCTAAACGCCTGCCATGGCACAATGGCAATTATTCACAGCAGGGCTGATTGCATCAGGCCCACATTTCTTAGCAGGACTGCTATGTTTTGGGATAGTACCTGAATTTCTTAAAAGAGCTGCTATAATGACAAAGCATGGACATGTGTTGGCATTTTCTGCAGCAAGCTAAAGTACTGAGCAAGAACAGTGTCTGAGCTCTTTCCACCAGTTTCACGACAAAATTCCCTAATCCCATTACTGCGATGTAGAAATACTTGCATGGAAAACAAAATGTCCCCTAAAGAATAGATAGGGTGGGTCGTTGTGTATGGATATTTAATAAAGTGGGTGGATGTGGAGGGTGTGTGCTGCGAGCAGTCTCCCCCTGCATTAAAAATACCGAAACTGTGTTTTACATGCAGAATTTTTGACCTCTCAGTAGAAAATGTGGTATTTTCACGTAGATCCTTCCCACCGCCATCCTGAGCTTGTGTGATGCACACTGGCAGACAGTGTGAGAAGATGGCAATGCTGTCATATACGTCAATCGCTCCTACTCCGCCTTGACC
The DNA here is from genome assembly GCF_040938575.1 of Ambystoma mexicanum. NCBI lineage: Eukaryota > Metazoa > Chordata > Amphibia > Caudata > Ambystomatidae > Ambystoma > Ambystoma mexicanum. Next base: position 439,481,750 of record NC_090930.1, on the reverse strand, counting down.
TTTTCAAAACTTCTGCTTCTCCAATGTCACATTACTGAGTCCCACTAACAAACATCTAGCACATTTCAAAGCCTCCTTATGAGTCTTCTGACTCATGTAGAATAGTCCAAACAGGCTGAGAGATTTTGACAAGCCAGTTATGTCAGGCAATCCTCACATGGAAATGCCAGTACCCTAACCCTATGTGCCTTTCCAAGTCAACAGCCTGTTGGGGAAGGTAGCTCAGTGGGACAATAACCCTGCTGCAGAGATCATTGTGTAACCTGTTAGTTCAAATCCTGTTGATAGGTGAGTTAATGCGCCTGCATAAGAGGTATGTGTTTAGGATGCAGGTAACATTCAATTGTAACAGAGCTGACTTAGCTTTCTACTTATCAAAAGGACTACTAAATGTTCAGTGATTCAGAACACCCAACTCTCATCAGGATCATACTATTACTGTGCCTTGTTTACGACGACCACAGACAATGGGGACTTTTTTAATTCAACCCCATAGATATGTGGGGGGATGGGTACAGTATATAATTAATGTACGGGTTATCAGGGGGATGTGGCGGGTCGCCTCAAGCATATATATGGAGTGAAAAGGGTGTTGAATATATATATTTTTTAAAATCAGCATTTTCAGTGGTCGCAGTAAAAACGGCACAGTGATCACATATATATCCCCGCTCATCATGCCTGCTATATATACCTGTAACGGCTCAGAAGAAGCACATCCCATGAGGGCTGCTATACTTGTAATGGCTCAGAACACACACATCTCATCAGGGATGCTATACCTGTAATGGCTCAGAAAAAGCACATCCCATGAGGGCTGCTATACCTGTAATGGCTCAGAACACACATCTCATCTGGGCTCTTATACTTGTAATGGCATACAGTGCTGGTAAAGCATCTGCATTCAAGCAAGTACTGCATCTGCTGAGACACCACTCTAACTCTAGAATTCCCAGGCTAATGGTCAAAAGAAGGTTTGCGCACATCTAAAAAAGGAGCACCCAATGCTAAAGCTGCACTGGATTTGTAAATGGAATAGACATTTTCAGTTTTTTAAATATTTATTGGTGCCATGTCAAAAGACAAAAACGAGAGAAAGAGCCACTCTGAACCTAAGCAATACAGGAGAACAAAGTGAGGGGTAGGGGGAGAGGTGGCGAGAACAAAGAACGTATTTGACAATCCAAAACAGGAATTCGAGCAACAGGAAGAATGAGCTACATAAGAGAGCAACAAAGAAAGTGAGAGGGGAAACAGAGGTAAATAATAGGACACACACAATATGAGTGAGGACTAGAATCAGAGCAAAAGAGACATATAGAGACAGTAAAATAAGAAAACGCAGATCAAAATCAGACGGGGAGATCTGGAAATAGAAAATCCAGATTAGAGAAAAGCAGGCCAATAACATAAGCAGCAGTGTAAGAAAGATAATCAAAAGGAGTAGAAACCACAACAGAAAAATGAAAAAACAGATATAGCCACCAGAATAATGACATGAGGGCAGAGGAGGAGTTATATCAACCGATACAGCACAATGTAGGAAAGAAACAGCAATAATAGAATTCAGAGATGGGAGAGGAAGAGTGACAGAGCAACAGACCTCAAAACGTTGCATAGCAACATTTAAGAGTGAGAGGCAGAACATCAGAAAGTGAGAGACCAGGGAAACGTAAAGGAAAGGAGAGATGGAGCAAAAACATGGAGTGGCTGTCAAGCAGGTAGTGCCAGGCAGCAACATTAGGCCTGAGAGGCAGAGAAGTGATGCTGGTAGAGTGAGGGATTCGATTTATGATGTAACTAGCTGTCATCTGTAGTTCTTAACAGAGTTTTGGTGTCCGTATAATGAAGATGAGGCTGGGTAGTATACATCGACAAGTTCTTTGTCACTATTTCTAACAGTTTTAATTTTACGCACAAATTGGATAGTTGTCAGACACTTTTTTACTCTCTTGCGAAGGAAGAAACTAATTTTTACTATCTTGAAATTGGATTTACTCTCCAAATCTAACAACTGGGAGTACAATACTCATGCCAAAATCATATCTGGCGCACTGTCAACAGGAATATATATTTATTTATCGCGGATGCTGCAAGTGTTGCTCACTTTTAAGTGACATCATAGACTGTAGAAAACGCACCTCCATGATGCAATTTATATAATTACAAAAATAATATAAGGCAAAGCAACATTGTCATTTGCAGCTATGCAACTTTCAAAGATTACATGCCACTTAAAAGCAGCTGTTTACAAGCAATGTTGCTGTGACAGAATGGCACTTGATTATGGTGGGTTAGCTGGAAGTTTTTTGATTATTTGAAATAAAATAATGCAGGTAATTCTATTTCTGAAATGGAAGGCTGCTAATCACACAACCCTCCTTTGAAAAAGCTTCATGCCAAAACCATAGTGCACTCATGTGCCTTTGCTGTGACCATCTCCTGACATCTTCATAAACTGCTCCACTGTGGCAGCGGGGCAGGTTCAACGGTCATGAGAATTCCTGATAGCTGCTATAACAAAGTTCCAAATGGCTGATGTGGTTTTTTAGCCATCTGGTTCAGAACAAGAGAATGGTGCACTGTAAGAAAGACATGTTATCAATAGTGAAGACAGACACAAATGATGCACAGTTCAAGGGTGTTTATTGAAATGTATGGGTTGGAAAAACGCATATCTGTCCCTATATCTAAAGATGGGAGCACACTCAACCATAAACCAATAAAAACACAGTCCTTGCGATGTCTGTCAAAACAAAATGGCCTATACTAACAAAACCTATTGCCTGCTTTACACTACTACAACAAATGTGTGCTGGGGAAATACTGGTGTAAAAGATAACAGTGTCCAAAAATAATGCACCAGAATGACTGAGTATTAAGGTTCCCTTGCCCACGTTTTCAGCACGGGACAAGGTGGCACACATGTGCTCTAGAACACACTCTGGCTTCTTGGGCACAAGGATGCAGTCCAGGACACAGTTCAGGGCCTTTCATGGCAAAGTCTCTTGTTCACATAAGAAGTCTCTGAGTCGCAGGATCCTTGGACGTATACAAAACAAAGTTCCTTTTCTCCAGGGTACTTGTGGTTTCACGTTCCAAATAGGCCTCCCTCTTCCTGGAGCGGACCTTTCAATTCACAGATTCTCCTTAGTTCACAGGTCTCCCTCAGCCGGGCTCGGACCGGTTGGTCACACTCCTTTTCTAGATTCAAGCAATCGAAGACATTCAAATGTGCGAGAGGTTTGACAAATACCCTGCAGGACCACTCCAAGTACTTATTCCTTTTCCCCTTTGTGTCTCTTGTCGACAAACCAAAACACAGTTCAATCTTTCTCTACGGCCCGCATTGAGCAGAGACGTTCGAACAGGCACTTTCACTATGCCTGACCACAGTATCAACACTGTATCACTCGCCGTCTATTCAGTCAATTACTCCACTTTCCATTAGTCAAATTTAATTCGCTCTTAATACTGTTTTGTCGCTTGCAACCTTCGCTTCAACATGGCCCAGCCTGGCACAGTTTTCTCTAATTCACTGGCTGTGTTGACTTCTGGGTCGCAGTGTTTGACCTGGGAGCCAAGGACGATACCACAGTGGTTGCTTCACCTCCCCAACTCTTTCACTCATGCGGCAGGGCGCAGTGTATTTTGAACACACAATGTAGGATTTACCAGCTTCTCTACACCTCTAAGGGTCTCCCTCAGTCGGGTTCGGACCCCTCTTAAAGTTTAACGCTTACCTGGACACCTCCGTTAAGTTCGTTTTTTAACTTAAATACCTCTTGTGTTGTCTGCAGGTTTTCAGAAAGCTGAGGAAAAAACCTTCGGAAGATGCAGTGGTTGCGGAAGAAACATCTGACTGAAGATGCTGTGGCTGTGAGCAATGCTACGGCTGTGAGTGAAACTTCTGACGGAAGATGCTGAGACTGTGAGCGAATAAATGTTATTACTGAAAATGACCACGTCAGAGATAATTTCTGTCTGGTAAATCTATTCTATAAACTATTGTATGGTAGTGTTACCCAGACGCGAAGCGCGCCTTCCAGCGGAGACAGGGCTTAAGTAGCACCCTCTGCAAATATGAATCGTACAGGGCTGCTACTTGTAAATGGGTTTTGTGGCGGCCATGTTAAGTGTATGAAATTACTGTTGAACATCATGGGAGTCTATGGAAGTGGATGGTGTAAATGCCATATGTGCCAGGCTAACACCCACCTTTGACCTGCTGATTGATTTAATGAACCCTGCCTAGCCTGAATGTGGACTATGCTCCCTGACTGGGATCATGATAGTTTCCCCCCCCATGCTCCCAAGACCCCTGCCAAGTATGGACCCTCCATCCCTGGCTTAGTGGGGTGATTCTGATGAAACTTCTGCAGCAATTTGTGGATATGAATATTGGAACAAGTTCTGTCTTGTGGACCAAACCCTTTCCAATCCACTCAGTAGAACAAATTCCTTTTGACAATCTTGGAATCTAAGATTTCTTTCACTAAGAATTCTGGTTCACCTTATTGGTAATGTTCTCATGAAGATTGTGTACTGCTGGCATCTCTAAGGATACTGTTGGATTGAAAGTAGGTGTCCGAGGATGTGAACCGTTAAGGATGTAAAAAGGGGTATAACCTGTGGAGGTGTGCTCAGAGTTATTGTAAGCATCTTAGATCGTAATCGGACGATAATTTAGGGGGCAAGAACAATCTCCCCTTTTATAGATAGGAATGACATATGCTGTGGACCAAGAGTCAGGCATTTTACCCAAACTCAAAACATTCTTTAATAAAGATGCTATAACCTCGGACCATAGTTCGGGATCACTTTTGAATAAGGCATTGCTGAGTTTGCTGGGACCAGGGGGACGGGAGGAGCTAAGGTGCCGAATAGAACAAAGCACTATTTCTGTTCCAAAATCTCCTGAATTTTAAGTCAGTACAATGTACATAAGCAGACATCAAGGTACAAGGTTTGTGGTTCTTAGTTGTGAAGACATTACGAAAGTGAGTTACCCATGCCATTTAATTTACTCCATTGGTTTGCATACTTGGTTGTGACGTATCAATTCTATTGACTTGCTTCGAGAATGCTTTGGAGTCTTTGCTAACAAGGCAGGCCAGCATAGCTTCAGAGTCTTCCTATAATCTTTTGGCACTTGGATTTCGAATCCAATTTTTATAGGACTGCCCAGCTTTCTTAATAAATGCCAGCACCTCTTCCCAAAGTGAATTAGATTAAGTTTCATAATACTTTAACGTCCTCCTCACAATTCCTCTTCTAATAACCAACTCTTCATTATATGAAGGTGTCTCTCACGTGTACCCTTCTCCCATCTTCCATCATTCACAAAAAAACCTGAGTTGTCTATCAAAGTTTTAACAAACAGCCCAAATGTTTCTGCAGTAATTATTTTTTCCTTCAAGACCTCGGCAGTGGATTGGACAAATTTGGACAAATTGCTATTCATAAGGTTTACATTAGCAGCGTTGCACGTAATCCTATTACCTGCCTTGTTCAAAGTAAGATCTCTAGGACCCATCAAAGTATCCCTTTAAAAATCCAATTGGATCTTAAAGGCTGCTTCCAGCATTGCATGAGCACTACAATCAGTTGTTGTCACCGTAAACACGGTACAGCGTGAGTATAACCAACTGCTAACAAAAATGTAATCAATGGTTGACGATCTAAGACCATCTGACCAAGTTGGTTCGACTTTAGCTGAAGCATAATAATAATCATTCAACATCACCAGCCCTAGACTGTTCAGCGGCTTCCAATTCCCTTTTTGTTAGAACTCCAAGTCCACTTTGTCCCCTAACTCACCAAGCAGTTTGGGACTAGTACAACTGGAATCCAGGTCGCCAGCTAGTATTATATGGCCACCCAAAAAGTCGAGCACCAAGCCTCCAAATAATTCACCAGCATTTTCAACAGTTTCCAAGTCTCCTATTTTGTTCTACCAGTATACATTTATAATCAAATAATCTGAGGAGGGCTCATTCAACAAGCGCACATGGGTAGTTAGGATACCATGGCAAATCTCACTTGACCCAATTACATCTAGCGAGGGGCTGGAACTAACACCTATCAAAAGGCCATAAAAAGGTCATCCAGCAGTACATCGCTTTGCCAATTGACATGCTACTTGATATCCACCCATAGCTGAAATCTGCAGCAACCATGTCTCTTGTAGGATAACAATTATGAATGATTGAAGCTTACTACCCAATTTAGCATTTGAGAAGAGATGCATGTGGTGGCCCGCGGTGTTCCTGGAAATCAATGTGAGACCTAAACACTTGTCTACTTCCCTTTTGTTTAAAATTCACGTTTGTTGGGGTGCCTTCAGTAACCATGACCAATTATTGGTTTGCTCTGAGGTTTGAATCATATCTTTCACAAATTAGGCCATCAACTTTAGAATGAAGATTTGGCGTTGCAAACGGCTTTACTTGTAATTGTTCTTTATGTGAATTAATAGTAGGGAGTGCAGGTTTTGAGAGAACAGCCTTCACCTTAGGTTGATTAAAGAAGGAGTGTAGGAGCTGCTTTGTAGCTTGATTCTTACTTTTCTTTGGGTGGGCATGTTATTAGATTTACGTTGTTGGGCTCCATTATTCTGTCTATTCTTAGCCTGCACAGTTGTTGTAATTATGGGCAAGGACGAGACTTGTGATACGGAACAAATAGCCTCAACATCACAATCAGTATTCAAAGTGGATATTAGGTGTGGCACATCATCGTCAGAAGGGGAATCAGAAATTACAACCACGGGTAAAATCTTCAGGGGTTTGTCAAGAGTAGGGAGTAGTTTCTTACCTGTAACTCCATTTCTCCAGCATTGGTATCTTTCATGGATTCACATGCTTAGAATATTCCCCGTCGTCAGACTGGGAACCCTCGGTACACATATATATAGTCATTTCCAATAGGAAAAACTTCTGCCCTATCCCCGTCTGCGTCCTCTACGGGGCTGCCCACGTACGCCCCGTTGGACGTGATGGTATATAAGCCCCGCCCCCGCGGGTCCCTTCAGATTTCGACCCCTCCAAGATAACGGGGGGAAAACTTGCTTACATACCAATCTTCCACATTGCAGTCCGGGGAGGCCGGAGGGCGCATGTGAATCCATGAAAGATACCAATGCTGGAGAAATGGAGTTACAGGTAAGAAACTACTCCCTTCTCCAGCATTGGATCTTTCATGGATTCACATGCTTAGAATAGATTGTAAAGCAGTAACATCAAGAAGGAGGTGAGAGTGCAATGTAACTTACATTCGTAGAGACACTCCCAAACACTACCGTTTACACCATGTATGTAAGCAACAACTTATTATACTGATACGAAACGGATTTCCGCCATACAATGCTATGTCATATGACTCAGTATGCACCCCTTGCGCACATATCTACCCAACCACTTATGTTTAGGTCAATAAACTATGCACATTCATGTATACACTCTGAAAAACCAGCTGAGGCCAAATAATAATAGGCAGCATTCTTCTTGAAACTTTGGCTTACCTCATTGAAAAAGGTGGCGAAGCACTGCCCTTCCCATTTGTACCTCATCCGCGTGCTGCTTTTCCAGGCAGTAGTGGCGCGTAAACGTGTGCGGAACAGACCATGCCGCCGCCTGGCAGATGTCCGTCAGCGGAATTCCTGCCCATAGAGCCACGGAGGAAGATGTCGATCTCGTGGAATGGGCTCTGGGACGATGTAGTAGAGGTCTCCCGGCCTTGGAATGACACAGGGTAATCGCCGAGGAGACCCAGCGAGCCAGACCTTGTTTGGAGATAGCCTTACCCCTAGCCGAGGGGCCGTAGGCGACGAATAGCTGTCTGGTGGCTCTGATATCTTGCGTTTTTTGCAGGTAAAATTTTAGCGCCCTTTTGACGTCCAGAGTGTGAAGAGCCTTCTCCGCCGTCGACGAAGGAGATGCAAAGAAAGTAGGGAGTACCAGGGTCGAGTGCTTATGATAGACCGACGGTACTTTTGGGATGAATGAAGGGTTAGTTGATAAAATAACTTTGTCCTTAAAGAACCTCAGATATGGAGGGTCTATGACCAGTGCCTGTAGTTCCGACATTCTTCTAGCCGAAGTGATGGCAACTAGGAACGCGAGTTTCCAAGATAGAAATTGTAGAGATGAAGAGGACATTGGCTCAAAGGGAGGCTTCATTAAGGCAGCTAGAACCGTGTTCAGACTCCACGACGGTGGGAACCGTTTTTCCGGAGGGAAGGTTCTAAACAGACCCTTCATGAAATGCTTCACTAGCCTGTCACTGAATAGTGGAGGGGACTGTCTTCTTCTGGTAAATCTCGAAACAGCCGCCAGGTGTACTTTGATTGACGATGATGACAGTCCGCTCTCCGCAAGATGAAGAAGATACGGGAGGATTTGCTCCGGAGTTACTTCCAAAGGTTGTATATTTTGTTGTGTTTGACACCATATACAGAACCTTTTCCATTTGCTTACATATGATTTGTTAGTGGACGGGGCTCTGGCCGCCTGCAGAATCCTTCGGCAATCAGTCGAGACTTTTAGGTTCCCGAACTCCGAGAAGTCAGGAGCCATGCAGTTAAGTTCAGGCTGTCCGGATTGTGGTGCCAAACGGTCCCCTCGTCCCTGGACAGGAGATTCGGTACTTTCCTGAATGGTATCGGCTGATCCAGCAACAGATGAAGGAGGTCTGAGAACCATGGTTGCCTCGGCCAGCGCGGGGCCACTAGGATGACCCGGCAATTGTACCTGTGGATCCCCTGGATCGTCCTCCGTATGAGGGGAAATGGAGGGAAGGCGTAGAGGAACTTGCCTGTCCACGGAAACGAGAACGCTTCCCCCAGGGAGCCTGTTTGGGGCCATCTGCTCGCGAACTGAGCACATTTTCGGTTTCTTTCCGTGGCGAAGAGATCGATCGACGGGGTCCCCCATCTTTCGAAGATTTCCCCGAGTTGAGTGGAGTCCAGCTCCCACTCGTGTATTTGTGACATAGTCCTGCTCAGGGAATCCGCCTGTAAGTTCTTCGCTCCCGGTAGGTGGTATGCCACTAGGGAGATGTGGTGTTTTAAAGCCCAATGCCAGATCTTTTGAGCTTCCTTCGAGAGGGTCCTGGATCTGGTGCCACCCTGTTTTATCAGGTAGAACATAGCTGTCGTATTGTCCGTGAGCACTCTTACTTTTGACCCCTTGATGTGTGGGAGGAAAGATTTCAGGGCCCATCTCACCGCCCTTAGCTCCAGGACGTTGATATGTAGGCGAGATTCGGTCGACGACCACCTGCCTTGGGTTTGGTGACGTGACATGTGTGCTCCCCAGCCCGACAGAGAGGCGTCTGTAATGATGGTGTTCTGAAATTCCGGCTCCTGCAGGGGGACCCCTCTGTCCAGGTTGCGCGCCACTTTCCACCATCGGATGGCTTTGATAACTCGTTCGTCGTCGACTATTATCTTGTCCGACCAGCGGCCTGTGGCCTGCTTCCATCTGTCTGATAGGAACTCCTGTAGAGGTCTCATGAACAACCGGCAGTTCGCGACTAGGTGGATGCACGATGCCATGGAGCCGAGGAGAGCCGCATATTTTCTTACTGACAACCTTCTCTGTAAACGAAGTTGGCTTGTCAGGTGTTTGATCTTCAACAACCTTTCCAGGGATGGTTTCACTAGTCCCGTGTGGGTGTCGAATTGAGCACCTAGGAACTTCAAGCTCTTCGAGGGCTTTAGTGAAGACTTTTCGTAGTTCACTGCAAATCCCAGACGCTGTAGCAGTCGCAAGGTGGTCAATAGGCTGTCGTTGGTCGACGCTGGGGAGGATCCCCTCACGAGCCAGTCGTCGAGGTATGGGTAAACGTGATGCCCTTCCTTCCGCAGCCAGGCTGCTACGGGTGCTAGGCACTTTGTAAAGGTTCTTGGGGAGGACTTCAGGCCGAAAGGGAGCACAGTAAATTGGTAGTGTGTTTGGCCGACTAGGAACCTCAGGAACCTCCTGTGGTGAGTGCGCACCGGAATGTGAAAATACGCATCTTGGAGGTCCAGAGACGCCAGGAAATCGTTCTTTTGGACCGATCTGATTACCTCCTGTAGAGTAAGCATCTTGAACTTTTGACTCAGCAGGGTTTTGTTGAGGTCCCGTAGGTCGAGGATGGGGCGCCACTTCCCGTTTGGTTTCTTTACTACGAAGCAGCGTGAGTAAACCCCTAAGCCTCTCTGTGAAGCCGGGACTAACTCGATGGCGCCTTTTTTTAGCATGAGCGCAACCTCTCGACGCAAGACGCTTAGGTGTGGTTGAGACAGGCGTATCGGTGGACGTCTTGGAGGTCTGGATTTGAATCTTAGGGAATGTCCCAGTCCCACCGTGTCCAGAACCCACCGATCTGTCGTAATTGACTCCCATTCCTCGACGCAACTTGACACTCTCCCTCCTAGAACGTCATTGTTGATCTTTTTGTTTTCCCGTCGACGACGAGTAAGTGGGACGTCTCTTAGAGGCCTGGAAATTTCTGCGTCGGGTCGAGGACTGTGAGGCGCGTCTATAGCCTTGGGACGGATATGAAGACCTCCCGAATGCTCTATCCCTGGATCCCGCAAATCGTGCGTTTCCCGTAGCTCCTCTAAAGGGGCAAAAGGAACGAAAGGGCTTACCGCTTTGGAGAGAGAGCCCAGCGAGCGCGCCGTCTCAGAGTCCTCCTTCATTCCTTTCAAGGCCTCATCCACCTTTTCGCCAAACAGGTGGTCACCTTCGAAAGGCATGTCGACGACCTTATATTGCACCTCGGGTCTAAAGTTGGTGCACTTGAGCCAGGCCTGGCGTCGTAGAACCACTCCGTTGTTAATTTGTTTGAACCCCGAGTCTGCCAGGTCCACCGCTATATTGATAGCATGGTTCGAGGCTTCTTCTCCTTCACGAACCAGGGACATAGCTGATTTTCTGTGTTCTTCTGGGAGGTGGTCCAAAATGGGTGCCAGTCTGTGCCACATCTCCCTGTCATACCTGGCCATGATTGCCAGGGAGTTCGCTGCTTTCACTGTTGACGCTCCCACTGACAGGATCTTCTTACCGAAAGCGTCTTGGCGTCTAGCTTCGGAGTCCGGCGGGGTAGAGCACTTATGCTGGGCCTTTGCCTTTCTCGTCGCCGCCGCCGATACCACCGAGTCAGGCGAGGGTTGCGCAGAGAGGCATTTTGGCGTCGAATCTGGAACTTTAAATTTTTTCTCTACGCGGCCTTTGACCGCAGGTTCCGAGAATGGATGCCGCATGGTTTGGACGCCCTCTTTCCATACGTGGTCCAGTATTGGTATCGAAAAAACGGAACGCCTGTTCTTGCCCATGTGGTCAAAGAGGAAGCAGTCCTTCTTTTCTTCTTGTTGGGTCAAACCGAACTCCTTGCAGGCCTTTTCCATCATGGAATGGAAGGCCCCTATGTCATCCGGTGGAGATGGGTGAATGGGACTTTTCGGAGGATCCACCTCCACATCCGAAACCCATGACGGGTCTCTCGACGGCGAGAGGGAGATATCAGAAGCTGACCCCTGTTCAGAGAGGGAGTCCGAGAGCTCACCTTCTTCCTGGACTGTTGGAGCAGTTGGGCCCACGACCGATCTAGTCGGGCGGTGTGAAGGTCCGGGCTCGTCGACGAGGGGAGTCGTCGGAGCAGGTGGGAGCCTTTCGTCCAGGGACTTCAAGAGCGAGTGTAAGGAGGAAAGTACCTCCATGGAGAGAGTAGCCTGGGCGTTTGGAGGCTGGGTGAAAACTTGAGAGCAGGTTGCACCAGAAGGAAATCTGGGCCGTAGCCCCAGGTCTTCCGGGCTCACTATTCTGAAGCCGTCGTCTTCTTTGGAGGCGATCGAAACTGCCTGTTCTTGTAGCAGTGTGTCGGGTAGCCCCATGTGAACGCTTCTGGCCTCCAGGCCTGGAACTCCGTCGACGAGGGAATCGTCGTCGACGATGAGCCCGTTTGAAAGGCGGGGGACTGTGACGGAGTGGGCACTTGGATCGTCGCCGTCGTCGTCGTCGACGGAGGGCCTGCAGGTGGCTTAGGCGGTCCCGCCTTCGCGGAGCTCTCCCTGCGTTTATCCGCCTCTCTACTCGTAGCTGATCTTTTCTGATCGCTCGAGGAGGATTTTGGCCTGTCCTTATCTTTCTTCGACGAAGAAGAAGAGGAAGATGATTTCTTCGTCGATTCTTTCGATGAGGCCTTAGAGGAATGACTTCGAGGCACGTCCTTCTCCGTAGGTCGTGATTTTTTGGCCGGAGGTTCCGACGGATGTGAGCGTCGGGAGGCTTCTGATGTTTTCGCTGAGGCGATACTGCGCACCGATCCTACCTCCGACTGAGGGTACGCTCCAGCGCCGTCGTTCAGCCACAAGACCAGTCGCCGATTCCGGTCCTTCAGGGTTTTTTGGGAAAACCCCTTGCAGATATCACATTGGTCCGCCGAGTGGTGGGGGTGAAGGCAGTAGATGCAGTCAAGATGGCCATCCCCTTCATAAACCTTCTTTAGACCGCACGTGGCACACGGGCGGAAAAGAGGTTTACCCGACATTATTGCCAGACCAACTAACAAAACTCGTAGGAGTTAGAAGCGGACCAAACAGACAAACTCGCAGGAGTTAGAAACAATCGATAAGTATTTGAAGAAAATACATGAGGAGATCCCACTATCTTTGGAGACGGTTGAAATCTGAAGGGACCCGCGGGGGCGGGGCTTATATACCATCACGTCCAACGGGGCGTACGTGGGCGGCCCCGTAGAGGACGCAGACGGGGATAGGGCAGAAGTTTTTCCTATTGGAAATGACTATATATATGTGTACCGAGGGTTCCCAGTCTGACGACGGGGAATATTCTAAGCATGTGAATCCATGAAAGATCCAATGCTGGAGAATGTTAGTTTCATCAACATTGTGTGGTTTCACAATACCAGATTTCCCACCGTGTTGGCCCCTCTTGGATCAGATATGGCTCCCGTCACCCTTGCAGGAATTGTTTCCTCTCTGACATTCTCGCACCTAAATGGGGCAGTACCCAGTGTAGAAACGCCACCTGTGAGCATTAAGTAAGGCCCACCCCCACACTGAAAGAGAAGCTCTTTGGCTGCAATATGTAGTTTGCTATTATCACATTTAAAAAACAGACTCCAAGGCTGCTAAATTTGATCTAACCTCAGTCTTCAAGCTTTCAAAAAGAGTTACAAAAATACACAGGACCTGGTTGATCTCAATTAATGTTTGATTCGAGGGAGAGTTCCACCGACAAGGTTAACATGTCAAGTCGGAAAGTCATCTTGGCTGAGCTGATGCTGGGATGGGGAGTCAAAAAAAGAATCTGTAACAGAAGAAGAGTCACTAGCAATGTTTGGTGGAGTGTCAGCAAAACTATTTTCCACAAGGCTTCGTAATCACTAATTGACACCTCATCCTACATAGTGTTCCGTAATTCCTCCTGTACCTGTGCTTTTGCTGGAGCCTGAATCCCATTACATCCTGATTTTATTTTTCCTTCAGATGGAAAGAAGGAGGTGATTAAGGCTTTCGATGTGGTATGTCTTACAATTTGTTTTGAGTTTGTTCCTAAAGAGTCAGTTACAGACTCGCTTATTGATGTCATGACCACAGGACAGGAACAAAGGTCAGAGCACTTTTGTGTTGATTCGGGAGAGGGAGGAAGGGGTACGGTGAGTTCTACCAACATATCTGAATCAGATATGTATTGGTCTGCCTTAGTAGCTCGAGTCAATGATTTGCCACTACGAAGTTCGTTCATAATTGTGGATTTGGTCATTTCCAGCTTAAAACAATCAATATGTAAAATCAAAAGTGCTTAAATTCTACACATAAATGTCTACGATCTCAAACTGCAAGGAAAAAGTCTGTGGTATATGGTAGAGGGCTATGAGCTAGCAGTAATAATAACTCACACTCCCAATGGCTATTTGTACAGACAATAAGAGGACTATGAGAAACTCACACTCCCGGGTATGTCGGTAAGAAAGTTCCAAGTAATTGAGTGTATGTGCGCAGTGTTTCTGGTATAGGCAGGATACTCTAAGATTTCGTACTGCAAGGAGCAAGTCCGTGGTATAGGGTAGAGGGCTATGGGCTAACAGTAATAATAACTCACACTCCCAATCCCTGTTTATACTTACAGTAAGAGGGCTATGAGAGCGCACACTCCCTGATATGTCAGTAAGAAGGATATTTTAATTAAGCAATATGACCCGAGCAGCAGGGGCATTACCAACTCAGGTAATGCCCCCGCCATGAGGGTCATATTAGTACCCCGGTCCGCAATATATGCGTGACCGGGGCACTAAAAGCATTTTTTTCTGTCCCGAAAAGCCGCAGCGTTTCGGGACAAAAAAAAACCCCAAATAAGACCAAGAAAATGGCCGCCGGGAAAGGGAAAACGGGAATCCGTTCTCCCTTTCCATGGTGGCCTTCGGGAGCGGAAGCGCTGGGAACGCAAAAAAAGAAGCAGAAGGTAAGTGGGGCTGGGAGGGTTAGAAGGAGGGGAAGGGGGGAGAGAGAAGAAAAAAAACAATGAAACGTACCTGCGTCCCCGGCAGGGGATGATGGAAGCCTCCAGCTGTGTGGAGGCGTGGAGTCTCCACACATCTGGAGGCTGCCATCGTCCCCCACCAGGGACGCAGGAGCAAGAAGGTAAGTGGGGTGGGGTAGGGAGGAGGGAGGGAAGGGGAAAAAAATAAATAAAGCTTTCCTGAGTCCCCAACGGGAGGCGAAGGCAGCCTCTCAGCCGTGGGGAGGCTCGGAGCAGGGATGGCCCGCTTCGAGCCTCCTCATTGGCTGATGAGCTGCCACGCCCCCCTGCCGAGGACAAGGCCGCTGGAATCCCGGCCGAGAATCGAAGGATTCTCGGCCAGGTGAGGACCCGGCCAGAGCCAATCAGAATGCGTGTTGCATTCCGCTTGACTCTCGCCGGGTACTAATCCAAGTTATTGAGCATGAATACACAGTGTTTCCAGTATATGCAAGATACGCATAATTGATGGCTCACCGTAACTTTAGAGGAGAAGGGCCTCTGTTCATTTCAGTTTCCAGTCTCCAATCACCAAACACGAAACACACTGCCTTGCACATCGCGCACCTCGATCCGACAATAGGCAGTAAAAAGAAGACGGGTGTTTGTCTAATAGGGAAGGAGGGCTGGATGAAAGGGTCCTGTCACCTCGATACCTCAAAACACACTGCCTTGCACACTGCAGTCATGTGATAAGGAAGTCAGCAAAAAGTCGTTTTGAGAAATGTAGTCATTCAATCCAAGCAATCCAAAGTGTGAAGATGTTGCCAGTAATAAGGTCGCCAAAAAAAGCCATCTTTAAATACACAAAGATACAAGGCTGTACCCGTAATTATGACCCACACCTCTAACACAACCTCCACAATCACCCTAACTCCATTCTTAAACAATCCCCTAACTCTATACAAAAATTGTAGCAGGCGCCCCCTCTAGAAAGAACATGGCATGATAACCTGTTCTATGGTTTTTTTCCCCACTCCGAGAGTCCACAGCCATCGCTTCCCCTAACTCTAGTTACAACCCTTATTCTACCTAGAACTCTTACCTAACACTCTTTAGCACGATATCTCAATCCCCATCACCAACTCGCCACAACGTGCATAGCCCGTTCTCCAATACTAACCTTAACCTTACCCTAACTGAAACTCTAACACTTACCCTAATTCTTACTTTACCCTAACCACTAGGTTTATCTAATCGCTATCTTACGCCAACATCACCAGCCCTCTTCAACCTCCCTATCCATTTCTTTAACTCTTACCCAAACCATTACTATATTAGCCCAGGCAATCACAAGCCCACTCAGCCCTCCTCAACCCTAACATTTACTGTAGCAGCACTACATTTTTGTCTACTTTTCAGCTGCATTAACTGACTACTATTCGCTTGGCAACCTTTTCACTGCAGAGGTATTTCACCATGATTTTTCACTGGCTACATTTTCTTTGGCTACATTGTCACTGGATACGAGGCCAGAGTGAGCACACCTCTCCTGTATCTTGGTAAGTGTGTGAAGGTACGGTCGCAGATGGAGACTTTGCATATGTAGCTCGTTCCTCAAAATTAAGCTTAATTTAACTATTGACCTTTGTGTGCCGTACCCGTTGCATATGATGCGAGCAAGTGACCCAATAACTTCAGGTAGCCCATTTGGAAAGCACTTGCAATGAGAAGGTGAATAGGAGTACATGAGCGATTGTGTTTGGCCTGCTACATAGGGAACCTGGAGGTCAATCTTAGACATGAAGAAAGAGCTGGCACCCCCACCATGCAGACATTAGTACGGCATCATTACGCTTTCCAAAGATGGGGAGATCATATGTTATCTCGAAGGTGGAGGAAACCCAATCAATCATCAATAGCCCGAAGCATGGCACTGCAAATGAGAGCTTGAAGCCCATAGGCTGCCTTCACTAGTTCAATAGTCCAGGTGCACATCCAGCATAGGCCAGTTGGGAGTGCTTGGCATGCAATGTCAATGACAGGAGGGTGGAATTTGTGTAGTACAATAGCAACTGAGGATTTTGGGATTGTGGAAGGGCACATCAATGAACCCTGTTCTACCTTCTTGAATTCCCTTCCTGGTATGGGAACCGAAGTTCTGCAGCAGCTTGTTGCAACTGAGTTGATGATAAATGTTTTTTTCACTTTTGAAATACTCAGTCAATGCTAAAGCAGCAGATATGTTTTTTATTGAATCAATATGTTACCGTTTCAAATATAAGTTTAAAAGAATGAGATTTTTCTCATTTAGGATCAAGTGCATCTTCTCATATTTTTATCAAAGCATTTTTGAGTATATTTGTATATATTTGAAAGTCTAACAGACGTAAATCTTACCAACTAGCACCAAGTATAGTTGTAATGGAATGCACAATTTAAAATGTTCGTTGAAGAGCCATGCTGGACTTTGATGCCCCTACAGAAAGTATCAGTAAATGGACTGCTCGTGATTAAACAGTTAGACTAGAAGCATAGGCTTAGCATATATGACTGTTAATGTCAAAATCAAATTAGCAAAATAAGTTAGTTGTAGTGAAATAATGTATGCATTAAGAATCAACTTTATGACGTTGGGGTCAATTTTAAACAGGTTTACTAAACGTTATGCCTATGGACATCTGTTTTGTAGTTGGTAAAAAACAAAGAAATTAAATATTTGAGAGGGATACATTTGCTGCTTTCTAACAGTTAAACATGAGACATTGGGCCTCATTACGACCCTGCCAGTCCGGAAAGAACGGTGGTGGTAAAACCGCCACCACCGTTCTTTCAGGACCGGCTGATTAAGAGTCCTGCAGGCAGGAGGTGTCACTCCTGCCAGGTCTGACCTGGCGGGTTTAACACCACCCGCCTGCAGGCGGAAATGGAAACACCGGCACCGTCATAGACGGAACCGGTGTTTCCATTGTCCCCATCCCCATGGAGTCCTATGGGACTCCATGGGAATGGGGACTTACACAATTCCGCCTCCAGAATTCCCGGGTCACCAAGTCGTAATGCCCCAGTAATTCCGCGAATCACAGAGGCGGAATGGTAATACGAGTCCGGCGGTAACCTGCCGGTTTTTCCGGCTCGGTTACCGCCGGACTCGTAAGGAGGCCCATTGTCATTTAAATGCATGATTCTATAAACAAATATTACATAACTAGTTTGGATTGTCATTAGAATTTGGTGTCACGTTTAGGACTATGTAATTCAAAGAGATGCCCAGAATATCTCCCAAATCTAAGAACTACAATCCTGGTGCAAACCCTATTTATTTTGGCCTTGTAACGTTCACTGCACGGGCTAAACTCAAGAAGATGAAATACAGAGTAAGAACCATCGAGGCCCCAGGCCCTTAACTTCAGGAGGCACTGGAACCACACCATCAGGGAAATAGCCAACAGTGCAGCATTTGAAATGCCCCCTTGCTAAAGGGGTATGGCCTGGCTAATATTGGTCAGAAATGCCCAGGGTACTCCCATTCAGTCAGTGAGCAATTATGCTTTAATTGTTCTGTTTCTTTGTTATCTCAAAGACCTGTACCCTACAGCTGCAATTGGCCAATGGCGACTTGCAAGTGCTACTATGAACGAAATAAATAAGCAAATAAATGAATAGACACAATCATATACCAATAGTAACGTCCCCTTATATCAACGCTTAGTGAAGTAGACAGTGCAATGCAGCACGTGCCAGACTGACCAATAACAGAGGATTTGACCTTAGCATGTAGATAGATATGTTGCATGACGCTGCTGATCTGACCACCTCTGTGATCAGTAGGGTACTCAGTACTCTGATCAGCAGAGTGATCAGAGTACTGTGTCAGGACTAACTCTTCCTGACCCAGTATTGTAACATTTGGAACATACCCCCTTCAATGAGAGTCCCCCTAACAGCTGAGCAGTTGGGGCAGAGATAAGGCATCAGGAGGGTAACAGCCTCTGGGTTCATTACATTAAAGCATGTCTGCCGGGGAACAGCGAGGCTGTATTCAAACATTCATAAAGTAGAGAACCATTGTAATAGGCTGTTGGCTGGTGAAGCAGACACTCCTAATGAGAGACAACGGTGCAGTAACCACTGTGTGCCTGACACTTTTTAAAAACAGAGGTTGGTGGACAATTCCCTACCATGCTGTATGCTTACGAAATGTGTATAAATTACACGAGGGACAGAGTAAGGGGTGCGGGACAGAGAGGGCTCAGAAAAACCTTTAAACGGCAGCTCTGCTAGTTTTAATTATAAGTGTGGTCTGGTCTACATAAAATATCTAGTCATGCTGCCACTTTTTCACTTGCACTGTGACTTTTTCTTCCAAGCTCAGATGTGTGGGCCTCAAAATATCTCTGCAAAAATGCAAGATTCAACACGGTCACTAACCGAAGCTGTGTGTAGTATGCTCCCCTCGACATGGCATGGAGCCATCTTTCTTAAAAGAGAAAGGAATACTCGAGTTAAACTCTGGCCTCCCGCGGGTAAATGCTTCTTTTGTTCACGGGAAAGTCAACAAGTCCACGACTTGCTACCAGTGAGGTACTGAACCCAATATTGCGCACGAGCATCCGTTTGCTGTAAATTAAGCTAGTGTCCACTCGAGCAGATACCTGCCTGTAACGTGTGTTTCCAGAAACGCGTCTGCTGCCCACAGAAAGCAGCAGTGGTGCTAGAAACCCAACAGAAAGAAGAGCTGTTTATACATATGTAGAAGAAACGTATCCCGCGTTTTAAACGGCTTCCCCTCAAAAGTGTTCATTTTGATCATGCTCTTTTGTTCCACTAGAATTCGACCACTTTTTTTATAGGTGTATGTGGGGTAGGAAAGCAAGGGGTTGGTGATAGGGGGTGCGAGGGTGGGGCCTTCGGGTAGGGAGTCTGGGGGAACACGTCATAATTTTAAAAAAGCTCGTCGAATTCTGGTCGCACAAAAGTGGTCAACCAAAATGAAAACTTTTAAAATTAAGTTGGTCAAAACATGTAGTGAAAAATGTTCATCTTTAACTGTGAAAAAGCCATGTTAAAAAAAATGGCTCAATGTCCAACATGATGATATGATTATAGATTTACATATATGCCTACGTCGACTAATCGTACATGTCTTACACTGAAACAGGACCGGCTGAAGATGTGTGGGGGCCCATTTCAACATAATGTTTGGGGCCCCCGTACTTAGAGCTAAAACACTCAGAGGCATCAGTGGGGTGCATGCATTACAATGGTGACAAATATAAGGTTAATAGCCCCCGATTATCACGAGACGGCCAGCTGGCAGCAATCTTCTGCCCACTGAAGAGATATAAACCTTTCTTTGTCAGCAAGTGGCTGATGCTGAGGAGCCAGTTTTAGAAGGCAATGAGTTGATAACACTTCAGTATACCCCGTGGGAAGTGATGGCTGGAAACGCAGTTTGTAATGTGAGCACTGCAAAGCGGGCACTTTAAGCCCCAGAATGAAAATAGAGAAAGGAATATATTGCTGTGTTACAAGACTGCTGACTGGCAACATGGGGGTAGTTGCTGAGGGACCCCCTGAGGCTCGAGACCCTCTTTCATATGAAAAGGTTGAAAGGCACGGACGCTGTCCCTGCACTGAAAGATGAAAGCACTCCTACTGTTAAAGATTAAAATGCCATGCTTTCTGTTTTTCTTTGTAAATGCAGATTCAGGAAAAACATGGCACTGGGAATGCAAAGAAGTCCTCACTGGAAACGTACGCAGCGTGAATCAAAACTTGCTATATGCCTTTTATATTATGTTATGTTATTTTGCATTTGTATAGTGCCTTTTACCATTGTTAGGATTCCAAAGCGCTGTGGGTTGAACGCCCTTGTGGACCGTAGTCCAGGTCAGTAGAGAGTAGTGTATTACAAGGTGCCAGGGTGCAATCAGTGGTGTGTTGCTGCATATTAGAGCTAGGTGTGATGCAGTGGTTGCGCAAGATCAGTAGAATGTGTGCAGCAAGAACAATGGACTATGGTATCTGTGTTCTGTCGACGACTGGTTGCTTGAGAACAGCACTGTGTACCGCTAGGCTGAATTGCGAGGGTTGAAGCTGCGTTCTAAAGACTGCTGAACCGAACATGGAGGTGTGTAAGTATATGTGAAGCTAGGCTGAATTATTCGAGGGGTGTAGCTGCGTTCTATTGTTTGTTGGTGCAGAGGCAAGAGTTGGCATAGTGGTGTGTTTAAGTGTCTGTGTGTTTTCCTGGGGAACCTTGCCCCTGTTCTGCTTCCAGTGCCTGTCGAGTGCATGGTGGCTCCTTGTTTTTGACGTGTCAGATTGTTTGGCAAAGACTGGTGGGTGGTGACAGGCAAATCTGTCCCAAAAACACATGTTGTTTTTGTACAGGTGCTAGTGGCGTCCTTGGTTGGCAAATTGCTAGATGGAATCCCTGGAGGGTGGTTCTACTAGGACATTCCCAGAGAGTTGGGTTTATCCAAGAATGATTGCTAGAATGTTCCTTGCTTTATAATTCTCCACCCGGATTTCCAGGTATGTGGGATTAACAACCGAGGCCATTTCCTGATTTCCTGCTTTGATAGTCTAGTGCATATTTGCCGGTCAATGATCAGGTTTGTAAGTGCTATTAGTGCTAGGGTTGTTGGTTGTACTAGATACATTACCAGTGGGTGGGTTTGCTATATTCACATGATGGTTGGTGTAATTAGCAGATTCATTGCTAGCCGGTCCCTGGTATCTAGTTCTACTCTTACATTTTTTAGGTGTGTAGGCTTAGAAGGCAAGTCCCTTCTTTGGTTGATTGCGTAGTACACAATTGCATAGCCTTGATCGGCTTGATCATTAATGTTATTTGTTCTTGGGTTACGGGTCGAGCCCAATCATCCCTGATTAATTACGATAGATAGCTTTAGAGCTCACAGCATACAGAATTCTTGTGGGTGAGGTGAAGAATAAATTCAGTCAGGTACCGACTTCTGTCATGATCCCACTATGATTTGGGTTCCAAGACTGGGCAGAGGCTATGGGTGGTGGAGTTAGATAGCATCAGGCCTGATGGTCTATGTCAGAGTGTGTAATCAGTGGGTTACAATGCGAGGTGTCGGTGGTGGTGATAGGTTGGATAGTTCACTGCAATCCCTTGTGTGTTTTTGGGCAAAGAGACAGGCTTTGAGTGCTTTCCGGAAGGCCATGTAGTATGTAGTATTTTCTATGTCTAATGCAGGGAGGAAGTAAATTCCACCAAGTTGGGGCCAGGGTTGAGAAGGATGACCCTCCGATCCTGGCCGTATTGGAGGCTGGGATCACTAGGAGGAGGCCAGTGCTTGACCCAAGGGTGCAAGTCGGGTGGTAAGGCATAATCTTATCTTGTAGCAATTTCAGGCTTGCTTTGTGTACCGCTTGTTGGGTAATACATAGGAATTTGAAGGTGGCCCACTGTCCAACTGGGAGCCAGTGTAGGGTACGGAGAGCCAGTGAGATATGGTCCCTTGGTCCAGTGCGTTTAGCAGTCTGGCAGCCAATTTTCATACTCGTTGGAGCTTGTTTAAACGTTGGCCTGTGCACCCAGATAGTGGGAGTTTGCATAGTCAAGTCTCGACATGACAACTGATATAACTGCAGCCAATCTGTTCGGGTAGGTAAGGGAAGAAGTGCTTCAGGAGGCTTTGGAAGTATTGTTGATGTGGTAAGACAGAGTTAGATCTGAGTCCATTGTGCAGCCAAGTTTTTTACAGTGGTAGTAGTCGTGGGGGGCAGGCCGAGTGATGGTGGCTGGGGAGTCGGTGGGGGAATAGATTTACTGCATACCATGATCTAAGTTTTACCTGGGTGCAAGAGGAGATGATTAGTTGTCATCCAGCGATCAATGTCTCAGAGACATGCCGCTAGGTCAGGGCTGGGGTAGGTGGTAGATTTAGGGATTTTCGGGATGATTTGTGTGTCATCCGCTATGGGATGTCTTAACCCACTAATCCAAGCCCTGCAACATCACTGTGCATTGCTGGCAGCAGAAACATCATAATGGCCGCCGGAAAGCATGCTGCTCGCCAGAAATCACCAGAAAGTGCACAGTGAAAACCTGAAAAATAGGCCACCATCTACTTTTGCCTATGTCAGTGGTAACACAGGAGACCACTGCCAAAACCCATTATTTGGCTGTCCACAGAGAAAAACCATTGCAAAAGAAACAGAGCTGGTTTCAAAAATCCATTTTTATTTGGTGTCAAATTTGCACAAATCATGGCTCACAAACCACCCAAAAAGATCCAACCTCCTTGTTGGGTGGTCAACATCATTCTCCCGCAAGAAGCTACATAAATATAAGATCCACAGAAGTGTATCTATAGCTGAACAAAGTCCACTTTTGAGGATTGCTTGCTGGAAGAAACCTGTCAAAAATGGGTGTAATACCGTTACTCACCTCTACCAGAAGCCGGCATTTTAAAACCATTTTGTGCAAAGTTGAACATTGAGCCCAAACTATGCCAAAGAAAGACTTGCTAGCAGAAGCCTAAGAGGTGGATACAATTTAAAACCATATTCTGAAAAGGCTTGAAGCAAGAAATGTTTTGATGTATTTGTGAAAAATATGAGTTATATTATAAGAGAAGACAGTTTTTGGACATTGGATTTCAGAGTTAAATGTTTCCCACACTGTGTTCAAACACATTCCACACCTTCTTCCTGGACAAAGGAACTCCCCCCTGCCCTTGGCTAAGAGATTGACAGGCTGGTGTCAAAAGGAACTGGGAGTGGCACCCTGGCCTGTTGCTCTCAGTGCAGACAAAGGAATCCTTGGGCTGAATAGAAAATGCTAATTCGGGTGTGACTGACAACAAACTGCTAGCAGGAAGGAGAGACATGTGAACTCTGAGTCGGCCCAGACCTTGGAGGCGGAGACAAACCATCGTGTGGATTCAGATAGTACAGCAAATGTATGTTTCAGAAAAATGCTTATAACAAATTGCACAGAATTGACAAAACTGTGAAACTTTGAGATTGTTAAAATGAGAAATTCGCTCACAGTTTAAGACTAAGCTGGACTCTGTGCGATGTTCTGAGACCAAACCCCGGAATTATTCATATTGTAGCTACTATGTTTATGCCAGGGACCTGAAAAATTACAGCAATACAGCAATGTGGTCGGATGGGGTGTGCATGCATGGATAAAAATTGGTGCAGAAATAATATTGAGAAACCCACCAAAAGCGCTAAAAGTGGTCATTTCTGAACCAAAGCTCTTAGGAAGATGAGAGTTGAACAGAAATGTACCTTAGGTAATCCGTCATGTAAATAATGTAATATTATCAAGTGGCGTATATTGTAAATATGTTTTTTTATGAAAAATAAGATATACTGTACAGGGACAAAGGTGAGTGTTTTCCCCTAAGCCATAAAGATGACACGCTGATCCTTTCTCCAATCAGGGGACAGGGAATCCTCTAACCTATCAGATCCTTAGAGGGTTGGGCATTGTAGAATCAGCCTCCCCACCCACTTTGGAGATACATAAATAGGGACTGCTGAGAACAGATAGGACACACACTTTTCCACTACGCAACTGATTTCTTGGCGAAGCACCCTGCAAGAAGATCCAGACCAGATCCAGACAATATCCAGACAGAGACTCTAGAACCAAACTCTAGAACCTTGAAGCAGAGAGGCCTAAACCACAAGCTGAACCTTTTTCAGAGGCCTCAGAATATTTTGCAACCTGATTCTAACCCCTAAACTTCCACGGGGCCTAACCAAAATCCAACAGCCTGGCTGAGCTGTTCTACTTCTAGCTAAGAACCCTGTGCTAGAACCCAGATCCAGACCCAGAGAGCAGAGCTGTATCCAGAACCCATCAGATCCAGTCCAAGAGGCTGCGCAGATCCTAGTGCCATGCGGAGAGCAGAACTGAGACCTGTCCTGTGGCGAGAGAGAATCCCAACCAAACCCATGACCAGATCTTCGACGGGGCCCACTCCATTCCAAGGCATTGGAGTGAGTATCTAGTCTAGAACTTACATAACCAATCCTCTTAGTTTAAAGTAATACTATTCCATCCATTTCAATCTGTCCAGAACTGCATTATTGAATCTCTTTTGTCTATTCTAAATTCTTCTCTCCTCCACATAATCCTTGATCATTGTCGTGATAATCATCTTGGCGCTAATATATATTTTCTGGAGAAAGGCAATCGTCTTGTTCAGACAGAAACCATCCGGAGGTGCCTCTGGATAGGTGGCTGGGCTGTCGTGTAGTTTGCGGCTCCATAGACTCTTTAGTGTTAAAAAATGTTTGTTTCAAATCTTCAATAGCGCATCTTTGATTTTGAAATTATGACTTTATTGCTGAAAAATCTACCTTCACAAAATTAACTGTAATTTTGAAGCTAAGATCCTAAGCTTTCTAACAAAGCTAAAACGACATTCCAATTCCTTATAGTTTTTCCACAATCATGTTTCCCGTACATGGAAACATTACCACGAATTGCAATTTAGCTCCATTTCACCACATATCAGAATAGCTGTTTCTTGTTTTGAACTGCTGAATTTCGTTTTCAATTGGATAATCATTCATGAATCATTGCTAGTGTTGACCTGAACCAATCCAAAGTAACTCTCACTTATCCTGAATCTCATTTAGTGAATTAAAATCCTTTTAGCAATTTTCCCTTACATTGCAATCACATTCAAAAGTATTTTTGCCTGTTTAAAATCATATCTGTTTTCTCTAAGCTTGCTGGGGGAACTGGGATTGAACTGCATTATTGATTGTATTCCTGAAACCTGAGTGCCCTCATCTCCATCTCTTCATATTGCATAGTGGGGGGGGGAGTGAGTAGTCACAGGGGAAAGAGTGATCATATTGTCTTTTGATTGAAACCATATCAACTTTATTTCTGTGATGCATTCTTTCCTATTATTGCATTTCCTTGAATCCATACAAAGAATTCTCTCCTACCTTATCCTTTCTATTCCTACTCCTAACTGATTAAAGAGATTGTTGATATTGTAATATTACCCATTGCTGCTCACTGTACATATTCATATGTGTGCTACTCAGATATTCTTCTATTCATAAAAGTGTGATATATATTGTTAAATTCTTCAAATAAACCTTTTAATTTGCAAAACATACCTACTTCTTGGCACAGTGAGGTCAGGGAGATTCAAAGAGAGGGGCGTTATATAAGGGTTCATCATCCATATTTAAAGAACTTTTGACATAAAAATATATAAATATGGGCTTCCATTGGACATCCCATACTAGGCATTGACTTAGTAGAGTGCTGGATTGAAGTCACTTACACCGCATAGTTGTAGCAAGTAAGGTTGTGTGAGCGGATGATCCTGGGGAGGGTGGTCAGGTAAAGGTTGAAGAGAAGCAAAGAGAGGCAGGCACCTTAGGGTACTGCAGTGTTTACTGGGCGTACATTGGAGAGGAAAAAGGGGAGATGGGTTATGTGCTGTCAGGTAGGAATATTTAGGGAATTCTATTACAAATACAGACATTCTTTCCACTACAAAGCTTAGTATTAAGAATGTTAATTTTAAAAGATGGTCTCACAAGACTAGTACTTGATCCAGAAAATAAGCCAATTTCTATAAAGTCACATTTATAAATTCCATGTGCCGAAATCCCACTTGGTCCAAACATCGTGTACCCCCTCCTCCACCCCCACAGTCAAACAGCCATTGCTATAGCTTCTTTCCTTTCTTGTCCTATGTTAGGGGGAAATACATATCATACTTGTCTATGGATGGCGTTCTCTTTACCACATGTATTTCTAAATTACGGTTCCAGCTGGACATAGGGATGGAGGAAACATTGTGTAAAGGTGGGTGGTTCAAGAATTTGTGGTAGGCTAGAGGGTTAGAAAAGAAAGCATGAAACTAAATAATTGGCAGATAGTTTGTTTGAAAGCCAAGAAAATAGATGGTGGAGGGGGGCGTCAGATAAGGGTGTAGGGATTTGTGATTGGAGTGCAGGAATTTGATCACCCAGGAAATGTTACCGTAAATCCACCTTAACACATAAAGACTAAAACACACACATACACACCCTATGCATGCAAATACCACACAGGCACAGACATTCACACAGAAAAAATAATGGTGATGCTACAGCATTAGCATTGATTAGGTCTGCACCCTTAAATTATGAAAACCTAGGCCAAAGGAGCACAGGAAAGATCCCAGAGAGCAGCTGTTTGTGGTAGCTTAAGTGTTGATGAGTCCCATGTTTAGCGGCAGGGCCTTTGAACTCCTTGATCTGGCTGACTCAACCCAAACAGACCATCCAACACCATGAAAGTGAGTTTACTGAAACTCCCTGCTCACTACAACTAGCTACGTGCCATGTGTCCTGCCCTTTTCCCTTTCTGGAAGAGCACACTCTGACTCAACTCCACTTGGTGCAACTATGTAACCCTTCTGGCACTTTCTACTCCACTTCTTAGCCACAAGCAAGCTAATATTAGGGCAATGAATGCCATTACAGGTGGTTAGTTGTACTTCTACTGGACCTCAGCTATGCCAAGTGACCTCTCTAACCCGAGCCCATCCAGATATAGATGACAGATTATGACATTGCTGCTAGGATGGCAGGTTGGTGATGGCACAATGCCTGTGTCCCGAGGGCAGAGTTGTCCACCTGGTACCTCTTCCAGCCACTCCCTGCCCCTAGCAGCATCAACTGGCAAGACAGACTGAGTTCAATACTAAGGATTTTGACCACCCACGTCAATGATAATACAGTAAAAAGATAGAACTAAAACAACTATAATCGCCATTAAAACAAGTTATATTAACCATCTTCAATAAAGTAAGGCCTTAATTGCGCT
Source organism: Ambystoma mexicanum (assembly GCF_040938575.1). Lineage (NCBI taxonomy): Eukaryota > Metazoa > Chordata > Amphibia > Caudata > Ambystomatidae > Ambystoma > Ambystoma mexicanum. Next base: position 439,454,435 of record NC_090930.1, on the reverse strand, counting down.
CAGAACCCAATAAACATCAGCTATGAGTTTCTCGCCAGGAACAAACATATAGGTATAGTCAGGCCTCCAGATAAGGAACGTACCAGGCCTGTTTACGCATGAAAATCTTGTAAATACGACAGCTTTATTGTTTTCCTGTGTACATTTACACACAGGTTTAGAGCAGAGGGCAGTGCAAAGGCCAGGTTACTTGACAGAAACCAGAAAGCTTCTTTTGATTTGTATCTACATCGATGTAATTGCAAGCCACCTCTGAAACAGAATGTATTTCGCTGAAGCCCTTCAAAAAATGAAACCGCACACTTGGATAAAAGGAATTATTTCTTTCCATTCAGCTTCTGCTGTGTTGATGCTCATGCAAACAGACGCACTGTGCATATTTATTTTGCTAGAATTTTAGGATTGTATAATTAATAAGATGGAAAACTAAGTTGCAATTGAGAATTCATATTTTGTAACCAATTATACTTTTTTTCTACAGTGAAAGCAAACAAGTATTGCACAATTGTATTGTTCAGAGTTCCTGTGCTGTGTGCATAATCATGCCGAGGCACATCATTTTTGCACTTATAATTTAGTTTACACTCTAAATGATGTGTAAAATGATGTCTATGCAGACAAGTATTGCACAATTGTATTGTTCAGAGTTCCTGTGCTGTGTGCATAATCATGCCGAGGCACATCATTTTTGCACTTATAATTTAGTTTACACTCTAAATGATGTGTAAAATGATGTCTATGCAGTCTAGTTTTCATCCATTCAACCTGGCAGTCAATGGGTACATTAATATAAATGGTCAGTGGCAGCAGAGTCTTAAGGGTGAGTGATTGTCATTACACCAATCACAGGTGTTATAGCCTCTCAAATCTTCAAGACTACAATAAAAAAATCCAAAGTGCAAGCGATGCTAAAGAAATAAAAAATAAAAAGTTACATTGGTAATTCAAATAGAAACTCAGCAAAACCTGTCTTTGTGATCATCCAGATACATATTTAAATGTATGTAATGCTTCATAATGGTTGATCCAACATCTAGGTAGTGTGATTATTATACCTCATTCGATACTCAGTTAACCGACCTCCAAAGGATGTTAGCCAATAAGATAGCTCGGCTGGTTGAGCACTCGTTGCTGCAATCTGTGCGTGATCTGTAGATTTCAGACTCGAATCCCAGCAAAGCCAACTCAGCCTTTCATCCTTTCGAGGTCAATAAAGGAGTACCGACTCTGGTTTGGTGATAATTGTGAGAAATATGTTGTATGTACAGCCCTTTGCCAAAAGCGCTATATAAATAACCATTTGACCACTAGATTAGATATAAATTTTAGCATGGAGTCCTTGCCTCTCTGCACTGTTGATTCTTAACATTGGCATACCATTAGGTAGTAATGGCTCCAGGAAATGAGGACATCAAAAGACAAGTCTGCTATCGAACCTCAAAACACAATACAATTTGTGTTTGCTTTACTACTAATTGGCTAGTTTTTTGTTATTTCAACATTTAAATATATATACAGGAGAGATCAAATGGCCAGAAATAATGAAAGGTGTATTCTGTCACAATGCAGAAAGCTGCCACATAATAATTTCCATGCAGTTTTTGCACACGTCGGCTGGATGTTGCATACATTTTACTCTCTTGCAAAGGAGTAAAGTAATTTTTACTCTCTTGAAATCACAATTACTCTCAAAGTTTAAAAATGGGGAGTAAAATACTCCTACCTCAAAATCTTATCTGGAGCACTGGGTATAGATAATGTGAGCATTAGCTAATGTCCAGGCATTCAATGTCCTTTCTCAGCCCTTAAAAATATCGGCATCAGTCCTGGACCCTTTTATTGGGTGGTCATAAATAAATACTATGCAAGTGTCCACCGCTCAGGTTTGGGTTATTGCCTTTCTACAAAAATCAACAAGTTTGTCCGGCTGCCTGCTCAAACGACCATTTGATGAATAAAGCACATTTTCCTTAAAACAAATCTTGGTCCATGCAGTGTTTTTACAAATGCAAGACTTTTTCAAGGAAATGGCAGCCTGATTTCACTCCACTTGCATTAAGGACCCAACCCTCCTAGATAGAACAATTTGTTGAAGATCATGGATAAGTTGGGTCATGCCTCTTCATGCAACATGTAATGCCCTATAATACTCTATAAGCCGAAAGAGCTGATTGGGTTACTGGAACTGGTGCATGCCATGCTGGAGCACTTTTTTCCTGGCTTTGGTCACATAATAGTATAAATCGGCAGGATAGATTATGCATTTAACTACAAGACGTATGATATCTTAGGATTCATGTTTGTCACCCTTACTCTTTAATATGTACGATAACGCCAAAATGCATTGTTGGCAGGAACTCTTTGAAAAAAACGTGTATATAGACTATCCCTGGGACTTGGTTTTGGTATAAAAATCTAACCAAAAAGAGCTGCGGCGTAACGTCTCGAGGGACACGTCTTTTGCTGGCCTGCCACCTGTACTTTAGAAGAACAATCAACAACAATCTAAAGCACGTGAAGCTTTTGTTTCCAAATAATTTCCCTCTTCGGCACCTGTGGAGGATTGAATAACACAGTGGTTTCACGATCACCACTCACACGCATTACTGCCACTGTTGCGATATAGACAATCATGGACGATGTTGTCTTCCCTCCAATAGGTCTCCAGCACTCTGTCACACACTACAGCTGAAACCCAGGATTTGGGCGACAGCTCGGTAGGGAATACAATCTTGAATAAAGCATCACGTTTTGCAACACTGTTAGCGTGCCTTGCAATGCGAAATATATTACGCTTTTCTAAGTAGCGCTACTTGTCTAACTTGTTCCATACATTTCACTGGAGCTGGGTAAATATTGAATTCAAGGCTGTTAAAAGAAAGCAAGTTAATAGTCCTATTTTTGCATAATAACCCAAGCTGAGATTTGATGTATTTGTCGTTTAAGAACTAATATGGGGAGGTCCCTGGGATCATCCTGTCCAAGAAAAGGGGCGGGGATGGTGTTCTTGGTACAATCCCGTGGTATTCCTTTCTCAAATTATATGTCTCTGAACAGCTTTCTGTACTCAAAGGGCAATAGTGCAAAAAAGGCAGCAGGTGGCAATACGCAGTGGTGTGGGATGCATTGAGACAGCAGGTAAGTGAGCACGTTGCCACCATTAGACACAACGTACCCTTTCCTGGTAAACTGACACACATTCACAAAGCTAATAGGTTTAGCTTTTGTCTAATGAAAGGGGGTGGGAGGAACACAGATTTTTAAGCACACACACACAGCTAAAGCTGTGGGAAGTGGGAGGTGGAGGCAAGCAGAAGGTAGTGGGACAGAGTACCGATGGCACTGCAGCACATACTCAGTGACAATGGACCCCAGTATACTTTGGAGATGATGAGCCGCTACTAACCTCGTAATACGCGCTCCCGGAATGAAGGGGGCCGGTCCCGTACCGGCCCCCTTCATTCCGGGAGCACAAGGGTCGTAATGAGCCCAGTGTGTAATGGTGAGATGGAGAGATTTTACAACATGCCCGTGAATGCACCAAGTGGGCCTCAGGTAACGACTGCTGTGGTTGACATGTAATTGAGTTACACAAACACCAGTGCATGGGTACACTAGAGTTTCATCAATTTTAGTTTGGGCAATTAAGCAGAAACTATTGAATTATAGTACATGTAGGGGAGATAGCATAGGAGGAGGGACACATAGCTTGTAGGTGCTGTTTGCTTACTTACAAACCCATTGACTGCCCATGGCCATGCTAATCCCTCTGGACATTTCCACCCAGTTTCTGCCCCTCCTCTCCCAAAACACCTCCTCATTGGAAGTCTTTGAGCTCCCTTTAATTAAGTATTACCATCAAACTTTGCACTCGAAGTGCCTGCCAGTGTTTTTTCAAAGCCGTCTTCTGAGAGTTAATTACTTAATTGGAGGTATAAACCCGTTACGGGTGTAATAAACATGTCTTAACCAAGTCTGCCTTCAGCCACTCGATTTATAAGCAGGATGGGTGTCCTTCACTGAAGTCCTGTTAAAAACAAGCATTGCAAAGCCAACCGTTTTGGCATTTGCATAAGTATTAGGCATTTGCCAGGCACTGCTATTACATGCCCAGGTACTCACACCATTTTGCACCTGCAACCATGAATGGCCAGTTAATACCACTACGGCAGTGCCAGGCAAGTGCCTTTCCCCTGCCTACACAAATGCACAAACTGCTGGCATTGCCAATGCTTGTTATTATTGTATAGTGCACATCTGACACTTTGGCAGCAGTCTCCACGTATGTTTAATGAGCGGTAGACAGCCTTGTGCCAAACTCAGCCACCCCAAGAGTAACATGGACATAACCTTGTAGAATGTCAAAGAATTAAGTCTTGTTTATAATATGAACACATAAAACACAAGATGGCGACTGGCAAGGGAGAGTTTCAAAACGTAGTCGAGTATACATTCTTTTTTTTAAAATTTTTTTTTTATTTTGTTTAGTTTCATACAAAACTTTAAAAAATACATAGAAACAATTTTCAACAAAGTTCCGGCACAAGTTTTGTATCCATTTCGTTCAAGAATGATATTAACGCAAATGTTATCTTGTTGTTAGAACCATCATAAAATGCACTCCACCATTCATCAAGGTGCCAAGTTGTTCTTTGAACTGTCTCGGTTCCAAACATTTTCTGTCTCTCTTCTTCCATGTCCGAGCAATTAAGAACAAGATGCTTAAGTGTTTCAGACTGACAATTGCACAGCCTACAGACTGTGTCACTTTGGTTTCTTTTATTTAAAATGTTAAGAAATTCCTTTGTTTGGAATTGATTCATTCTGAACTTTAAAAAGACTTTCCTTGCTGATCTACATGGAAATTTTAGTAAATATTTTGGTAATTTATTAAAAGCTTTAGCCTCAAATGGCACGATTTGCATACATTGGTGGCAAGATCTTTGTTGCTCTGTTTCCCACCAGTCCCTCTGCCACAATTTCTTTTTGACTTCATTAGGATTTGTCCATAGTATCTCTTTAGTGGTATTTAAGGTCTGAAGTATATTTTCACATTTTTGCTCCCATATCTCTTGAATTGATTCGTTTTTAATTTCTAGATTCCTCCTTAGTAGTCGAGTATAAATGAAGGTGACTTGATGAAAATTAAAAGGGGTACAAGCAACACTAGAACCAAACTATTGAGAGTACAGTGCATGTTCAGTAATGTCATCAGCATACAGGACAGATCTGTGTGGAACTTCAATTGCGTATACGATTGTGTCCACTGCTTAGCAAAAGAACATGGTGTGAACCAAAGAGCTACGAGTCATAATAGTGATGACTTGTAAGAGGAGTGTCGAGTTGCTGAAGGCATCACAGTTGGAGCCAGGATAGTGTCAACAGCTGTCCTGAGGCAGAATGGTTTCAGTGAAATGAGACTCCAAGGAGAAGCCTTTGGAAAGGAAGACACCGATCAAGTTGAAGAACTACAGAATTTATAAATAACAGCTATTAGCATCATTGGCTGGCTTCCCTGTCAATCAGGATGCTTGAAACGCAGGCTGAATCTGCTGATGTAGCCCGTGTACCAAGCCACCTGATGGCCGATTCTCCCACCGCCATCTTCCCCCCACCGCCAGTCCCTTTCTTTCCCATCCCCCCTCCCTACTTACCTCATTGTGGTGTCAGCCAGTGCTCCCTCAGCTGCTTATTCTCCCGCTCGTCTTTTTCCACCACCATGTAAATGGAAGAGGGGCTCCATACAGAGCGCTGCCTCCCCTTTCCATGGTGGCCATCTTTGAACAGTCTTTAAATTAGCCCAGTTCCAGCACATGTGATGGTAGCTGATGGTGTTAAGCACCCCTTGTAGGGGCTAGAACGGGTAGTAATCAGGGTCTTTGGTAAATGCCATTGGGCCACCGGGACTTGGAACAGGTGCTTAACGCCATATCCTACAGTTGCTTAGTATGTGTGTGGTCTGGCATTAATGGTGCTTGAGGTGCGCCCAACTTTCCCTTATGGTGTCATATGGTTCCAATGCAGTTTAGGTGGAAGGTGAAATGAAAGGCAGAGATCAGGAGCCAAGACGACTGTTCAGATCTATGGCTGGTGCTATGAGGTTCTAAGCAAAGAAAGCTTGCCTTGGATTTTTTTTAACAGGAATTGCTTACATCTTTTCAACCTGATGGACATTGGCGGTATTGCCGGGCTCCCGATCCCCATTCTGCCCTATAGGGCAGAACGGGGTGAGGAGCATGGATGCACCGGCACCGTTTATACCGTCCTGCCGCATTACGAGTTCTGCTTGCGGGTTCCTGAAAGCCCGCCAGGTCTTACCTGTGCGGCACCCACGAGCATAACTCGTAATTGCGCCGGCACCGTTATCAACGGTGCTGGCGCATCCATGCAGAATGGGGCAGAATGGGGATCGGGAGCCCGGCAATACCGCCACCCGCAAATGGGCAATTACCGGCCCATTCATCTCGTAATGGGTCGGTTATTGCCCAATCACGGGAGGAAGTACCGGTAGCGAGCATGGTGGTAGCTGTGCCTGCCATACAAGCAGGGATACCACCATGCTCGTAATGAGACCCTTTGTATTCCTTGCACTTTCAGTTGCTAGTATTGGGAACCGGTGTGTCTTAAGCACCCGCCAAACTCCCCTGACTGTGCGTGCTGCGCCAGGCTCCTGCCATTGTACCAAGCCTGTCAGGGAAGTTCCCAAACATTGTGTTTGCTGCAACATAGAGCAGAAGACAGAGACATTTATCATAGGAAGCCACACCCAGTACCTAGAAGATGGAGGCAACAATTCAGACACCACCTGCACTTCAAACCACCCCAGCTGTACCGTCCATTGTGTGGGTGCAAAGAAAATCTTTGATACGTACTTAAATGCAATTGGTGAGAAAGGATTTGATCCAGAGAGGAAGCAAGCCATTCTACTCAACTGCTTGGGCGTCGAAGGGTGAAGGATTTCTGAGACTTTACCTCCAATTCCTGTTGACGATGAGCAGGGGGACACCGCAGATGTTTACCAAGCTACAGAACATGCACTACTTGCCTAATTCGGCCCTTGCATCAATGTGATGGAGCGCCACATGTCCTTTTCGCGCTCACATCAACCAGGGGAGAAAGTGAGCTTGTTTGTAGCTTCCATGAGAGGACTATCAAAGAATTGCGAGTTTGGTGCACTCAGAGACAGCTTGGTGTGTGACCAGATTGTGAGATGCACAAATGATAAAAAACTCCAAGAGGCTCCTGATGGTGAGAGATCTTTCTTTAGAACAAGCCATCACCATGGCCAAATTAGCAGAGCAATCTTTGTTGTACTTCATGACTTGAATGCCTCTGGTGGAAGCGTGAACAATGTTGGAAGTAAAGCAGACAAGAGACTGAAACAAAGACCTTATCCACACAACCCGGTTTGAAATGGTCCTTCCCAAACATCCCAGGCACAAGCACCCAGGATGGACATCAAGTGTTATGCCTGTGGCAAGGCAGACCACATCTCCACCAGCTCAGTGTCCTGCCTGAGGGGCAACATGTGCAAGTGCAACCAGAAAGGGCATTTGGCGAGAGTGTGCAGGAACAGAGAGGATGTGCGATTTGTTGATGAGGAAGATTTGCTTCAATAGGGAGTTCATGATTTGCATATAGCCAGTGTAGATGGGGGAGATGTGGACGCCCCATGGTTTTAAGTGAAGATTGATGGCCGTGAGATAAGCATGATGGCTGATTCAGGCTTGAAGTACACCGTTGTGGGTGCAGCTGCCTTGTATGCCCATGGCATCACTCTAGGATCCACCTGACATATGTCCCAAAGGTTATGGTGGTTCTCCAATCCACATATTAGGGTCAAAGCCTGTTGATATTACTTTCAAAGACAGAACAACCAAAGCAGTTTTGTATGTGGCAGACAAAGGCATACCTCTACTAAGCTGGAGGCACCAAAAAGGGCTAGGCATTGTTCGTGATCCTAATGCTTCACAACCAGTTATGTTTGTGAGTAGTGATTGGGGTGATCATTTCCACAATGTGTTTGCTGACAGTCTGGGCTGTCTAGAAGGGGTCAGCCACAAGATAATTTTGAAAAGGAATGCTAAACCAGTCGTGCACAAAGTACACCCTGTTCCTGTGTTGCTGATACGAAAACTTAAGGCAGAACTTGATAAATTGGAATTGAATGATGTGATTGAACCCATTGAAGCTGCGGAGTGGTGTGGGATATTTCAACCCATGCCAATGTGCCACACTACATCCCTTTGCCAATGGGGGAAAGAAAACTGCCAAAATGGAGGCGCTAAACCTTGTGCGCGCCAAATCTGCAAAACTGTGCATGGTTCATAAACCACAAAAGAGCTGCACACCCTGCCACACACAGGCAAAGTTGATGTCAAAGCAAGAACTCCCAGCGAGAGAATGCCAGTGGGTGTTGTTACCCGTAACATGAATCAAGGCCACAACAGTGGGCTAAAATCCGAAAATGCCCTTAAATACAGCTTCCTAATCAATGGCAACCTTCAAAGTGCGGTTTTGGCGCTAAATTCAGCCATTTTCCCAGTGAATTATTGAAAGGAAAAGGGTGCTGAAATCATAGATTCTCCAGTGCAGTCAGAGGAATCCAGGCCTCACTGACTGACAGCTGCATCAGAAAATCAGCTGTCAAACCCAGTTTAAATGTGTTTCTGTTTCCTGATTAAAATGGCAACATTCACCTATTTAAAGCATGTTTGTGAAGGGCTAATTATTTTAAATGTCCAAATCCCTTATTAACTATGCTTATATTTTATATGTGTGAAATGAAAAAACTTTAATTTAAAGGAACCCAGTCTGGAGCAAATCAACTATTTAATTCTGATCTGGCAGCCCAGCCTGGGAAAGATTCACATTTCAGCTTGACACTCAACTGCTATAGGAAGGCTTAAGTGATGCTAATGGTTCCCGCATAATGACAACAATGAGCACAATGAGACTGCATCAGACATTCGTCTCTGGCTGAGCCAAGAACAAAGGGCAGGCTGAGCATTGACCTCTGCTGGGAGTGGCAGGAGCTTCCCTCACCAGGAAGGGGCACACCTCCCTGATCAAAGGGATCTGACAGCTGTTGTTTGTTGAAAGGAGAAAGAAAAACCTCTGAACTTCTTGGTGTTTAAATCTGTATTTGTGATTAAGTTTGAAACTATTTAACTGTGCAACCTGAAGCAGTATACATCTAAAAATTGGTAGATGTTAACCGAATTTTAGGCCAATGCTTTTAAAACTTTGATGAAATCGGTACCACTTAAGGAACCAAAGTTACGAAAAGGTCCTTATGTTATCAGAACTATTAATGTTGCAAGCCTAAGATTGTATGTACATGACCCACCGATAAGCACCCAGAGGTGTACCGAATTAGAAATTATTAAACCAAACTGTTATGATTAAAATTGATGAAATCCCATAGACTGAGAAAGACAGCTCTCACCGAGATGGGAATTGGACGCCAGGATAAACCATAAACAAACGTAATGCATGTGTCTGATTTTAGTAGAGGGCATAATTGTACAAATGTGTATTTATGGGAACGCTAAATTGTGGTCAAAATCAATGTGGGAGTTCCTAAATCACATCATAAAGATGACAGCTCTCTTCAGACCGCCAACCAGGACAAAGCATGCGCCTGCAGCCACTCAAAGCCGTGGGGGCGTGTTTTGAAATTCTGCCCACACCATAAACTTAGGTGATGGCATTTGATAGTATAAATATAGGAACTTCACAACACATAGGACAAACTGCTTCCAGAACCCATCAAGATTTCCGCGCAACATCTTTTTCAGGAAATCTTTATCTTGTAGCTGACTCCAGACTTCTTTGAAGATCCAGATTTCCTTGCAGAATCTAGACTTTAGCATTGCTGAACTCTTGCTAGCCAAACTCAATTGCAAAACATCCAAAACTTCCTGTAATCTGCCTTGTCCAGTGACCAGAAGGGCCCATCCAAACCCAGTCTGAGGGGCAGTCCAAAATTGACCAGAACCGCGCCGCTGATCCAATCCCTCCAGAGGTGCCCTGCTGCCGGTAGACCTGAAACGATCCAATGACCAGAACCGAATGGTCCAATTTAATTACAAAGGACTGTAAGTAATAATAGGAAGAACAGTGACCCATAGTATATCTGCATTGTATTATCCCAATCTCAACCCATCCCATCTTCAAATTCAGAACCCTAGTATCGTTAGAATCCTTCTTGCGCTGATTTTTCTCATCTGTGTTACAAAACCATAACTCCTTAGTGATTTTGAGTATCTAAAGTAAATCCCAGAACAAAATCGAGTATCCACCACGTGAATGGTTGCGCTGGCCACGTAGCTGTGAAGATTCATGTGTTGCCTCCTCTTTTTCATAGTCATTAATATAGTGTAATAAAACTTATCTGTCATTTTTAAAACCGAATTCCTGTTCCATTTTCACGCCTATTTGGCAAAAGCGCCTCTCACTAAAACCTGTGACTTCTTATAATTTATAGACAGAAAATACATTTCCACTCTCACTGATACCTAAGACCCTTAGCTACATCCACAAATAAAAACTGCATCGCGGAACAGTGTATTTGACCAGTTTTTCTCCAATATCGCATAGTAAAAGTTTGCCGCGAATTTGCAGTTTTCAAATTTTACACGTGTCTTTTTCCCATTCCATAGTGCTTCTTCCATCCCATCCTGATCAAAAGTGTGTCCTGTTGTTTATATTATAGCTCATGTGTGTTAGGACCTGTTTAGTGTTGCTTCCTCAGAATTTCTATCCGTTTGAGCATTTTTGCACCCCTTTGCATTATTTTACAAAGCAATTGTCACCTGTCGGTTAAAAAGTGTCATTTTCCAAAAACGGTTTTCTCTCTTGTTTGGGGGAGGGAAGATTGCATTTAAACTCTAGACATTGTCTTTCATTCCTGAATACCTGCTGATTACTTACATCTGTGTAAGATTGATCATTTGTATCTAAACAAAACTTTGCAGGGGGAATATTAACCTAAAGGCTATCTGTTAACAAACCAAAACTGTTCTTTTCCTGTGTTCTATTCTGCATCATTATAAGTGAATTCAATTGCTTTGCTTATTTTCTGAATTGTATTGTCACAGTTAGGTGACTGCTGTCCCATATATATATATTAAACTTATGTGTGATTTGAATATTAAATAAATAAAATAAATATTTACATTTACAAACTAGCCTGATTCCTGGTTCAGTGTGATCTGGGGGGGGGGGGGTGTTTTGAGGTGGGTGTGATATGAGTGGTATATCATTCAGAATATTGAATTTATAGACACAAATAAATAAGGGTTTCATTGCGCACTACATGCTAGGCGAGACCTGGGTGTGTGCCTGATTGAAATCCTTAACCGCTGGTGTCCCCTATTGTTATTGCAAATAAGGCGGATGACAACATTAGGATGTGTGTAGACCTCAGGTCACTTAATAACATTTGAGTGGATCGACATTCTCTACCCAAAGTACAGGAAATGATTACCCTACTGCATGGTGCTAAGTATTTCTCCACAATTGATTTGTCTAGTGCTTTTCACAAGATTGTATTGCATCCTAATTCTAGAGCCATCACCTCTTTTATTACTCCTTTCGAGGCTTACGGGTTCAAAAGGATGTCTTTCAGTTTAGCATCTGCTGCAGCTGTTTTTCAAAGAGTTACGGAAAAGCTGTTTTGTGGGTTACCCTATGTGAAGTGCTTTCAAGATGATTTTTGGTATTTGCTTCTGACCCAATACAGCATGATGAGTATGTGTGTGATGTTTTGAAGATTTTAGATCATGCTGGCCTCACTGCCAAGAAAGAGAAATGTAAATTCAATATGACAGAAGTGTCGTATTTGGGGAATGCCACTGATTGGTGAGATATTAGGCTCAAGGTTGACTTAGTAGTGACAGTGTTGAAGGCTCCTTCGCCTCAGAACAAGGATGAATTGAGAGCATTTTTAGGATTAGCAGAGTAACACTCTAAATGTATTAAGGGATTAGCAGCCATTTGTGCTCCTCTGAGGGAACTGCTGAAAAAGAATGTCAAGTTTGTTTGGGATGTGGTGGGTCAGATGGCATTTGTATGCTTCAAGAATAGCATTGCTAGTGCCTCTACCCTCAGCATGTTGAGCCCATGTTGTAAGCCTGTACTCATGACGGATGCCAGCGCTGGGGCCTAGGGGTAGTCCAAGTGCAGGATGGCAAGGAACATACTATAGTGTTTGCATCCAGGGACTTACAAGGCGCAGAGAGGAATTTTTCTACTGTGGAGAGGGGGGCCCTAGCTTGTTTTTGGGCAGTCAACCAATTCAGATTATTTGTGTGGGGTGTGCTGTTCGTTTTGAAATCTGATCACAAGACCCTCGTTTATGCATTGAATGGGAGAAATGTGGGGGATTGCCAAGGATTAACCTTTGGGCTCTAGCCCTCCAATAGTACAATTTCTCTATTAACTATGTGCCTGGATAGAAGAATGTTGTGGCAGATTGCCTCTTGCGTCTTCCAATGGAGGGGGGGAGCAAATTTGTGAGGAAGGTTGGTTCATGATTGCGGCCATCAGCCAGGATAAAGTGCTGGATTTAGATAAGTGGTGTATTGAAATCAGGGCAGACGAAGAGATGGGCAAAGTATACCAGTTATTGAGAGAAGGTTGGCCAAGTCGGAGTGCGGGGGGGGGGGGGGGTGCTCAGTTTGAACAAGTCAAAAATGTGTTGTGAATGGAGTGTGACATTTTATGCAGAGGGGACAAAGTGGTTCCTCCAAAAGGCATGAGAAGTGTCATTTTAAGTATCACTCACAGGGGGCATTTACGAAAATACATAATGTAGGGAAGGGTAGGTCAATAGCACCCCCCACCCCCTACATGTCCCACCCTGGTTAAGACCCATGACTCGTCGGCAGCCCCCCGGCCTCCCGGGCCCAGGCGGCAGGGCGGCTGCAGGCCGACACGTGGGGCTGCACCACCATGTTATGTGGCAGAGCATAAACGCCATCTTGTATTTAGCCATCCCCATCTTGCTAGAAATGTGCATATCGAACCCAAGGCAGAGACACTGAATGCTGCAGAGTGACCCCCACTTGACCGCGCTTGCAGAGGCCCACACTTCCCCCACCTCCCACTGCATGGCAGATCCGCTGAAGACTTGTTCTTTTTTTTTTAGTTTTTTTTTAGTTTTTTTTTTTATTAGCTCTTTGGTTTACATAAAGAAAACCTTTAGCTATTTTTACCGAACAAAAAGCAGAAAACAACATAAAAGCAAGAGAGAAAGCTCAACTATACAAAAATAAAAATGACAATTAGTTCAATCGTTGATCAAAAACTTAAAGAATATTTTAAAAATCAAGACTAAATGGTTGAAAAAGAGCAAAAAAAGGCAAAAAAAACAACTATGTAAAGAGCAATAAAAATAACCATAAAACAACAAGAATAGCATTTTCCAAAACTACTATTCTGCAAATGTGCTAAAATATTAATGAGCATTTGTATGAATGCCTGTTTTTTATTTCTTTTCTCTTTCTTTTCTTTTACGTTGCTTAGTACTTAACACTGTAAAAGTCTGCTTGCTTTCAGGTCCTTTTAACTGTTCCAAGAGAAGAATGTTGTCCCTCAATTTTCTCAAAGATGAACAAAATAAATGTTATGACAGCAAGGTTATTTGAGATCTTATCTCCTTCCAGCAGGTATGACCACCAGAGATCAATATCCTTGAATCTATGTGGTCTAAGTACATCTGTCGTTCACCTCTCACGGTTGGACATTCCAGCAGCAAATGTTTCAGTGATTCAACTTTCATTACATTTTTGCATAATCTACAGTCCTTTGGGTCATCTCTCTCTCTCTTTCTATAATGATTGGATCTACTTGGCCAGAGGTTCAGGCGTAGCTTTAGAAAGCCTTGTCTCAAGAACCAATTGGGAAAAAGAGTTAGGTATTTAGGTAGCATATTCCGTTTTCGCGGGACTGCCCAGAATTCCTCGTAGCCTTGATATTTAATGAGCTCATCCAGTGTATCAATCCAGTCTCTGGTATACATTTTTTTTTCACTTGGTTTGGGTTGTTTAATAAGGATTCTTCCGTGACGTTCAGGTTAATAAGAATCGTCTGGCATGTTTTGGCCCATTCAGTCAATATTGGTTCCGACCCCTCTGCCATTGCTTTTTTTATGGCCGCAAAGCCCCCCTTTGTTGCCGGTTCTGAAGAAAGACATTATCTTCCACACTACGATGACTTGCAGAGAAGATAGTGCCAGCTCTCTTCGAATTAATTGAATTGGGAAGGATTTTGGCAATCTCAAAATAGTTCTCCAGAACTTGCCTTCTAGACGTGACCATATTTTGTTGTCCAAGAGGAATGAGGTTTGTGATCCATAGGTAAGGATTGCCACTACCTTTGCTCGATAAAAGTCTATCATCGGTTTCATGGAAAATCGACAGAATCGCGCCAATATAATCTTAGCTTGTCCTATTAGGTTTCTAAGTTTATTTCTTAGATCTTGACATCTCGGGGCTTCATGTCTGTCGGTATTGATACAGACCCCCAGATACGTGATGGCTGTCACTTCCATTATCTTTTTATTGGTTAAATACCATTGAGGCGGGTTTGTCTTTTTCTTCTTTTTGGTGTTAGTGAAAGTCAAAATCCTGGATTTTTCCAGATTGATGGTCATTTTGTTTTTGACTACATATGTCTCTAAAGCTTTTAGTTGATGTTGAAGACCTATGGGGGTCTGATTTATTAAAACTATGTCATCTGCATAGATTAATCGTCCAATTGCTATGTTAGCAAGTTTAGCTGGAAAGGTTCTTACATCTACAAAGGCTTCTTCCATATCTGAGGAATATAGGTTGTATAATTCTGGAGCCAACGGGCAGCCTTGCTTGAGCCCAATGGTCGTAGGAATTGTATCAGATAGCAGGCCAGCTTTATTTAGTTTCACTTTAATTGAAGTGTTATAGTGTAATTCCTTTATGTTGTAGAGTAGGATTTCTGGACAATTCCATTTTTTTAATTTCCTCCACATCCTCTCTCTATGAACTGCATCGAAAGCCTTTGATAGGTCAACAAAAGCTATATAGAATTTCGCCTCTTTGCTAATCAGGGTTCGAGCTTTTAACAGATTTAGAATGAAGATGTTTAATGGGGTACCTTGTCCCTTTACGAAACCTGATTGCCATTCGTCCTTATGGCCTGTTTGCGTTGCCCATTTGGTGAATGATTTTAATAGAATAGAGGCAAAGATTTTTCCTGCCACATCCAAAAGGGCAATTAGCCTATAATTTTCTGGGACTGTTCTTAGGCCCTTTTTGAAAATTGGCACCACAATGCTCGTTTTCCATGAAGTCGGTAATTTCCCCGAAGCCAAGCTGTATTTAAACAGTTGGTGTAGGATTTTAGCCCACTCCACTGGAACCTTTTCAAACCTTCATTCGTCAGCCCGTCTGGCCCCTGTGCTCTTGAATTCTTTAGTTTTTTAATCATGACTTCTAATGTCTCACTGTCTATGTTCAGCAAACTTTCATCCCTTTTTAGTGTAATCCGTTCGTTTATAGGAGGTTTTGAAGTTGGCTGTCTTTGTTTATAGTATGCTTGCCATTGTTTCTCTGTGACTGGGTTTGTTATTAGTGCGTCTTGGAGCGTCTCCTTATTATTTATCAAGGCCCACGTCTCTGCAGTATTTCTCTTACATATCGTTCTTAACATAGCCTGGGAGTCGTGATTTAACATTGATTTTTTGTGCAGCTTTCTCCAATTACTGAAAGTTTGTTTTATTTCTCGTATTTTATCAATTTTGTTTGCCTCCTTCGAATGTTTCAGTTGTTTTAACTGTTTCCTCATAGTTTTTTTCTTATCAACCACGGCTTGATCGTATATATGTCGATGTGACATTATTGATTTTGTAGTTCCAGGCTTAATAGTAGTCTGGAAAATTTTTAGCAGTGGAACATAATCGATGGCTTGTAGGGGTAGCTGCAAATATAAATCGTTTATCGTGGTTGTCAAGTTACCGTTCAGCGTTGGTAGTTTCGCTGGATTCATTTTCATTCGAGTTCTCCCAGTGTTGATTTCTATCTTGAATGGGTATATGTCCTTTACGTTTTTAGGGAGAAATCTGGAGCATGTAAGTTTGA
The DNA here is from genome assembly GCF_040938575.1 of Ambystoma mexicanum. Lineage (NCBI taxonomy): Eukaryota > Metazoa > Chordata > Amphibia > Caudata > Ambystomatidae > Ambystoma > Ambystoma mexicanum. The sequence continues at coordinate 439,438,314 of NC_090930.1, read as the reverse complement.
TGGCGTTGTGATCACTTGCCTTGGTGGGTTTAACTCAAGTTTTTGAATAAACGCTGACATGTTAGATGAAATTGTCACATAATCTAGGATGGCTTTGGATTTCTGCCCTGGCGTGACTCCGTTTAGGATTGTGCAGTCTCTGGATTGTAAAGTGGACCTCCAGTTGACGCCTCTTTTGTGTTTCGTTGTGGCCATTTTCGGTACGTCTTCGAGTACCTTGTTGTTTTCATCAAGTCAGGTGCAGTTAAGATCACTCACCAATATTATCCATGGGTCGTGCCATTTAGCTTTCAGATTGTCGATTACATCTGCTACGTCCCTTGGAAGTGATTTGTTTCCTTTAACACCTGGCACCCAATATATATATTCATCAGCACAAAATGCGGATAGTGTTGATCGTCTAGGGACGACGGTGTTTCCAGGACTAGGACTTGAATATATGGAGACAAGTTCCAAGATCACGTTCCAGTTTAGGTCCTTTCTTATCGCTATCAGCAAACCCGCCATTGGTCTTCCTTTTTCACCTTTCTTTGCTGGATTTATATTTACTGAATAGCCTTCGATCAAGGGAATTTCTCTCATCCACGTTTCCTGCAGGCATAGTACATCTGGCGTCTCTTTTTCAAATTCATTTTGTGTTAGAAGGTGGTTGAATCCCCTTGTATTCCAGGAGATGAGGGTCCAAGTTTCCTTTTGTGTTTCTTTCCGGCCCTATAGGGTCTTCATTTTTCCTGCTGCTAGGTTGGCCAACCATACCCATCTCTCCTGTTCTCCGTCTTGAGGTTGGGTTACCTGAGATTGTTTCATGGCTTTTTTGTGCGTATCATACGCCTCTTGAAATCAGGCTTTCTTTGAGATAATTTCTTGATCAAGTACCTCCGGTTCTACTTCTTTATTGTTTTTTTCGGTTATCTTAAACCCCATCTTCCTTATTGTCCTCTCCTCGGATAGTAGTAGCTGATGGATCACCTGAGAGCAAGTTGAAACCCGAATTCTATCCATATACGTTTTATCAGGAAATTCTATCAGGGTTATGTCACTAGAGCTGATTAATCTCAATGTTGGTATGTGGTGGAACAGCCTTAGGACATTAGCCCGGTTTAGGATAAGACCATCATTTGTATGTACTAATGTACCAGTCTTTCCAAAAGGAGACCTCTGCCCTTTTTTTCCAGGTTTAATCTACGTTTCGGTAGTCTCAAGGGGCTAATCCGGAAATTATCATTTCCCGTTTGTGCTCACTTTCTTCTGTGGTATATTCCTTGATCTCCAAAATAGTTATGGGGCTGATGTTATTTTGACTTTCCAGGTTCATCGTTGGACTTTTAACTGGTGTGTCTGAGACTCCCATCGTCATCTTTAATTTTTTCTTAATTGCAATTTCGGGCTTGATTATATTACTTTCCTTTTTTGTTGTTTCTGCTTTATTTGAATTTTCCCCAGTCAACCTGTTTTCATCCAACATTGATTTAACTCGTCTTTGTCGTTCCGTCTGTACTTGTTCCTCAGTTACTTGTTCGATTTCCTCTTCTTCTGAGTCACTATAAGTGGAGTCATTGTCGTCCGAGATGGAATAAGTGGACATATCCATTAACTCCTGATCAGAATCATCTGTTTCTGCTGCTTCTTTGTTCTTTTGACTCATATTTATCTGCATATTAGCCTCTTTCTGGCTACCAATGTTTTGATTAACTACAATTGTCGCTGCTTCCTTTGGTATGGTCAAGCATTTAAAAAATGATTTTCTTTTGTTTGAATTACATGCCCTCTGCGGAGGTTGATTTTTTTTTTTTTGGGTATCTGTAATGGTTGAGTACTTTTCACTTTCTGTTCATTCATGGCGGATTGCTCCTTTCGTCGTGTCACGATGATACCATCCTTCTGTTTAGCGTTCTTTTTTTTAAAGATTTCACACAAGTTTGAGTTCTGGTTGACAATTTTTGTTACTTCAATATCTTTTTCAGGCTGCGAGATGTCCAATGTTATTTGAGGTGTTTGTTGTCCAGTTTTTGTGATTTGTTTTACTTTCTGATCGTTTTTCAATGTGACTCCTCTTTGGGTTTCGTTATCGGTAGGGTTTTTAGAGGTATTTGGCGCTAATTCATTGTTTTCCTTATTTTGTTCGCCTCCTGTTACTGTCTCCTTCGTATCTTTGTTTGTTTCTCCTTTCGTCGGAGTTGGAATTGGGGGTTCGACGTGATTACTTGGGTCTTCTGGAATCCGTTCTTCAGTAACATTTTGGGTACACTCTTTCAAACACTCTTCTTTGGCGCTTTCCTCTGTTTGTAGTTGAAATTTCGATAGTTCTTTCGATTGGAGGACGGAGAAGTCCGGAGCACCTAGGGAATCTCTCCTAGGGCTTTTCCATCGGTTTTCCTTCTCTTTCATAATTGGTTCTAGGATGGTCTGCAACATATCAGAGATTCTTTGCTCAACATTTTGCATATTTTTTTGAATGGCCATTATGAATCCTTCAATGAAGATTATCTTTGAATGAACCATTGCTAACAATGTAGTATGGTCCTTCAAAGTATCCGTAGCATCGTCATGTAGTTTCATATAAGGGGCCAATATCGCTGCCATTGTTGTAATCATCAGAAAACCATCATTTTCACGCTTTTCTCCCCCTGTCTTAGGTTTGTTGGTCGTCTCCCCCTCTTTCTGAGGTGCTTCTATAGTTGTTGGTAGGGTACTCAAATCTGAGTCTTGGTCATTGTCTGTTTGATTTGACTGATTTTTGGTTTCCCCTTTCATGGTTTGAACGGCCATCTCTGTGGTCTGGGGCTCTTTGTCAATTAAAGTTGAGTTTTCCAGCATGACAGCGTCAGGAATTTCATTTAGGGTGATGTTTTTATCGGTTGATTTCCTTTTGGATGCATTACCAGAAATACCTGTCCCCCAGTTTAGTAAGGATTGTTTCCCAAAGAAATGGTTGTTTCTGTCTTGAGCATCCCCTGAGGATAGGGTCCGAGGTTTCCATATTTATTTTTCTAGATCTGTATATCTTATAAATTCCATTCTGATTGGTTTAGGGGTTATTGTTTTGCCTTTAGATCCATTAGGGGTTCCTTTCGCTGTTCTGTCTAAATCTTCAACCATAGTGTTGAGTTCTAACCTAGGAATTTCTAGATAGTTGAATTAAATCGTTTGCCTTAGGAATTTTTTCTTCTGCTGTTTTTGATCTTGTCTCTACTGCAAGTGATGGATTCTCTGGCACGTCTTCCTTTAAATGGTCAATTTTCCTTGTAGCTTCTAAATCCTGATCGTTTTTGTCCGGTGTTTCATTTGCCTTGAGGGCAGAAATTTCCTTACTCTCCTTTGCATCAGCGAAGCTTTCCTGAGGCTGAGGTAATTGGTCCGTTTGAATCACGTTGTCTATTTGATGGAGTATGTGATTATTCCTGTATGGGTTAACCTCATTGCTCTCTGGGTTTAGATGTATATCTTCCTGTGGCAGGCTCCACCCCGTTTGATTACCGATCTTGACCTCTATCATGAAAGGACCGGGTACTCCACCCTGATTAGAATCTTTCATTCCAGGATTCGGGTTCATACTTTTCTTAATTTGCGCCAACTCGTTGTTGTTGTCATTGTCATAAAGTAATATTGTGTCTTCTATATGGTCTTTTATTTGAGTGTGGTCCCCCTGTCTAATCGCTGGCACTGACTCTGTCATTAGATGTTGGGAGGTCATGTGTTTGTTGGCTTTGCACACTGGGAACAAACCTTCAAGTGGGCTTTTCATTTTCCAGGCGATTCTTGTTTGTGATTTTCAAAGTCGTACAAAGCGCGTCAGTTTTTTTTTGAGCGCTTGTGTCAGATATGCACGTTTTAGTTGATCTTTGTGTTTTTTTTTCCTTCTGCCGTTGTCAATTTATGTCGGTTATAGCGGGATCAAAAGGGTCGAACCCCAACAGTCTCCCTTTCCTTAAAGCTCGAATCCAAGATTTTAGAGCGTTTCGCTGGGCGGGATGAAAGGGGTCAAGCCCCAACAATCTCCCTACCCCAACATATGAGAAAAACGAAATAACTGGTAAGGTTAGCTTGTTTATCAGGACTGGGCGTGGAGACTTTTAAACCTTTGGTCATATGTTTTGTTAATTTTGGGAAAGTCTGCAGACATTAAAATGATTTACAAAAGATGTGACCCACCTGTTGTACTCTAGAGTGTTCGAATTGGTTGCACGTAACTTCGGCGTAATGTTTTCCAAATGTTTTCGTGCCCAGCCGTCCAGCCAAACAGCCCAAACAGCAGCGCCCTTGTCCCCGCAGCGGGCTTAACGCCACAAGGGTACCGGCGTGTGTTTTTATATCCCGCACTTCCGGGGTGGACGTGGCCTGGCGGCAAGGTCCGCAATCAGGGTTTCCAGGCACGGCAGAATTAGAAAAAAGCAGCGTTTAGTATGGGCGCTGCCTCAGCATTCCACAGTTACCAGTTCTCACGAGTCACCAGACGCGAACAAACAACAAAATAAAACACTGTAGCTGTTAACCTTCCGCAGTACATCATTGCCCCAGCTATGAACGGGAACATCAGGATGTAACTGAGATCAGCCCAAACCCTGCAGGCTCTGACCCCTACCAAGCCCCCCAACTATAGACGGCATGGCGCCTCGCACCCATACCCACCCCGAAAACCCTTGCAGCTTGTAGAAACGATTTATGTAATATGTGCCTTTTTGACTAATGTTCGCTGCTTATGTAATGGAGAATGGGTAAAGAGAAAAAGATGCAACAGATATTGTATATAATGACGAAATGTACAAAGACTGGACAGCTGAGAACAGTAAACAATAATCTGTGTTGCTCTCTTTATATGCTCTTTACACACACCTACCTGACACTACTTGATGTTCGTATGTCAACTGTAGATGTGAAATGCTATGTAAACAAAAGATGATCTCCAGCTACTACCCCATGTTAATGCAAATATATATGAGTGCTTCTAGAAACCCCCATGTGTTGTTAGCCGCCTCTCACCCACACAACAGTAAACCGCCTCGTGCAGGATGCCACGTACGGAGCTGCAAGGCCATTTCCCCCTCCTCCGGCCCAGGCTCTCTCTCTCTGTGACGGTAGACGGTGTTCAAACAGCAAAGCCCTGCCTTTCCTCCCGACCCTGCTGGACCCGTTTCAAGCATCCACCACCCTCCCCCGTGCCAGAGGCCCCCATAGCCTGACTCCGTGACTTACGAGCTACCTGGTCCTAAATCCCATCGCCTTTCAGGCACCAGTGACATGCCCCCCACGGGTCAGTAGTACCTCCATCGACCCCAATTTAATGACCCTAGAAAGGAGGGCACCCACACGTGTACCAACAGATCATAATACCATCCCTCACCGAAATTGCCAAGGATGGTTGGTCAAGCACCCCCGCCCATGCCCCTAACTACGCCCCTGAGACAACCTAAGGTACCTCCCAGACTGATGTATTGAGACACTCCAGATCGCATATCAATGTTCCTAGCCATGTATTGATTTAAGGTCAGCGCTTACAAGAGTTGCAACTCAAGAGGACACATGAAGTGTGATGAATGGGTGGGAATGTGTGGCCAAAAGGGCAAATGTTCGTTCAGCTATCAATCGTTGTTACAAGGCATGTCCGGCCCAGCGCTGCACCTCGATGAGCCCAGCTGACCTCCCACCCCACGTGGCGCAGCACCAATGTCTGCCAATCCTGGAGAAGCAACTGTATACATTGTATACCACCTAGCCATCACCACCCAATCCCTGAGACTCTGTGGCCCCTATAGCTTACCTCATGCATGACGTGTATTTGTAATATAACTGACTGTCTTTGCTATTGTCAGACAGAGCGCTCTCGGAGTTTGCAGAGTCCTTTCCATGCCCTATATTGAATTATATAAAGCTCTTTTAATCTTACCCGCACTTGGTCCTGGCCTCATACCCCTTCTGGGGTGTGTCCATTATTGCCTCGCACTAAGGGGGTGCATTTCTGGGGACACTTACATTCAGTGGTGACCCCGACGTGATACGTTTTGTTAACTTTAAACTGTCCCCTTGGCACGAGACGACCCCGGCTGCAGTGTAGACGCACTGCGTGCCCGCTCAACAGAGCCGCCCACCTACGGCAACTGGTACGCAGAGACGTGCGCACGCAGTTAGGGCGAGAGGGTACGGGTCCCGTTTCAAAAAACCCTTAGTACCGCTCGCCGGAGCCGGGTGGGGCCATTGAGTGCGAGGCTGCGCTGCTTAGACGGACCAAATCCGGAGAGTCTCAGATCAAGACGGGCACGTGAGTATTAAGTGCTAGTTATATTAAAATGGGAACATTTTTCATTTTGAAGGACAAGGGGAAACGAGAAAAAGGGAGTGGGGAATATAAGGGGAACTTTCTTACTTCTAATACTTTCTCTTTCTTTGCATATGGACATTAGGACACTAAAGTGAAAAGGGAAAAAAGGACGGAACCTAACTCTGTAAGGGAGTAGAAGGCGGCGCCGCATAGTGCTATCTCGACTAGTGCTGGGAATAAGTAAAACTGTGAAAAAATAAATTAAGGGTGTCTAAGTGAAGAGACACGGAAAATACGTTAGAACTAGCTTTTCTTCTTACTCTTCTCTAAATTCCTCTCAATTCGGGGTAGAAATAAGATCTAAAAAATATATATATATATATATATATATATATATATATATATATATATATATATAGAAACAAAAGTTGTGTAAGGGATAGAGGGGGTCGCCGTAGAAGGTGAAGGGCAAGACAGGGAGGGTAAATGCTATATGTGGATGCTGAGGTATGATGAATGTCTGTGGTGTGTTGTGCACATTGTACGGTTGTGATCTTCTGTAATTACGTGACACTATATAATTGCACTGTTTTAAGCACTTTTCTAGGGGGGTACGGTCATTGTAAGTATGGCCTGGTAAGATTTGACAAACCAGCACCTTTTTCATTGAACAAAGTGAGTTGTTTATTATAACGTGAAAGGGGTTGAAGTCACATGTAGACAGTAACACACACATAGTGACAGAACAGACTACTACAGGAGAACAGAGTAACACCGATTTAGGCATGGGAGCGGAGACACCCCTAGCGCACATCTGTAAGAGTTTACCAGGCCATGCAGAAAGAATAACTAAGTACCATGACCAATGGGTAATGGAACTGAAGGGGGAAGGTCTACCCCAGTTCTGGCCACAAGGAGGGTCCTTTGATAAAAGTGTTCTGGATATGGTAGCAACCTGTATATTCCTAAAATACAAGGGGAAACAATTTCACAATAGGAGAGAGATACTAGATCTATGGCGATTATTCGAGGAAATACCTCCACCAAAGAAAGTAGACACCACACTTGATCAACCCGCCCTCACGGCTACCCCATCAGCGCGAGCAGAGGGTAGCAAGGAGGACGAGGGAAAAGAGGGAGTTACAGAGGTGACTCGATTGTACCCACTTCTAAATAAACCCCCACCCGCCGAAGGATACAGTGATCCCACATAAGTGCCCACTAGCACCCCCACACCCACAGCGAGACCCACTGCACCGCCACCATACGAGTGCCCCCGATCAAATGGGCAGGTGAGTACCCCCTTGGTAAACATATGTAAATTGACAGAAGATTTAGACGCCAGACTCTCAATAGCAAGGGAAGAGTTGTCAAGGATACAAAGCCTATGCGAACAAGGTGAACCAATTACAACAAGGTCAGAACGATTGTCCCGGTCACACCCCTTAGATAAATCAAATGAGGAAGGATGGAAGAAAGGGGAGATACTATTCAGAATACAAGAGGAGCCCACGCAGATAGTAGAACTAGGAGTGAACAATATAGGAGGAAGTGTAGGGGGGAAGAAGTGGAAGGTAATGGGAGAGAAGAGCTGTGGTGTGACGTAGATGAAGATGAGCAAGAAGCTGGGAGATTGGGAATAGCAGCAGGTGGAAGTTTAGTGGAATTAGAGGAAACACCACTGGGGAGGACACTAGAGTAAGAGTGGACAGGGAGGTTAAGAAACAGGACGGGAAAGGTAGCTATGGTAGGAAAGAAGGGAACAAAGGTGAGTATTGGGAGCGGATGTAAGGGACGACTACAACTCCCACTAATACATCAGGGCGCTGGGAGACCGAATTAAATACCTTGGGCACAGATGGATAAAGCAAACTTATTGAAATTGCTGCCCCCGCTATCAGGTGGAGCTAGCAAATGGATATATGCCTTTGAGAAACACACTGCAGGGGTGCCCCTGGCCATTGGAGATGTAAAGAGTTTACTCGTGTCAGCAGTGGGGGACCAATCAGACAGGGTGTGGACAAAAGCAGGTTTCCCGAGAATAACGCTGGATAGTGACAGACATGATGGCGCTGCCTTCAATACCGTACGCGCGCGCGTATGGGACGCATTGAGGGAAACATTCCCAGACACGCCATATTTACAGTCAGTAATGCAGTGTGCTATGAATGATGGGGAAGAAGTTATGGATTACATTTTTCGGGTACATAAGATGTGGAGAGCTGAAATGGGTACACTTTATGACCAATCAACCTCGTTATTTTACTTCATAATAAAGAGAGGGCTCCCGAAAGAAGTGCAAAAAGCGCTTGACAAAATAGCAGGGATCGAAGCGGAAGGATGGCCAGAGGTACAGAGCATAATAGTGCACCATTGTAAAAGAATTAAGGAACGAGAAAAGGAGGTGGCGCAAAAGAGGTTGGCAGACGAAGCCAAGTTAGTACAAACGAAACTGGTGAAGGTCGCAGCAGCTGTAGCCGCACTCCCACACGACAGAGACACAGAGGAGGAGGAGGGGGATTAGTAGCAATACAGGGGAGGATGGCTGCAAACTGGGCAGATAACGGGCAAAGGCAGTGGAATGGACAGGAGGAGTACGGAGGACTGCAGTGGCAAGCGTGGCATCCCGGCAACAGAAGAGGTGGGTACAGAGGGCGAAGAGGGCGTGGACAGGGTTATGGAGGTAATGGCGGAAATGGGGGACCAGGACCCAGAGGTGGGCAAGGAAACTGCTGGAATTGTGGGAGGTGGGGACATTTCTCGCGCAAATGCAGGAACAGGCCTAACCCGAGTTACCAAGATGATCAGTATTACGGGCACCCCATCCGGGGAGCCCATACGGGTTGCCCCAGGACAGAGGAAGAGAACAGCAAGACCACAGAGGGCAAGAGCAATGCAGGGAAAGACCACACCATACTCAACAACATCCACAAAGCAGTGAACACATACCATACACACAAAGCAACCCATTTACTACGACATCTAACGGCGCGCCTGCCCCCTATGGAGGAGTCGCAGTAGTTTCAGGTAACGTATTCAGCCAAGGGGGAACAACTAGGCATCCAGCATAGGACAGCCCACAGAGAGCACTTGTGTGTCCAATCCTATCGACAACCTTCAATGCAAGCGAGGAACCATTGATAGGAGCAGTGATAGGAAACAGACAATTCATCTTTATGGTAGATTCTGGAGCCGAAAAATCGTGTATACGTGAGGGCCGGTTTCCGCTATCTAATCGTAAATTGGAGATGGAGGGGTTCTCTGGGGCGGTGGTCGAAGTTCCTTACACAGAAGATTTGGACGTTACAGTGGGGGGGAAAAACAGTGAGGGCATCCCTATTGTATTATGAACAATCACATGTGAACCTGCTGGGAAGGGACCTCCTCAGTAAGTTGAACATGACTATCTCATTCACAAAAAGGGGAGGGATTGTGTGCTCAACCCCAGGGATGTGTTCTGTGCACGCCATGCTAGTGATATATTCAAGAGCAACGTGCCCAGAGGTGCGCGGCATACCCGTGGACCCAGATATGTTCATTCATGGGCTATAAACATTAGGTAGGGTGGTCCCGGAGTTGAAAAAGCTAGAATGTAGAGTACCAGCAGAATTTGTCTTTCGCCCAATCGCCAGCCCCGAGATGCCAGGAACAGTGATGTCAGTGGACATAAATGCCGTACAAATCACAGCCAAAAGAATAATGGATATTGCAATGGATATGCACAGCTGTGAGTGGCGCACAATATTATGCATAAACGCTGACATTGCACTCCAAGATCTGTCAGATGAAGAGCTTTTCACAGATTCAGAGAGTGACGGAGAAATAATCATGGAAATAGCCATCCCTTGTGAAATCATGATACAGCAAAGACAGGTGCCAATACAGCTGATGGCCATGGTAGGCGCCCCACCTTCATTCTTTAATGATGACATGCAGTCAGTGCCCTGGCAATTGTGGACGACGGGTCCCCATGACATAGGGCTACTACACGGGGTCACACCAGTAAAAATCAATCTCAAGCCTGGAGCAATTCTGCCCCGGGTCAAACAATACCCCCTGTCCCGGGAAGCAGAGGAAGGTATAAAAGAAACAATAAATGCTCTACTCGCACAGGGGATAATAGTACCCTTGAATTCTCCATGCAACACCTGTATTTACCCAATCAAAAAAGCGAAAGAAAGGGCCTGGAGGATGATCCAAGACTTACGCCCACTAAATGACGTCATCCAGAAAGAGTTCCCTTTGGTCCCAAATCCGGCATCCATTCTATGCAGCATACCAAAAGACACATCTCACTTCACTGTAGTGGATTTAAAAAATGCATTTTTCTCAATACCACTCGCAGAAGAGTGCAGATACCTGACAGCATTCACACTAGGGGGGAGGAGGTACGAACACTGTAGATTGCCCTAGGGTTATTGTGAAAGCCCCAGCATATTCAATAGAATATTGCATGAAGATCTTGGAAACATGACTGCCGACAGCAGAATAATACAGTATGTGGACGATTTATTAATATGCAGCAAAAACGAGGAAGAGTGTAGAAAAGACTCCATAGTCCTTTTAACATTGCTATCGCAAAAGGGGTACAAAGTGGACAAAGAAAAGTTACAATACTGTCAATGTGAAGTGCTGTTCCTAGGGCAATTGATATCAAAAGATGGCAAAAGGATAATCCCAGACAGAGTAGCGGCTATCTCGGCCGTAGGAAGACCAAAGACAGTGAAAGACATGCAAAAATTCCTAGGGATGTGCAACTATTGTCGGGCCTGGATATTAGACTATGCTGCATACACACGCCCATTGCTCCGGGCACTCAAAGAGGCACAAAAGGAAAAAACAGAAATACAGTGGCACTCAGAGACATGTGATGCATTCACATCACTTAAAGAGCTCATTTCAAGCGCACCAGTACTTGCGACCCCAGATTACGAACGCGAGTTCTACCTCGCACTGCAAGGGGGCACTCATGACCGCAGTCCTAACACAGAAAACGTCACTAGGTCACAAGCTTCTGGCATACTACAGTGGGACACTGGACGCTGTAATGCAAGGACATTTCGCATGCGAACAGGCTCTCACAGCCGCCGCGTTCGCAATTGAGGAAAGCGCCACCATAGTAATGGGATGCTCATTGACACTGTATGTAGAACATTCACTGTTCGCCATACTGGAGCGATCAAAAAGCACATTAACCACACAGAGAGCGACCGCGTATGAGGTCATATTGTCAAGCGCTAACATACATGTGGTAAGATGCAAGGTGGTTAACCCCGCAAGATTCATCTCAGAGCCATACACTGTAGAGGACATCCAGCCACATGATTGCGCAACATATCAGGGCAAGGACAATGGCACAACTCTGGTAAGCGAGAATGCACTGACGGAAGGAGAGGTATTTTTCATAGATGGTTCAGCTTCCAAAAATTCAGAAACTGGAGAAAAACATGTGGGGGTGGCAGTCGTGCGAATGGAAGAAGTTGTGTACGAGGTCATGATACAGCGGCGACTGCCGGCTCATTTCTGAGCACAAGCAGCAGAACTGGTAGCATTAATTGAAGCACTACGAGCAGCAAAAGGATGCACGGTAACGATTTACACAGATTCAGCATATATGGCCACAACAGTACAGGGAGGGCTTGCCAGGTGGGGAAGAAGGGGGTTCAACAGGGCAGATGGCTCACCCGTACAATATGCAGACTTGTTAAGGGAACTCATAGAGGCATTGAAAGAACGCACAATGGTAGCAATAGTGAAATGCCAGGCCCATACGAATAACACTGACTTTGTCTCTTTGGGAAACGCGGCAGCAGACGCAGCTGCCAAGGAGGCGTCATATTTAAGAAAAGAAAACACAGGTGAGTATTTAATGCAAAGAGAAGCGGAGGAAAGTGTCCCGGACGGGTACAATGCCATGCCAGTGTCTCAAATAATGGAGTTACAGGAGGAGGCACCTGAGGACGAAAAAGAGTTGTGGACTAAAATAGGATGCAGCCAGTCGGCAACTGATTTATTATGGCGGCAAAACAAAACAGGTAAAGTAGTGATGCCAACTAAGCTATTAGAAGTAGCATTCCAGCAGCTACACTTCCCAGCACACAACGCAAGGCAGCACATCGCAGCAGAGATACAAGAAAACTGGTTTATTCCAGGATTACAGGAACAACTCTCCAAGCTAACAATGGAATGCACAACGTTTCAAATATACAACGCCGCCATGACTTTGAGGACACCAAGGGGAACGATACCAAAGCCAATAGGACCATTCAGAGAACTGCATATCGATTATGTGGATATGGGTGAGAGATGCAACGGAGCGAGGTACATGATAGTGGTAGTTTGCCCCTTTTCACGATGGGTAGAGGCAGGTCCCTGTGCCCGCCCAGATGCGAAGTGCGCTGCAAAATTTCTTGTGCGAGAAGTATTCCCCCGCTGGGGAATTTGCGACGTAATACGTTCTGACAACGGCACACATTTTGTGAACGATCTCTTTAAATAAGTGACATCATTGCTAGGGATAAAGCATAAATTGTGCTCGATTTATCACCCGCAAAGTAACGGGTTGGTAGAAAAGAAAACGGATTACTAAAAGGCAGACTCTCAAAACTATGTTTCACCCTTAAGAAAAATTGGGTGCACTGCCTCCCCTTAGACCTTTTTGAGCTGAGGAATCAGCCAGGCAAGGACCACTATTTGTCACCCCACGAGATCGTGACAGGGAGATGAATGCACACAGCACACTCATCCCTTCGTAGACATTCAGATGCACACAGAAGTGCAACTGTACTAGGAGAAGAATTTAATGACTACCTAACCAAACTTACTAAGGCAGCATAAATGATAGCAAGACAACTTGCACCACCATTGATAAGTGATGGGGAGAATGAAACGCACACTCCAGAGAAAGAAAGCCCAACAGGTCAGCTGGTACCAGGGAAAATTATCTACGTCAGGAGCTTCGTGCGTAGGTGGAACGCTCCAAGATTTCATGGCCCATACGAGGTGGTGTTTTGCACACCCACAGCGGTGAAAGTGAAGGGCCTGAGATATTGGATACCTTTAACAGATGTCCGAAAAGCCTATGACAGCGTAGGATCAGCAGAAGGTACAGAGGGCCTAGAAGGGGTAAATGTGCAGGAATAAAAGAAATGTGAAAACAAGAGAATGCGAAATGTACTGAACTGACAACTGTATTAAAATAATGTTTATGACAGCGTGTGAATAAGAATAAAATGATCTCTCTCTCCCTCACTGTCTACCTACTACCTACCTCACTCCCTCGCACTCTCTCTTTCTATCTCCCACTCTCCCTCTCTATCTCACTCTCCCTCTCTCTCTCTCTTTCTATCTCCCACTCTCACTCTCTATCTCACTCTCTATCTCTCTCTCTCTCTCGCACTCTCTAAAAGGTTACTGAAAAGTGGAAAATGAAAAAAAAAAAAATTACACTGTATGCTTAATGCACCCTTTTCTATGTTTCAACATATAGGAGTAACCATGGCAATGAACAGGCAGCCTGCAACGATTAGCAATAGGGACATTAGGAGTAGAAATGTTTTTGACTTACAAACATATTCATACGAATGTGGGTTGACTGTCTGTGCTATTATATTTTTTACACTCATGTTTGGCGTATCAATATATTACATAATAGCATTTATCTGCATTGAGATAAATGAGGGGGGAGGTAATGCAACTAATATGGAAAATGTGAGCAAACCGTTCAAGGAGGGTAACTATTTAATATGGGATGGCTTTCAGCTGGTGTGGGGGTATGGCCCACATCCAGACGAGGCCAACGTCAGAACGATACTAACAACAAGCCGACCATCCATCTGAAGCCCCAAAGCCACACCACAAATTTTAGTGTACATGAACTAAATGATCGACACCCATCTGTTATATCATGGTTATATGGCACCACTGCCACCCCGCCCACAACGACAATCAGTCCTCCCCGAGAAAAAGACTACACCACAGAGAGAGTGAAGGAAAATATTGAAATGGCTAACAAGTTCATTACTCTGTATGAGGAATGGGAGAAGGAGGGGGGCGGGGAAAGGGAGTCCCTGTTGCACGCAGCCAGACATGCTAAAACATTCCTTAAAAACAGGAAGAAGAGGGAAACAGGTAGAAAGAGATATGACAAATACTATGGCCTGGGGCTTGACACAATAGAGGATCCCAGGCACCCACACCAGTCAAATAAATGGTATGCAGACATGAGCTCAACAGCCAACCGAACAACTAATGAAAGTTGCTACGTGTGCTCCCTGATCCCCCATGCCTCAGGCACACCTAAAGTCTTAATGCCACAAGAATTGCCTCTTGCAGACGCCCAGTGTCTCCTCCAGCTCACTCTGTGCAGAATTAAGAACACTTTCCAGACACACACTATATCTTTTGAAATGTTGCAGAGCGAAAAAACTTGCTACTCAAGACTAAAGGGAGTGGTATGCTTAAAAGAAACATTTTTAGTAATAAAAGGAACACTATTTTCAGAAAACAAATGGAAAGATGATGTGGTAAAGTGCAAAGCTGAAGCACTGCGAGGGCTGCCAACCGAAAAAATACAATGGATTGCAAAGGCGTGTGCCGCGGTGTGGTCAGAACATGTGGCAAAATTGACCTGGGTGAGCGCTATAGAAAAAGCATTGAAACTAAAGAAACAAATCTCAAATGAACTTTGCTTCCTAGGAGAAGGGAAAATCCACATGGGAAGAAACACAAACTGCAGCAAGAGCCTAATGATCCCAGACATGAAAAAAGGAACAGCAGCACTGATGGACACTTACTGGGTCTGTGGCAAGCGGGCGTACATGCACCTCCCACCATCATGGAGTGGCACGTGTTCCCTGGCGACACTGCACTCAGCCTTAATGGTAATACCGGGGATGCACATCCACCAGGGGGGCTGGAAAACGACTCAAGCTACAACCAACGCCTCACCCACTGAAGATCCACCACTTTACGCCCTATCAGAAGGAACAGCCGACAAAATCATGTCCAGAAAACGGAGGTCATCAAACTACATCTCAAAGGCCTCCTCAGAACTCTGGGCACAGATCCCAGACAGGTACAGGTTATTCAGCTCAGCAGAAAACTTATTTGCCTCCCTCATTCCAAGCATTCAGGCCCGAGCAAATGCAAAATGGCTGCAGATCACGCGGTGGGAGCTGATTCAATTGGCCAACGACGCCGAAGAAGGGTTCAACGTGATCAAGGTGGAACTAAGGGCATTGAGACTGATGACAATGCAAAACAGATATGTCCTAGACCTGTTGACAACGATGGACGGAGGTGTTTACCGAAAAATCGGAAGTGCCTGTTGCACTTTTGTACCTTCTGAAGCTGCTGATAACGGGACACCATCACACATCATCGCCGGAGTCCACAACCTGGGGGAACGAATGAAGACAGAAGGTGGCACCGACCCAAGCACGTGGTTCGACAACCTTTTTTCCTGGTTACCTTCCTGAATGGGGCTGGCTGTGAAATTACTAATGCCCCTCATCGTGTTTTTACTGGTGATTTTTTGTGTGTCCCAGTTGGGTCTTCGATGCTGCGCAAATGCAGTCCATAATGGAGCAATGATGATGGTGACGATGGGCAACGCCGGAGGAAGGGCATGGGCACAACAGGAAGCACACGTACAAACTGGAGAGGTTTCAGAATCCAAGTATAGAATGGTGCCCAAATATTATGACGGGGACATAGTGGACAGGTTATATCATACCACAATAAAAGAGCCCCGGGAGCTAGAGTGGTACACGGAGGTATGGGTGGACCTAGAGGGAGATATGGGATGTATATATATGACTTGCACCCCAGATGAGTATGCCAGAAGGGGGGAAAGCCTCAGAGGGGTGTGCAGAGCCTGGATGCCAATAAAAGGAACGCCAGCCTGGGAAGAGGCAGTGTTGGCTGAGAAAGAGAGCGAAAGACAGGGGGAGCTAAAGTATTTGTTACTTAAGTAACGAAAGGGGGGAAATGTAGGGAAGGGTAGGTCAATAGGACCCCCCTCCCCCTACATGTCCCACCCTGGTTAAGACCCATGACTCATCGGCAGCACCCCGGCCTCCTGGGTCCAGGCGGCAGGGCGGCTGCAGGCCGACACGTGGGGCTGCACCACCATGTTATGTGGCAGAGCATAAACGCCATCTTGTATTTAGCCATCCCCATCTTGCTAGAAATGTGCAAATAGAACCCAAGGCAGAGACACTGAATGCTGCAGAGTGACCCCCACTTGACCGCGCTCACAGAGGCCTACACTTCCCCCACCTCCCACTGCATGGCAGATCCGCTGAAGACTCGTTCTCACGAGTCACCAGGCGCGAACAAACAACAAAATAAAACACTGTAGCTGTTAACCTTCCGCAGTACATCATTGCCCCAGCTATGAACGGGAACATCAGGATGTAACTGAGATCAGCCAAAACCCTGCATGCTCTGGCCCCTGTACCAAGCCCCCCAACTATAGATGGCGTGGCGCCTCGCACCCATACCCACCCCGAAAACCCTTGCAGCTTGTAGAAACGATTTATGTAATATGTGCCTTGTTGACTAACGTTCGCTGCTAATGTAAAGGAGAATGGGTAAAGAGAAAAAGGTGCAACCTATATTGTATATAATGACGAAATGTACAAAAACTGGACAGCTGATAACAGTAAACAATAACCTGTGTTGCTCTCTTTATATGCTCTTTACACACACCTGCCTGACACTACCTCATGTTCGTATGTCAACTGTAGATGTGAAATGCTATGTAAACAAAAGATGATCTCCAGCTAGTACCCCATGTTAATGCAAATACATATGAGTGCTTCTAGAAACCCCCATGTGTTGTTAGTCGCCCCTTACCCACACAACAGTAAACCGCCTCGTGAAGGATGCCACGCACGGAGCTGCAAGGCCATTTCCCCCTCCTCCGGCCCAGGCTCTCTCGAGATAGACAGTGTTCAAACAGCAAAGCCCTGCCTTCCCTCCCAACCCTGCTGGACCCGTTTCAAGCATCTGCCACCCTCCCCCGTGCCAGAGGCCGCCATAGCCTGACTCCGTGACTTACGAGCTACCTGGTCCTAAATCCAATCGCCTTTCAGGCACCAGTGACATGCCCCCCACGGGTCAGTAGTACCTCCATCGACCCCAATTTAATGACCCTAGAAAGGGGGGCGCCCACACGTGTACCAACAGATCATAATACCATCCCTCACCGAAATTGCCAAGGATGGTTAGTCAAGCACCCCCGCCTATGCCCCTAACTACGCCCCAGAGACAACCTAAGGTACCTCCCAAACTGATGTATTGAGACACTCCAGATCGCATATCAATGTTCCTAGCCATGTATTGATTTAAGGTCAGCGCTTACAAGAGTTGCAACTCAAAAGGACACATGAAGTGTGATGAATGGGTGGGAATGTGTGGCCAAAAGGGCAAATGTTAGTGCAGCTATCAATCGTTGTTACAAGGCATGTCCGGCCCAGCGCTGCACCCCGATGAGCCCAGCTGACCTCCCACCCCACGTGGCATAGCACCAATGTCTGCCAATCCTGGAGAAGCAACTGTATACATTGTATACCACCTAGCCTTCACCACCCAATCCCTGAGACTCTGTGGCCCCTATAGCTTACCTCATGCATGACGTGGATTTTTAATATAACTGACTGTCTTTGCTATTGTCAGACAGAGCGCTCTCGGAGTTTGCAGAGTTCTTTCCATGCCCTATATTGAATTATATAAAGCTCTTTTGATCTTACCCGCACTTGGTCCTAGCATCATTCCCCTTCTGGGGTGTGTCCATTATTGCCTCTCACTAAGGGGGGTGCGTTTCTGGGGACACTTACATTCAATAACCAAAAAGAGAGTAAGGGAGACGTATTGGTGGCCTAACACGGATACCGAAGTAGAGTTCTTGGTTAAAAATGGTTGAGCGTCTAGTGACAAGTCGCATGTTGTAACGGAACCTCTGTTGTGCCCTGTGAAATTCCTGGATAAACCGTGGGAGAGAGTGGCACTGGATATAATTGGTCCTTTACCAATGCGCTATCAAGGGAAAAAATACATGGTTGTGCTTATGGATTAACACTCCAAGTGGCCATGCGTAGGATGGTCGTTTGACATCAATGCCAAGTATTTGGTTGAGTTTCTGGATAACATTTTCAGGGTGGAAGGTTTTCCTTCCGTTCTGATTACCGACAATAGAGCACAATTCAATTCCAAAGTGGTAGCTGATTATTTGAAAGGTACAGCAGTCCGTCACAAGACCACAGCGTTGTATTGTCCACACCAGAATTCAACAGGGTGGTGAAAGGGATGCTCCAGCTAGCTAAAATGTCTCATTTGAATCTGGTTGATTTAGTTAAGGACATGCTCTGTGCCTACAGGACCACACCTCATTCTACTACAGGTGTCACGCCTTTTGTGGCATTGAGGGGCAGGAAACCTCTTGATGAGCTCACCCCGGAATGGTTAGGAACTTCTGGCCCAGTTAAAGTTAACAGGGCAGAACTAATTGACAGAAAAAAAAAATGCCAGGAGAGGTTCAAGCAGTTGTGTGACAGAAGGGTATGTAACTCACAATTGGTGGCTGGAGATTTGGTCAGGGTGAGGAAACCAAGAGTGAGAGGTGGTGATGTTCTTTATTTGTCTGCACCCGGGAAGGTTAGCAGAGTTTTAGGCACTGTTATAGTGTTAGACGATAACACAAAATGGAGTATGAGACAATTAGTGAAATGTCATGAAATTGAACGAGAGTGCAGGAAAGAGGTGCACAAGGAGGGGTTGCTAGAGTTGCCTTATCGCGATGGGAGCAATGGCATGGGTAGAGTTGGTTCCGTTGGGCCCCAGCAAGGATGTGAGAGAAGATGTGATGATTCTTTGGTTGAGACTGAGAATGAGAGTGTTGTGGATCAGTGTGCAAATAGTGCATTGGAGGGAAGAGAAGGAAACAGTTCTAAAGGGAAAAGCAAGTTGGACCTGGCCTGCAAGACAGTCATGAACAGGAAGTCGAGCTGGAAGGAACTGGTGCACGGGTTAAGCGGTTTCGTGCCAAGTTCAAAGACTTTGGGCCTCATTCCGAGGTTGGCGGTAAGGGGTTAACGGCACCGGTAAGGGTGGCAGTGAGTTAACCCCTTACCGCTGCATTATGAGGTCGTTTAGCAGGTCCCGCTAAGGGCGACTGGTTTTACCAGGCACCCTTAGTGGGAGCCGCTAAAGGACCAGGGAGCTAATAAAGGGCCCATTATTAATGGCCCCGTTATTAGCTCCCTCCCCATTCCCATTGAGCCCTATAGGGGCTCGAATGTGAATGGGGATGGCTTCCCTGAATGGGGAAATACTGGGTCCTCCAAGGTTGGAATGACCCCGGTAAGTTCCCATTCAGGGAACCCGGACCCGGTATGCGGTAAGGGGGTAGCAATGGGGCTAGTAGCACCATGGCTACCTCCGAACTCGGAATGAGGCCCATTGGAATCAAAGCTAAAACGGTAGTAAGTTAAAAAAACAACATTTCTCATTCAATTTTCCAAATGGAAATTTTGTTTAACCGATTCACACCAAACTTGGACGAGACGTTGTCAGGTAAATTCACTGGGTCGGGACATGGATGAGGGCCATGTCTTATGCACAATGACTCATGGTCCTGGACCCTGGGCATGGTCAGAAGCCATGCCCAGTTGGTACGGCCGATAGAGCTGGAGAACTAGTGGCATGGCTGAAGTCAATCCCTGCGCAGAGTGCATGGTGGCATGCCATTTGCACTGTTCCTGGGGCAATGTTCTGAGCACAGTGTCTGTTAGGCATCTTTAAAAAACAAAAATGTCACTGAAAAAGTATAAACACATTTGCACAAAATTGTCTGTAATAGAAACGTTTGAAATTCACTTTGAAAAATCTTTAGTAGAAAGGACATTGTGGTTAACCTTATGTTTTAAAAATCCGAGAAATCCAGTGAAAAAAACGTTAGTTAAAATGATATTATGGTTGCAACGCAAAATGTGAAAACCACTGAAAATAGCAAAGGAAAAGCAACCGTAGCTGCTCATGATGTCACACAAGTTACCACCCATTTCTGTAGGAAGGCCCTTAAGCATCACTGCACGCGGCCTTGGCTCTAGCGTAGAATTATTTCACACTTAATGGTCGATCTCTGTGAATTGTTATAACCGTACTGGTGCAGTTGGGGTTTTAGTGAAAACGTGTTACGACTGCCCAGGACACTGTTTCCACACAAGCCAGGGTAGCAGCTCTGAGAATAATCAAACACAGCCTGGACCACGAGGGGAATTAGCATTTAGATGTTGCGACTGCTCCTGTAGAATAAAGTGGCCCACCCCTCGCCTCACGACCCTTGACCTCTGATGACATCACCGGAAGTGATGTCATTTGACCCCACCCCAAAGTGACATCCTGGGAAGCGATGAAACACGACCTTTCGCCCCTTAACAAAACAGGAAGTGGCATCAAATAGCATTGGTCCTAAGTACACTAAATTACTGTGAATCCAAGCAGACGTCCAAGGCCAAATGATAATGTTGTATAGCACCTTACGCTTAAGCTCTTTTTTATAGAACAAATATGCATACAATAGCCTGTGTTGATACTCATTTATCGACCTAAAAAAGGATGAAAGGCTTTTTGAAAGCCGAAAGGCCGAGGGGCCAATCCAACCCTGCCTGGAGCTATTGCACACATGCTTGGGCCGGACGGTGGAACTCTCCATGCATGCACAGAGCCACATTTGATTGGCTGCCTACCTGCTAGAGGATTCTACCGGCTCCCACCCCTGGGGCTTCGCAGACATGCTTCACCGCTGCTTTAGGTAGTCGAATGTAAGTGTTTCAGGAGGTGCAGGGGGAGGAGTCGTGTTGAATGTGCAGACCAATGATTAATGCTCACGATAGAGAAACGCTGCTGTCACACAGAAGCATCAGACACTAATTGAGGCTGACCGCAGAGAGGCCCTGCCGCTGAGTCATCATTGCAGTTTATGCCATGCGCAAGACAGATTATTCATGCCAAACCTTGTTTTGCATTTCTTTTTCAAACCAAGGGTGATGCACAATTTTCATCTTACTCCAGATGTATTCTCTATGCAACTACAGTCATAACCGGACAGATAAACCAGCATCGAAAATAATTTCCATACACGCCACAAGTCTACTTTTTAGAGCCCAAATCACTCGCAGAATGTTGCTAAATATTTCGCATGAGGGATGCCTTTAGATTCAGGGCTGATGAAGCTTCCTGCCCTGAGCTGGAAGATTGATGTATGGGGTGCCCACCCAGGCAATACGAGTCCAATCAGAGAGTGGGGCACGATTGCATCATCCGGAAGTCAAAGGCTCACACCCAGAGGCATAGCCAGGATTGTCCTACAAGTGGGGCCTTGAGCTATTGTGGGCGGGCCCACCACAGTGACATCAACACCTGTAAATGTCCACACAGTGCTGCTGAGCAGGGATTTACAGATCTCGGGTGGGCCTTGCCTGCCCAGGCCTACCCTGTCTACGCCTCTGCTCACACCTGTGCCATCCAAGAGATAAGCACACTGCATCATCTTCATTACACCAAGTGATCATCTTCCTCGTCACCATCCTTACTCTTTAACTGTGACGGACTGTGACGAGGAAGCCTGATGAGGCTGTAATGGGCAAACTACTGATATAAGAAAAACATGCCACGAATCGGACACACGGTCTGATGGCAGTGTCCAGCCAGACACTTACTTAGGTCAGACAAAGAAAGTAAACTTTCAAGCCAACACACTCACTGCTTCTGGAATGTGACAAACTTCACACTATAAGCTTGTCATGCTGTGTTTCAGAAACAGGCTCCCAAACAACTACTAACCGCATACACCATTGCCAACACACTTCCCAGTCTCCAGGCTCTACAAAAACCCCTAGTCACGACAGGGAATCGTGAAACAAGGAGATACCACTGGCTATTGTGTGTTATACAGATACCAGTTCCCACATCACAGGGTTGATGCCTTAACTCTCCCATTAAACCGGGGCCTGTCAATTCATGGAGCACAAGGAGGACTCTTGGACCCCACAAATGACATTTCATGAGCAGAGTAAAGATTAAATAAAAAGAAAGTGCTACCCAATGCTTCCATTTCTGCGCATACTGAAACAAAGGCGGTGTGCATAATGCACAGAATCTGGGCGTCGTTTTCAGCATAAAGACGGATGCCCGCTGCAGTACATTTTTGCCAGCCAATCTAGAAGAGAGGCATGCATTCCCATGTGGGAAAAATACTGCAGCTTCTGAGCCGGCTTGCAACAGGAAGTGAAAACAAGCTATCCAGCTGTGGCATTACTAAATGAAAGCAGAGACGCCAGCATTTCCGGCCTCACAATATGCAGCTTGGCTTCCTTTTCCGTTAGTTGTTTTTTTACTTACATCTTCAAATGGTTGAACAGTAAAGATGCATAACGTAATGGGTTATATATTGCGGGGACTAAGCAGCCACGACTAAAACGGCGTCTAAACACTTGAAAAGTGCTGCTGCTCCGCCGGCACTGTGTAGAAAGGGAGTTTTCCGTATTAGAGAAACAGCGCCGTGTTACTACGGGCCTAATGGCAGCCCCCGTTTCTTCCCGGAGGGTTCTGTGTCGAAAGGACGAAACACAGAATGGTGCAAACGACACAGAAGCCCAAGCCTTTTCTGCATTTAAAATGTAGGCGCTCTTCAATCAAAAGTCACAGCGTATATACAAAAGTGCAGCATTCCAACTGTAATCCTATTTCTTTCTGAATGTACACATACTGTAGAGTTTTCAATTACAGCAGCTGTACACACTCTAGTAACCCTACCTCACTCTCCTCGGCCGCATCGAGACAACCCCTCATAGCTGAACTATTTCAAAGGTCATGTTGCATGGCACCATTTCATACTCTGCTAATGCTGCGATCTGGGCCAGTCTATGGTGAGCAGTATCCAGGGTGAACCTCCTCACATCGTGAGCGGCAGAATAAACCGCCGCTGGCAATACGCTCTGTCAGAAGTGCCGCCAAAATCGAAGTTCTTTCTTATGAAAGTCCCACCCTTGAGGAAGCTGCCAATCAAATAGACATCACGAGGCCGTTTCCGGAGGCCGAATGCAGTTCCTTATTGACTCAGTTTATGTCTGCAGCATGCAGCTCTCTGCAAAGCTTTCAAGGCCAGATCAGATTACACTGGCACAGTCACACAGATCTTTTTCAGTCAAGAGCGTCGAGACAAAAATAAATAGCTTTTTCTTCTAGGGCAATTGTTCTAAACGTCTCTGGAAAAGTCTGTGCCAATAGCACCACGTTTCACAAATAAATGTGCATGTTGTTCATTTATTGATCATGTTAATTTCGGATCTAGAACGACATAGGCAACTGCCAAAATGACTCACCTTCAGTGCCACAGTTTAGTCTGTGAGAATCTCTTCCTCTCCCCTGCTGATGCACCTGACTGCTCTGCACACTGGTCACCTGGTCACCCTTTGAACTCTGCACCCAGGCTCTTGCATATCCATTTGCCCTCACACTGCCTCTGGGCT
This sequence comes from Ambystoma mexicanum, assembly GCF_040938575.1. Taxonomy (NCBI): domain Eukaryota; kingdom Metazoa; phylum Chordata; class Amphibia; order Caudata; family Ambystomatidae; genus Ambystoma; species Ambystoma mexicanum. Next base: position 439,414,521 of record NC_090930.1, on the reverse strand, counting down.
CCCCAGCACTTAAGCGCATGTATCTGCAACCATACAGTCCCTTCTCTCGGCACCTATGAGCCACCCGCAGGCTGCACTTGTGAGTTAACTGCACTTCCCCTCTCCCGGCACTTCTCCTTTTCCCTCTTCCGCGCTTGAGTGATCTCTGAAGGCCTACCTAGTAAGATGTTATTTTGTCCTCCCTTGTTTCCCCCCTCCATGTCTTGCCGTGTCTAGAAACACTTGTGTACAGGCGCCTAACAAATTCCACATCATATCATCCACATCATATCATATCAAATAGGAAGCTCATCTCTCACAGTTCAGTGATCTCACGTGACCCCATGGCATTAGCTAGCAATCACCCAGATCACACAAGAGTTTACATGATTAGCCTGATCTCAAAGCATTCTCCTGGTCTGGCTACCACTTATTGTGATCTCAAAAGAGTCTATATGATATTCTAGTACTCAATCTTTTCTCATTCTAGTCTTCAGGATTGGCTACCAATCATTGTAATCACACAGGAGTTTATAGGATTGCCCACAACAAAACCTTATCTCATATTAGTCTTCATGATTGGCAATCAATCATTCTGATCTCACATAACTTTATAGGGTTGTCTAGAGCACGGCCGGATCTCATAGCAGTCTCTTGGTCTGGCTATCAATAATTCTGATTGAGTTTACAGGACATTCTAGAACGCAGCCTGAACTCATTGCATTTTCCGGGATCGGATACCAATCATCTTGAGCTGACATAGGTTCAAGTGAGTGGCTTGCAATAACCACACACAATCAGTGGCCTGCAGCATTGTACCTACCAACATGAGTGTCCAGTATGGGCTACCAATCACCAAGAACACACAGCAGGGGACAGTATTGGCTACCAATCAACACAATTTTATAGGAATTTCCAGAATTGCATAGAAGACAGTCTGATATCAGAGGAGCCTGCAGAACACTCTATCAAAGATACTGCTCTCACAAGAGTCGACATGATAGAATACCATATGAGCTTAGAGGATTGTAGTTACTCCGATTGGTTGGAAATTGCTCAGATCTCACAGGAATCTCCAGAATTGGTCATGTCGAAATAGGGAGAAATCACCCAGATCTCAAAGGCCTTCCCGAAATGACCAGATATCACCTTGAGCCTTACTTTGACCCTGGGTGGGCCGATCATTAAAATGTGTTTCCCAATATATCTAGGTAATTCCTGTTTCCACCTGATGTCGGACTTATGAATAGTTCTGTTATCTGAGCTTTTTCAAACTGTACATGACATTTTGTGAAGAGCAGGACTTCCTTGAAGCGCATCAGCTGAAAACTAAGAAAAATTTATCTGAAGTTTGTAAGGGATGTGTTTAATCAAATAGTCTAAATGAGAGTGCTGTCTCCCGAGCCAAGCAGCAGCCTGCCTCTTACATTTTGGCTAATACAGGGAAGGACTCATACAAAAGACATGTTGCAGATGGCTGATTGCCTTGACTTCCAGGAGCCTACTGTGACAAATCAACTTCCGGGATACCAGTGGTCCAGGTATGAATATCAGTTTTTTAAACCATCAATCAGCCCCACACCTCTAACACACCAGAAGGGATCTGAGCAGATTGGAATAAGAAGCAAATGCATAAACCTAGTTGTCCAATTTTGGTAATGTGGGAGAACGGCAGCCTTATCGCCGAAAGGTTGTGGATCGTTGGTTAGTTGCTACACAGCGAAAATACAATTATTACCCAATGATAAAAGGAGTGTACAGTCAAGGTTGTACTAAAACAATCTACTTTAATAATCACAACAGAGAGTCTAACAACACTACGAAATACAACCCACCCTGTAAAGGAATGCAGAGGACAGACAGTTTCAAAGAAGGAAAAGGGATGCTCTCTGGATACTGACAGGAGGGTAGTCAGTATGGTTAATAACCACAACAGTTTAAGGTTTCTTGGCTTCAGCACAAAGGGATCAATGGGTCTCGTCACTAAAGGCCTTCTGGGAAGGACCAGTGGGACAGAACCACAATGTATCTTATGCTGTAGGTGTTCTTGGTGCTCGACAGGATAGAGTCGGCATCAGTTCGTTTTGCAGGCTTCTGTGACAGAGTTTGAGACAGGAGACAGCTGCGGGTAACAGGCAGCAAGACGATTCGGCATGCAAAGCTGGATGAAAGGTTGCAGACTGGCCTCTGTGTTGAAAACATTGCAACTTTGTGTACGCCTCTCATTTCTGAACCTTCACAGTACCCAGGAGCTGCTTTTAGATACTGCTCATTCAATCCTAATTTCAATCTCTGTGGGGGAGTAACAAGTATGGGTAACACTATAAAATAATCCAACAGATACTAGAGTGCAAGTAAAGAGTGTACCTCAGGAGTACCCACTCGGAAGGGACACACATCAAAGAGGACTGATAGAAATTAATTGATATTGCATTTATTAGGCAAGAAATCTCAGACCTATGGCACATACACTTACATATGCATCCATCAATAAAACATTAAAACCATCCACAATGCGCATACATATTGAAATCATATCAGTACAACTGCACCTCCCTGCTAAAATCCAGCAATGATTCACAAACTGGACAATACACAGGACCTTCATCACTGCTCTTTGCCCTCTCATTCAAACCACTGGCATATTGTAATTCAGGAGACCTTCTTCAATAAGAGATCCAAATGGCCCACAGGAGAAAGAGGTTCTTATCAGGCTCAGTATAAATTGGCAACAACTAGCCTTTCTCCCACTTTAGGGCAGACAGGACGCATTACCAAGAAATTACACCCTCAAGGTTGAGCAGCAAGGGGATTAATATATTTAGGAATTAATGTAACACGAGATGCTTTACAATTTAGATCCCAAAACCTGTATAATAGTTATTGGGGCTACCCTGTATCCACTCGCTCTTACTTTTGATTCTTTCAGGGTAATGCATTTAAAGATATTCTTCCATGTGGCACAGCTCTCCAGGGTGTAATCTGCACCACTATCAACACGCATGTCAATATATACATAATTTACCCTTCTCGGTGCATGAGGTTTCTTTCTTTCAACTCCATTGACAACAATGGCCAAAATAACCTCATCTTCCTCAGTGCCATTCCGCTTATCACCAGCCCCAACTTCATGTACCATTCTTCTCTGACCCTGTCCAAACATGCAGCACCTTGCTAAATGCCCTTTCTTCCCACACTCTCTGCACTCAACATGCATAGCAAAACACTCTTTGGCCATTGGCTGTGCACTTCTGCATGTACAACATCTTTCCACAGTATATCCTTGGCACACCCCTCTGATAGGCAGATTTTGGCAGGTGTCCTTGCCACCCCGATTTTTCCTATTCTACTTGTTCCACGTTAGTATCACAGCGTTGTCTCATGTCATTTTCCTTCAGCCTTGTTCTCTTGACCAACAGCGTTATGACGTTGGTTCGCCCCATCATCAGAGTCTTCTGGGCCAATTTTTCCTTGATTAATTTTTCAGTAAGTCCAATATGGTTCGCTATCTCGATAGGTCTGTCCAAAGTGGGAACCTTCTGCTTCCACAACTACTCCCTCACTTTTTCACTCATACAGTTAGCATCAATTGGTCTCAGAGGTGTTCTTGGTGACATTGATCAAACTCACATTTTATAGCAAGGCCCTGTAATGCCGTTACAAGCTCTTCTACAGTATTACCTTTCTTTTGGTCTCTGGTCGCGAAATGTTAACAGGCAAGAATTTTGTATTCCTTGACCTTGAAATGTTTATTGAGTTTGGCTATGCTATGTTCAAATGTATTCATCCTTTGCTCCTCCAGGTCAATCTGAGGTGCAGGCAGTCCCTTATAGATTTCCTGTACTGCATGACCTAAACATATATAACAAGCATCATTACTTTCAACTGCGTAATTGGGGCTTTAAACTTCCAGCACATATTTCTAGAAACCCTCCTTCTAATCCTTCCACTTTATCAACGGTTCATCAGCCAATTGAAAAAACAATGTGGGGCCTGGTACATTAGCCATGAGCACGATGGAATGTCCTCTCTCTATTTTCTTCACTTCCTCACATTCCAGTTAATTGATGTATGGTCCCCATTTCCAATTTTACCCCGTGATCCACCAAACTATTGTTTGCCCACAAACACTTTAATCTCCTTACCAGAGTCTATTAGGGTACACTCCCTCCACAGTGTGCCACCAAAGTGGCTCCAATCCATAGAAATCGCCCCATGGCTGGTAGGCTTTCTGTGACCACAAGCTTGCAATGTGTGTTGCCATTGCTAGGCAACGCTCCATCACACCGGCTGACGTGATGACGCTTGAGCCTCCTCAATGCCTGGAATGCGGCGATGGCCACCAACCTGTGTTGCTAGGCACCCCCCTTGCGCTACATACTCCCCTAAATTCTTTATCGGCCCGGTCTCAAGTAGGCAATGTTGTACCAGCAGGAATATATGGCTGCAATCTTCAGATCCTCGTGGCCCTACTTATCCACAGCGTAGGTTCAGCTTTTTCGGACCGCAGCTCCACGGCTCCCCTTTGCTTCGTCGCCCATTTGTTTGGTCCAATGACAAAAAAGTTGACTCCTTCACACAAGTAAGGAACAAAGTCTATTTATAATAATTGGCTTCCAAGATATGTTGCTGCGATCTCTACTCACGGACCTTCCTCCAATTCATTCGCCCTTCTTAGCCCTCACTCTCTGTTCTCAACATTCACTTCACGTGAATTCCAACATTCAATTCTAAACATTCCATAACTCAGATTGTATGGCACTGTGCTTGACCCACACATAACTATATACACAGAATAACTATATACATGGAACTAACATTCTATGGTGTAAGCACACAAAAGTGTTGCATCCCTAACCTCTTCTTGCCTTCAATACAGCTCGAACCTCAGTATATGCCCTGTTAGCTGAGACAGCAATAGAGCTCTTCAATATTACCCTTGAGGTGTGGCTCACTGCATAAATCGTACTCTACAGGAACCTAGAGAAGTTGTTCCATCTGATCAATGAGATGTGACAATGAGTGGCACCGGTTGCAGTACCTCAGTACATCATTCTAATTGAAAACAGTAAACGCGTTTAGAAAAGGCAGCTCATCCTCATAACACAACATGGCTGACCTCCATTTACAAACAGACAAAACGCCCTCTCTATAATTGCCTCTACGTACATCTAATTGAAAAAAACGAATAATGGGCAAGCTGCTTTTGACAATTGTTTATTAAATGAGAATATGCTTCTTTGGTGACTGAAGTGTCATACAGTGGCTGCCACAACTCTCATAGACACGCCTTTCACTTGAAATAGTTTCAAAATTAAACCCAAAGGGAATGCCAAAGTAAAAGGATTACTTTGGTGGTTAATTCTACAATGAAGATCAGGGGGTCTTTAAACCAGTCTGCAAGAGCTCAATACACTGCACGTTTTCAGGATAGCCAGGACAGATACATGTGCATACTGCAAATCAAAATGGAATGTATCATTATCTTCACTGGTTAAGTGGAATACAAAATAGAGAGGGGCTCTCGAAAGGAGAGGTGACCAAATTGTGCTCGGCATGGCCCAGGGCTCCCTGTCCCAAAAAAATAGTACATCATTAGAATCTGCAAACATATACCTGGGACACCCAGCATGGTCCCAGCTGGTCTTGCTTGTATCCAGTCTGCATACTGTACATACAACTCCCTCTGGTTCAGTTTATTAATAAACTGCTATCTGTAAATACATTCATCGCTGACCCAGGATATAAGCAATTCAATCAGTGACTAAGTCACTATCATTCTGTAAATCAATGAGCCAGGTCCAGTGTGCTTAATAGCTCTTCTTAAGTGCTTGCTAAGGGTTTCAGCTCCCCTCATGTGTGCCTGTCCTGTGATAATCTGTAGCTCTTAGTAAGCACATATTCCCTAGGGAGTCACCAGTCTTCTTCACCTACAGGCTGTGTCACTTTAAATTGCTGGCCAAAGACAGACCTCAAGGTGTTAATGTATCCCCGACATTGTCAGTCAGTCCTAAAAATCACACCCAGGAGAGCATCTGTGAGAAAGGAGAGTACAACTATGTGATGTTGTGTATACAGCCAAAGAGCATTATGGGAATAGAAGAATGAACACACGTGTTTATATATGACATATCTGACTGTGACTTAGGTCTGCAACCAATCTAAGCACATAATGCAAACGAGTCTTTCGGCTTATTTCACTTACAATAGCACCCTTACAGTAGAATGGTGGCAAACTGGGAGCCATAAAGGAACATTTGGAGAGGGTTATCTTTTCGGAGTCAGCGGCTGTCGTCTGTCAAGCTTTAGGAGGCAAGTGGCTTTCTTTCACACTTTTCTTTCACTGCCTATTAATTTTGCCACCGCTAATGCACACATAGGCTCTTAACCAAAATCATGGTAAGTACTATTTTTGGGGGTCTGAAAGCACCCTAGCTCAAAGACAGTTTTTGTAGTCTTCTGGCTAGCCTGGGCCCATCCCAAAGCCCTGATTATCTTGAAAACCTGCCATGATTGTGGATCTCGAGAACTTGTCTTCGAGACACTTGCGTTAGAATACGGGCATTACCTAAATCGTTCAAATTACAAACCAAGCTCCTAACCACTGGACCACACCTCCTCCTCCACTCAGACAATAGATATTTCAATGTCACATAGCAAGCTGTAGTTTTCTTTTATACAATAACCTTAAAAAGAGTTTTAGACACCAATCTAAACTTTTCTGAACCTGCCCCAGGCTCTAAAAGCTATTTTAGAAACATTTGTTGGTGTGGTGACAATTTGGCTTTCAGTTTTTGTGCTGCAACTCTTCAGGAACAGTTTTTGCCTGCGGACATTTAGTGTCACGTGGAGTGGAGTCCATTAACCGCTTAATTTATTTGGATGTGGACTTCCACATTCGGCACACCACATTTCAGAGACATGTAACACAGAACTACAAAGCAAATTATCACCAGTCCAGGGATCCTATCTCTTCAGCACTGAAATCTCTGCATTGGCTCCCAGTGCTGCAAGGATTAAGTTCAAGACCCTCTGTATTGTCCGCAAGGCCTTCTGGCGCCTGGGTCCTCAATACCTCCAACTCTCTCTTTATAAATACCTTCCTACTCCCTCAGGGTCAGTCGCTTCTCCAAGCAACTAGTTGGCGGTAGATCTTTCTTCGGCTGGGGCCTCCCTCTGGAACAGCCTCCCTGTCTCTCTGAAATTCGAGGAGAATTCTTCTGCCTTCTCTCTTCCTCTCCCCTGCTGATTTCCTGTCTCATACTGCGCTGGTCATCTGGCTACCCTCTGATTTTGTGCCCATGTCCCTACCCGCCCAGTTGCACACAGGCACTGCCTCCCGGCAACCTTGCACTTGGGTCTGTATCTGTAATCCTACAGTCCCCCTACCTGCACTTTTGGTCACCTGCTGGCCGCAAAACGGATTGTTTTGATCCCATGCACAGCACTGCCCCTCCCCGTTCCCCTGGCACTTTTCCTCTACCCCATCCCCTGCACTTGCGTTATTTCAATGTCACTTGGCCTAGCAAGATCGTTGTCGATGTCCTCCCTATGTTCCCCTTCGTTTCCTTGTCGTGCCTTGAAACGCTTGTGTATAGGCGCGTTACAAATGCCATATCATATCATCATACCAAACAGATGAATTTACATGCTTGCATTCTTCTTCATAAGTGGAACTGAATACTTTGAATATATTTGGCTATTATTGCTAATCCCCCCCCATGGAATGCCCCACAACTCATAATTATACTTCACAACACCAGAGGCATCCATCTGTTGAAAGGTTTGATGCGCAGAATAATCATCAGTCATCTGCCCCTACTGTAAAACAGTTGCCTAGCACCGTGACTTGCGTATGCAGATCTGGACAGAGCTTAATCCCAACTATCATCAAATAACCCCAGAGGAAAACAGAGACCAGGACTTCAGCCATTGCATTGCGGAGGAAGCTGGCGTGCTTGCCCTCTGCAAGACCCACCAGCTGCAGAGGATTTGCAAGCCAATGTCCTAGCAACTCCCACTTTAATTGCAGGCCCGCACTGCCACACATCTTTAATCCATGGCTAAGTGATTAAAGGGCTGATCGTTAAATGTTTGCACAACTCACACCTTTAATGCACAGTACTCCGCTCACCTTTAGGAAAACAGGGAGCAGTGGTATGGGATGTTGATTAGTGGAGATGGCACTCAATCCTTCGGCAGGTTTCACTACAAACTCTTATAGCCAATGATAGACATCTCTAGCTCACCAGCAGCAGAGTTGTAATTCAGAATGGGGGACTAAAAAGTACCGTCCCTTGGATCCTTACTGCAGGATTAGTATCCATTTCTATTCTTGATTATGGGGGAGAACAGCATAAAATACATCATGTCCCGTGCAATGGGTGAGGCCTGCAGTACCTGTGGGTGAAAATCTTGGTTGATTTCTAGCAGGAAGACCATGTGCCTCATGCTTTCACATATGCCAAGTCTAGGGAATTGGAGGATTCACAGACACGGAGGAAAAACACTTTCCGCAGATCCACACCCATGCAAGCACACAGTGGTGCACAGTGTTGCATACGCATCTCCTAATGCAGACCCACAGGGGTCCTTTGGAAGTTAGGCCCAAATGAGTTGTGCACAATTTTCCTTCGACACAAGTAAATGCAAACATATGCAATCCACGCGAGGCAAGTGTATTGTGAATCAAGTGAGCCTTAGACTTTACTACACTGGTCTATGCCTTTTTCCTGGCGACTTTCCCCTGTTAGTAAAGTCGGCAAAAAAGCAAATAAATAATTGGAAAAATAGTCATTTGCTTTTGGACTTTTAAAATGGCAAAATATGTACAAATTCAGTGGGTGGTATAAATGTGCTTTCACTGCTATACTGAATACATACTATCATGTCAACTCACGCACGTTATTGCAATCATCGGAGCTGGCATGAGCAGAATGCGACTCATAAAGAAGTACAGGTTCTGGTGCACAGAATCCTGCAAACAATCAGTTTCCCACAGAGGCAGCACGGCTGCCCCTACGCTGGCACAATACTGCAATTGTTATGTGTTCACCCACACGTTCATCCCAAAGTGACCACGAGATCTGAAGTGGGCTAAAGAGCACTGCCAGCAGCAGGAATGAAGAATGAGAGGAGGTTACACAATAGCGTACAGTTTGTTGAAAATAAGAAAACATGCAATCACAATCGTGAGTTCCGCTAGGTAATCTGTTATTGTTTTCCTTTTATAAATTTAGATTCCCAACAAAGTTGGACAAGTTGTGACAAATATGATTGTTACCCCTGAGGAAGGTCCACATGATAAGAAGACTGAAACATGTTGAGTTGTCCGCACGAACAAGACTAGCGAAGCCTGGATTCCTGTTTGTGCGGTTGATATCCACCAGATCGTACTGTTTTGTAACATGAGTCCCTGTTTTAAAGCCCCGGGATGGCCCTCTTTACAAGCCCGGCCCCAGCCTAATTGTTGATAAGATCAAGCTGACAACACCAACACACAAATGAAACAACACCCCAGGATGTGGTATTTCTCAACGGATTTTAGATAGCCACACAATTTATATTTTTTGTCCAGTGGAATTTTAAATAGAGACACACAAAATATATACACCTAACTTTAGAACATGTGACGGACAAAGTCTTGTTCATGCAGATATGGGGCAACAACGGGGAGGGGCCGCTGTTTTTTTCTTGCCGTGGGTACTTTGGGGTTTACTTTAGGAGAATGGAAACGGATCAGATATAGCACTGTAAATGAAGGTCTTGTCAATTGTTGGAAGTATGAGGATTTCCAGTGTACAAGTATAGCTTCATGTGCAATTTCAAGTGGATGTAATGTATATGTTTTTTCTCTTGGGATCTAGCTGACGCCAGAGTGGTGTTGTCTTGAACTAACTACACATTGTTTTGTTTCCTGCGATCCGCCTGGGCTGTCCCATCAGTGTGTTTGCCACTCTTGTATCCATGGCAAAGAAATAACTGAGTAATATTCACGTGGCAGGTTTCTAAGAGTTTATTTGAAACAAAAGACATTGGGAATAATCACTCCGAAGAGCAAAGCAGAAAAGTGTACAAAGGGCACCTGCAACCTGTCCTAAAAGAAGCCCTTTTTAAAATGTTCACAAAACATATGTTACATTCAGATCGAAAATAATGCTAATGGAAGCCTTTGTGAATAAAGTCAAATAATTTCTATGTCAGTCATTTGTATTGGGCCTCATCGTGAGTTGTTGCGCATGACCGAGGGCCATGTGTTGAGATGTCCATTCATCCCCCCACCTATCACAGCAAGAACACAATTACCTAGGGGGCAGTGTCCCCCCTGCTGGGAACCACTATTGAAAAAACTAAGGGAGAGCCCTAATGGAATGCCCCGTATCAGCTGGACGGCAACACTGACAATCAGAGACTCTTTCAGGTGAGTGTAGTGGAGCCACATCTCACGGAATTTGACATCAACAACAATGATGTGGAAGAGGAAATGTATCTGATAACACATTGGCGCCATTTACAAAAAGGTGTTTGCACATGAACATTGGGATATGCTCAAATTGCTCATATCAATGGGCTTAATTTGTGCCACCTTCCATTGCAGGGGCACATGTCAAATATTTAAAATCAATAATGAAAACAATTTATGATCACGAAATGAAATCAATATTTTCACATTTTAAATCATGAAAGTAAAAATGTAAATAATAACATTATAACACTTTTCCTAAAGCAGTGTCAAATTGATGGAAGAAGTGAACTGCTTTGAGTAAAAGTTAAAAAAAACTCAAATGTGTTGCTGCTGATTTTCGCAGAACCCAAACCTCACTAGATCTGCAGCAAATTGCACCAGATGCAAGAGACTCTTTTGTTCAAGGTATGGCCCTGGTTTGCCTTGCCCGGTCATGGCCCCTTCTTTGGTCACGCCCCTTTTGCATATTCAAATGGAGTGCTAATGGCAGGTGCACCCACCGTCCCGCCCATTCAGTCACAGGGGCACGTTTTTTCACTTTGGCTGGATAAAAAGGAACCGTTTCCTTGTTTTAAAAAACAGGGACACATATGTTCTTTCCAGCTGCAACTTCATTAAGGAATGGTGAAAAGCATGGGGGCCTAGCCCCATTATTGAATGTAACATTCCACAATGTCAGCATGTTATCAGATAAAGGTCCTTTGGGTGTGTCCCACTACTCCTGGCGTGGATGCAGAGAACGTGAATAAAGCAGCGGGAGGGGGATCTAGGAAGGAAGCACTTGACGTGTTCTATATGAAGAATTATTTTTAAAGTGTCTTATGTACCCATCTTAAATGTATACACACTTATACCTATGCGCTCATTTCTATTATTTGCATTACTTAATATTGATTAGAAAGTAAGCGATTTGGGGCATATGCACTTTGCGGTGTGGATTCCATGTTAGTATGGAGCCCGGCGGCCCCAGAGCAGATGGACAAGTGAGTCTGAAAAGAAGTGTTACTGGCAAGATTACAAAAAAGTCAGAGCTACGATTTTGAAGAAAGGGATTTCATTTAAAGAATCAACTTATTATTGCTCAGGTGCATCGTGTGAAAAGTTATTTATTTTATTGAAAGGTTGAGACCTAGTATTGGGCAAAAGGAGGAGCAATCCAATATAAAAATGGCCACAGTGAAGGGACTTTATATTTTATAATTTCTGGAAAAAATGAAACCGAAAGTACAACCCAGCGACGCCAAAAATTCAAATAATCCCGAATGTTCACAATGCTGGTTTCAGTGCAGTGCAAATAGTGCTGCACAGAAGTGCAAACATAAAAAAAGAAAACAATGGGCAAATATTAAGGCTTCTTAGTAACGCAAGACACTTTTGTCCACACTTTTGGTCAGGGCCATGTGCTAGCACGCATGGTGCTGATGTTAGAACACGCATATGACAGGAATTCAGTTGCACAAGTACATACATGTCTGCTCCAAACCATGTCGAGGCCTATCAGAGAACGAGTACAGCATGGACTCTCTATGTGCCCAAGATGGGCCTGGAAAGGAGTAATCATTTTCCTAATACTCCGCTCAAAGCATCTAGGAAAAGGCTGGCTGTTTTCAGTACACATTCCCTATGTGCAGGTGGCGCAGAAGAGTTTCCGATTCCATACTTACAGACTAGCAGAGCTTCAAGATTCGGTTGCCTCAGTGACGGAGACGCCCCGGGATAGCGTTCTCCAAGAAGGGTCCTCGAGACAGCCACTGACACCCGCTCCTGCTCTCTTGTGCGCCCATTTCACGTGGGGGCATCTGTTCCCACCCACCATGTTTATTCCTTTTCTATTCTGAGGCTTTTAGATTTGTATTTTATTGGGAAAGGAAGATCTGCAGGTACAAGCATACACATATTAAAGCCAGGACTAAACTAGCTACTCGCACTTAAGTGACGCCTGGAGAGACTGGATGGTCCCGATCGATTACTTTAGTTTTTTCATGATTGTGTTCTACGTATTGGAACAGCTGTGTCAATAAATGTTAACAGGACTGAAGTGAAGCGGTGCATAGTGAATGACCCTGCTCTGTGGCCCAGCTGTGAGAAGGACGAGTGATGCTGGGATGCAGGAGAAGGCAATAACGGATGCATCTTCTGTGAAGGGGGACTTTAACAGCTAACAGAGCTAAACAAGCGTGGAAGTAATTAGCAAACCGGTGATGGTCCATTGCAAATTGTGATGCAATACTCATTAACTTACCCCTTGAACTCGAGATGTGCTCAAATCTACCCTTGAACTGCAAAGGCTAATTACCAGATACATTTTTGAACGTTTCTCCCTGTCAACTGAGCGATGATCTGGGAATTCCAAGCCAAGTGACAAAAGTGACAGCAACTATGAGTTTGCTGTGCCTAGGTGAATGCAGGGAACACAAGAGGCAAAAAGGGAGGGGGCGCAGGGGGGCGGGGTAAGTCAGATCCTAAGAGAGCCATATCTATTTGGCAAGGGAAGACACTGAATGGTCACTTTTAAGCACTCTGTAAAATAATGAGGAGTAAGTAACCGAGCGCAGGCTGTCAAATCATGCTAAAAGACACCCATCTACATAAGGAAAGTAGACCCCTGTACCCCCTACCAATGCTGTACTAGGGGTCATGTGGGCATCATAAGCCATGAAATACCTAAACTTCATTTCCTACATCCTGTTTGCAAAGGGGACCAGCAGAATTCTTAAGGCGCTGTGACGGATATTCAGCCTTAGGGCTAGAAAGAAATGGATGAAAGAAAAGGGTTAAACGCAGATTCGCATTGCCGCACTTTCCCGAATGACTCCAAATTAGCAATGAAGTAGGTGCAGTAAAGGTTAAATATGGATAATTAATAAAACATTTGTTATATCTATAAAATGTGTGACAAAATGATTGCAAAAAGGGAGCCATTGGTTGTATATTTTGGCTGCCCCTCTACTAAAACATTTTGGGACTGAATACCGATTTCCGAATGTGGAGTTGTTTTCACAACAGTCATTGCAACTTGCACGCCATCTTTTACATTGCGCTATTTGCCATAGGTTGTAATGCATTTTGAGTGAATTATTTCAAAACCACCTAGTAAATGCTGGACCATGAGCTTTCGCTCGCTTGTGGAGGGAATGGAATTTCAGAGCTAGGAACCCAACACTCTTCATAGTTGCTTCTTGCTTTGTGTCCCATGGGAGCCCCTTAGACCTTTCCAACACCTCTGTTCATCCATGCAGGAAATGACATTCTTCTCTTTCGCCACATGTCTGGATTCAAACATTACACATTGCCTCCCAGTTTATTTATGGCAGGAGCTTGATTATTCAGCACCGGTACACATTGCCTCCCAGTTTATTTATGGCAGGAGCTTGATTATTCAGCACCAGTATGTATGCGTGTGTTCATACCAGTTTCGTCTCGAGCCCAGTGATGGCCTGGCTCCAAGAGGAGTGTGACCCATTTTTGCAACTAGGTCAGCAGGTGTGCAAGCGGTGGATGCCTTCCTGGAAATTCAGGCCGTATGAGTGTTCTGGCATTGATGGTAAGCCATTGCGGCACTTTTAGGGTGGTAGAAATGTGGTTAATTTTCTTGTTTCTCGTTATGAATCATACCATGGTGTGTTGAATGGCCCCAGTTGTGGCTATGTGGGTCACCAGAATGCCAATGAGGAGGCCATTTCCATTATCGATGTGGGAGATTACCTGGCCTCACTCCCCATCTCACGAAGGCAGGGCACCCTAGGTGTGATGTAAGAAGGCAAAGTGTCTTTGTTACAACCGTCTGGATTGGACCCCTGACAGCAGGTTTGCTTTGGGCCAATCACCTGGAAAATGTCTTTATAAGGAGGGCAGATCCCCCTCGTTCATGGATTCATCGTTGGACTCTGACAAACCATTGTAAGTCATCATCTTGCCATCTCGAATATTGACTTGAACCACCGGGAGCCCACACCTTCGAACCTACTCGATGCAGACCGCAAGTAGGATCGCATCGACGCGATCATCTCGACACCAGCTTGACCATAGCAAAAGTGCTAGAAGCCCAGCCTGATGCCGTCAAGCGGCAAAGATAAGAATAATTGTACGATGAAGAAACCCTGTCCCCCTGGTCCCCATTTTTCAGACCATAGGACCTTTGAAGACTCTCTTCTCTACTTTTTTCATTCAAGAAATATCCTTGAACACTGACATCGTTGTCAATCCAATCTATAGCCTGACCACGCCTACTTATCATTCTTTTTGGAATCAAATATGTGGTCTAACTCCACCATCCTAGGACTTGTAATTTGGTAGATTTACCACCAAACCGAGTGGCAGTAGAGGTAAGTATAGCCATACTAATAATGTAATCACACCAGCATTTGAACATCAATACCCTTTTGCACAAGTGACAATTAGCTTTACAATGAAGTGCCACATCTTTCAATGACACACATTTCATGTCAAATATCTTGCCACATGACCTTGACTTTTGTGGGCAATATTTACATTCAGCTAACCGCCGGCCACACAGATTCTTAGCGTTTTGTAGCTAAGCTAATTTGTACATCCTACAAGCAACATCAAACACAGCACGACACCTGCCATTCCTCTATAACCCCTTTATTGTTACACCTCCTTTTTCTTCAGGCTGCTCTTCTGTCCCTTCCAAGTCCTGTTATAAATGAACCCAACTCTTCACCTCCTCATCCCGCTCCTCATTTACCCTCCTAATCTCCAGCACCACAATTCCTTCAATCCCTTTACTGTTTGCCTCTCATCACTCCAACCCTTCCTTGCTTATCATCCTCTTCTCCACCATGGCATCTTCATCTCCTGGACCCCTCCTTTACTTCCTGACCTTTCCTCTCCACATCTCCTAACTGGGCATGTGCCCGTACTTGTCTTCCCTTCCCTGAATACCATCCTCCTTTCAGTCGATTCCACGCTCCTGCCTTTGCATTGACGTATCCCTTTCTATCTCCTTTCTGGCCTCTGAGATCTTTCGTGTGCTTTATTATAAGGTCCATCATGCTTCAACAAACCCTGGCACCATCCTCCCCTTCGTCCTCCTTCAACTGTCTACTCCTTCCCTGGATTGCTCTACTCCCTTACACTCCCCTCTTCCCACACTTGCACATCCCCTGCCACCAATCGGCCCTCCTTCCCAGTCCTCTACTTTAAACCTCCTTTCCTGAAATGTGCTCTTCTACACACCTTCATAGGCTGCCTCCTCTTGCCCACTGCACTGGGCTGCACCTACTTAGGGATTTTTCGCACCCAGTCACATCTCTGGTTCCCCCTTGCATCCTCTCTCCTCTCTGTTCTGCACTTCTAGACTTATACCGACATTCCCTCTCATAATTGATGTCTCTGTGAACTTGGTTTCCACTCCCTCCTACATCCTGAGATGCTCCTCAACCTCTTTCCTCTCTTTCTCCCCATTTGCTACCAAGCTTCTTTATTTACTTGACTTTCTGGTGATTTCTTTTGGGCCTTTAACTCAGTCTGCATCAATCTCTCTTTGACCACCTCCTCGTCCCTTTCCCCCCCTTGACTTCATCCCGCCCATTTTGTATTTGTATTTATTTAAAGAACAGGGATGCCAATTTGGATCAGAAATTACTTACAATAACATATTTACATATGGTGGAAGCATTCCCACGATGGGTGCCTGTACAATTACATAAAGATGAGAACAAGTAATAATCCAGGTTCTGATCGTATAAAAAATTAGGACCTGACAAAACTAACAGAAACAATTTTTCGAAGAAAACAATTAACGTACAATAGTAACGTTGACCTAAATGGGCTGGTTGGTGCTTCACATTGAAGGAGTATTAATTAAATATGGGATACATTACTCACCGTAATCGTATTTCTGATGCTTGTATCTGCTTAGATTCACATGCTGTGCATAGGCCAACATCTAGTGGAAGCTGCAGAGTATTACAGTTTGTTTTTATAAAACTCGAAAAGGGGCGTCGAACTAGGACATGCCAGTAATACTATCCCTAGTGTGACCTCCACCGTACCCATGATCCCTCATGCGTGTAGGACCCTCAGATTGTATTTTTTCTGACATGAGGTAGCGTGAGGAATAGCGTGAGTACAGAGTCTCCAAGCAGATAGATAGATAAGACTACAACCATCCACGCGCCTTCTCTCAGAGGGGACGAAGGGCGGGCGCATGTGAATCTAAGCAGATACAAGCATCAGAAATATGATTACGGTGAGTAATGTATCCCTTCTGAGGCCTGTGGAATCTGCTTAGATCACATGCTATGCATAGATTAGCGAGCAGTGTTAGAAGAAGGAGGTGGGATGTGAGAAGGGTCATGAGCGAACACATGTCTTAGAACCGTTTGTCCCACTTGAGTATCTGTCTTGGAATGAGTGTCAATGCAGTAGTGCTGAGTAAAAGTGTGAATAGAGCTCCATGTAGCAGCTTTGCAAATGGTGTCATGGGGTACATTTGCAATGAAAGCCAGAGTGGCCCCAGTACCTCTTGTAGAGTGGGCCCTCGGCGTAAAAGGCAGTGTTTTTTCTGAAAGGGAGTAACCCAACTGGATACATTTGACTATCTATTTAGAGATGGCACCTTTAGAGACGTGATCTCCGTCTCTGCCTGTAGCTACGGAGACAAACAGTTGATCTGTCTTTCTTAGCAGTCTGGTCTTGTCTACGTAGTAGAGGACCGCTCTCTTCACATCTAGTGTGTGTAGTTTCACCTCAGCAGAGCTTTTGGGTTCTTGGAAAAAGGCCGATAGCTCAATGGACTGGTTAGCATGGAATTTAGAAATAAACTTAGGTGAGAACCTAGGGTGAGTCCGTAGAACCAGTTTATCCTTATGGACAGTAAAGAAAGGATCCTGCACTGACAGAGCTTGAATTTCACTGATCCTTCTTATGGATGTAATGGCTACTAAGAAGGCAGTTTTATAAGTCAGGTGTTTGAGACTAGCTCTATGCATGGGTTCAAAGGGGGGGTCCCATGATTTTCCCAAGCACCACATTAAGGTCCCACCCTGGTGGTGGGTTAGAAATTGGAAGGTGGAGTCTCTTCACCCCTTCCATAAAGGCTTTGACAACTGGCACCTTCCACCATGACACCTTGTTATGGGAGGTGGTGTAGGCTGACAGCGCGGCCAGGTGTACCTTAAGTGAATTAAATACCAAGCCTGCATCCAGTTAGTGGAGCATGTAGGTAACAATATTGGAAGGAGTGCAATCAACTGGGTTGATTTGTTTATTCTGGCACCAAATAATGAATCTTTTCCACTTATCAAAGTAACAGTGCCTTGTGTTAGGTATTCTTGATTCTTTTAAGATATCCATACATCTCTGGGGTAAATTGAGATGGCCGAACTCTAGGACTTCAGGAGCCATGCTGCCAAGTTCAACGAGTTCGGTTGAGGATGCACTGTTTGTCCTTCGTGCTGGGAGAGTAGGTTGTACCAGCACAGGAGTCTGATGGGGTCGCACACCGCCAGTCTGCGTAGGTGTGGGAACCATGGTTGTCTCGCCCACATAGGAGCAACTAGGATGAGTGTCATTGATTCCCTGTGTATCTTGTTGACCACCTTCCTCATCAGAGGGGTTGGTGGAAAAGCATAGGCAAACATCCCTGACCAGTTCATCCATATCGCGTTCCCCTGGGAGCCTGGCTGGGGGAACCTGGATGCAAATTCTGGGCATTGTCTGTTTTCGCTTATGGCGAATAGGTCTATAGTGGGGAAACCCCACTGAGCGAAGAGATCTTCTACGACTTCTTCGTGTAGACGTCATTCGTGTTCTTCTGGGAGGGGATTTCTGCTCAAAGCATCCGCTAGTGAATTGAGATCCCCTGGAACATGTTGAGACGACAGGTAAATTTTCCGTCTGAGTGCCCATATCCAAATTGTTTGGGCAAGCCTGGACAGATTTGGCAATGAGTGCCCCCTTGTTTGTTCATGTAAAACATAGCCATCATGCTGTCTGTTAGGATCTGCACTGACAAGTTGGATAGGTGGGGTTTGAATGCCCGAAGAGCTCTGAAGACTGCCAGAAGTTCTAGCACGTTGATGTGATTTTGAGCCACTGTGTGAGACCAGAGACCCCGAGCTGTGTGGTGAAGGAGGTGTGCTCCCCACCCTGACAGGCCTGTATTTCTGGATCGTAAAAGGGTTTCCCCTTTGCAATATTCTCTCTTGTCCACCAGCGAAGACTCCTGGTGGCCGGACTGATATTGAGGAATTTGCAGTAACAGGTTCCGAGTTCTGTCCTCTGATGGAAAGGCCAATCCCTCTTTGGTGCCCAGGACAGCTCGTAGGAACTGTTTGGAGGTGCTTGGCACCAGGCTTGATTTTATTCTCGTTGATTGAGAAGCCCAATTGGAAGAGGAGGTCCACTGTTCTATGATTGTTTAATCTGCAAATTACGGGGGTTTCCCCTGTGATGAGCCAGTCGTCCAGGTAAGGGTACACTGGGATTGCCTCCCTGCGTAGGTGCACTGCCACCACCGCCAGTACCTTGGAGAATCCCCTTGGAGCCGAGGCTATTCCGAAGGGCAGCACCTTGAACTGGTAGTGCTGGCTGTCTACCGTGAAGCGCAAGAATCTTCTGTGCGCTGGGAGCATGGAAATATGAAAATAAGCATCTTTCATATCCAAAGTTGCCATGTAATCTCCTCTTTTTAGTAGGGGGATTACTTCCTGTAGTGTAGTCATGTGAAATTTTTGAGGCTTGACATACTTGTTTGCAGGGCGCAAGTCTAATACTGGGGGCATCGTTAGATCTTTTTTTGGGACAAGGAATAAATACCTTTGTTTACCTGGTTGCCCGGGATGAGTTCTATCGCGTCCTTTGCAAGACGAATGGTGATCTCTTCGAGGAGGATTCTTTGGTTCTCCAAGGAGTGTATCTTCTGTCTTGGAGGATAGTCGCGTGGGCCTTCGATGCACTGTGGACAGCACCCATCTGTCCGAAGTGATCCCTTCCCATGCGTGGGTGAAGATGGAAAAGCGCCCCCCCTACTGGGGATGCATGGGAAGGGACCCGCAGCAGAACGTTACTGTTGTTTGTTGGGAGGCGTAGCGCCTCTACCTGGGCTGCCTCTCCCCCTACCATGGCCCCTCTTTTGACCTCTGGCGAAACCCTGGTTGCCACCCCACGAGGTCCCTTAGTTGTGATAGTAATTGGACCCTCTCTGGGAGTTTTGGCCGCGAGAGCAATGAAAATTATTATTTCCCCGCTGGTTTGTGGGTTTATTCATTAGTTGGCCAAGGGACTTTAAGGTGTTGTATTCGTCCTTAGCCGTTTTTAGTGATTCCTCCACTGCTTTTCCAAACAGGATGTTTGGTTCTACCTGCATATCAATGAGGGTGGCTTGGGTCTCGGGTTTAAATCCCGACTGTCTCAGCCAAGCGTGTCTTTTAATTACTGTGCTTTCTGCTATCAGCCTCCCTGCATTGTCTGCTACATCGAAGTTAGCCTTGAGAATGCATCCGGACACTGATCTTCCTTCCGACGCAATTTGGGCCAACTGGCTCTTTAGAGGTTCTGGTGTGGAGGCAATGAGGCCAGCTACCTGTTCCCATTGGTGACAGTTGTAGCTTGCCAGCAGAGTGGTGGTATTGGCAATAAGTGATTGGTATGCCGACATGGATGCCACCTTCCTTCCTAGACCATATATTCTCTTGCTCTCCTTGTCTCGGGGAGCTTCTGAAGATGCTAGTTGTTTTTCCGCTCTTTTTCTGGTGGTTGTAATCACTAATGAGCCGGGTTTTAGCTGATCCCTTATGTAAAGTGGGCCAGAGGTGGCGGCCCTGAATAACTTTTCTATTCGTGGGTTAACTGCCCGGGTAAGATTAGGGGTGAGAAGAGAAGGATCGATTCTGCGTTGAATAGATTTTAGAATGGGGATAGCCTGGGCAATGGATCTTTTATCCCCTAGAATTTGCTCAGCAAAATCTCTCTCTTCTTGAGCCCCCTGAGTGTCAATTTGGAAATGGGCTGCCGCCTTGGCTAAAACTTCGTTAAGCAAAGGTTGATTGTCAATAGGTGAGTCATGCACCGGGGGGTCCTTGGGAATAGGGGAATCGAGACTATAGGCCTCCACCTCGTCTTCTTCCTCCTCTTCCTGGTCCTCATCATCTCCATAGTAATCGATCCCGATATGGTCGTCTAGTATTTGTACTTCTGAATCCTCACCATACTGCTGGTAAGGTTCAACACTGAAAGGGTCTGAAATCAGCCCCTGAACTTGAGTCTCAGTACGGAGTCTCTTAGTAGGAGGTTGAGGGTCTTTGGATCGCGAAGGGGCAGAGGTAGCAGGGGTATTGGGATAGCTCTGGAAGTAATTAGGGTATTTTTCGTAAAAATCTACAAAAAAGGACATTCTCCTCATTACTCTATCAATGTCTTCCAAGTTCCATTCCTTGGAACTGGGAATAACTCTTTCCTGCTGTGGTTCCTCCTCTAGTCCCATATCCTGGGGAGTGGGAGGGACAATTTTTGGCCTAGTGACAGGGTCAGGGGCCTTGGACTTTTCTAAAGATTTGGGATGTTTTTCCTTCTGAACCTGGTGTTCAGAGGCTTTCTTATGTTGTTTTTCCCCTTTCCTATGTGTAGAGGAATGTTTTCCTGACCCCTTGGACTTTCCTGAATCTTTCGACGAGAATCGGAGGAGGGATCATGAGATTCGGGAGTCTTGGCAGTGGGGCGTGGAATCTCTGAGACGTTGAGCGAGCTACCGGAGTAGCCGTCGAACGTGCTGCCTGGGGGTAAAGGTCAGATTCGTCTTCTGACGACCATACCTCCGTGACTTTAGGTAATGTGGCACTCTTAGCAATCGTGGATGGTTGCTGTGTGTCATGGGGCGACCGTGACCTGGAACGCCCAGAGGACACAGATTCGGTGGACCGCTCGCTCTGTGCCTTTTTATTCCGATCACTCGACACGCGTGTCGAATCTCAGGAGGGGTTAGTGTGTTTAGTGGAAGAGGTGTGGGTAGCACTCTTGCCGCTGGGTGTTGTTCCCATAATTGACCCGCCGGTCGGTCCTCCGAAGTTGGGGCATGCACTTGGGTACCTGACGACACCCATGTGCCCTCGCCGTCCGATACGGCGGCTTTGCTGCCATCGCTGAAGTAACCCACTGCGTCCATGGCCTCGAGTTGCCTGGCGTAGTGGGCCCAACACTTGGTGGAGCTGTCCTTAAGTGTCTTGGCTTTGAAGAGCTTACAGGCTCTACAATTTGCCTCGGGGTGGTCCCTTGGAAGACACAGGTTACAGGTGTTATGTTTATCTACCCTGGGGAACTTACGGTTGCACTTCGGGCAGAATTTAAATGGAGTACTCTCCATATGTCAATATCTGGCAGTGGGCGGGTATATGTAGGAAAATGAGTGTGTATGTCCACCCCCACTCTCCCTACTCGGGCCGAGGCCAGAGGCCTTCCTCGGCCCAAAGTCTATTGTGTAGTCCTGATGGCTGTTCTTCCTCGGTCTCAAGTACCAACGTCGATCTTCACCGATCTTCGACGTAGGGTTAGAGAACGGGGATTTTTTGATAATTCTATGATAAATGGCTAAAAGCCAGGGAACTCCGCAACAATGCTTCCGACAAGTATGGCAGAAAAAAACAATCTGAGGGTCCTAAACGCGTGAGGGATCATGGGTACAGTGGACGTCACACTAGGGATAGTATTACTGGCACGCCCTAGTTCGACGCCCCTTTTCGAGTTTCAAAAAACAAACTGTAATACTCTGAAGCTTCCACTAGATGGCGGCCCATGCACAGCATGTGATCTAAGCAGATTACACAAGCCTCAGAAATACAATTACATTGTTAAGCATTCTTCGGGGCAGTGGTGGCATCCGATAGGGAGGATGGGGGAAGAGGAGGAGCTCACTCTTTAGCAAGAAAAGTGAAGGATAAGCCAAGCTTTGAAGAGATCCACAGCTGTGCTGGCTTTGACTGTTGGGTGGTGGGTTCCAGTGGAGCAGGCGGGTAGGGAGAAAAGCGAGAGGAGGCATAGGGAGGGTATGGGATGGTGAGGTGAGTGCACAGGAGAATCGGAGGGAGCAAAATAGTGAGTAAACTGAGATACAATCAGACAGGTACCGAGGAGCAATACCATTGATAGCCTTGTAGAGTAGGAGAAGGAACATGAAAAGAGAGCGGTTGTGCATGGAGAACCAACCAGCTCGATGTTGGTAGGAAGAACTGGGGGAGATTCATGGCAGGTTGTAGAGTGCACAGGTAGCAAAGTTGAGGACTTTGCCTAGAGGGATGAAGGAACATAGAAAAAGACCACAGCGTAGGCTTGGGCAGAAGTCCAGCTTGCTAAGCACAAGAGTGGAAATAAGAGTTTTTGTAGAGTGGTTAGTAAGACAAGGACACATTTTCCAAATGTCAAGGAGGTTAATACGAGTAGCAGAGGCAGTGGGTGAGATGAATTGTTGTGGTCATAGATCGTTATCAAAAAGGACCCCAAAATTGCTTGCCTTGGAATCCCTCGTGTGAGCCATACTTCTCCCCTTGACTACTTTGATATCGGTGGGTGCAAAGACTGGCACATCGTCATGTATACTCCCTATCATCATAGTGTGGTCATCAGCATCTATACTAATAGTGCCAACATGGTACAAGTCAGTCGTAAAAACCTGCCAATCATCGTCTCCTCTGATCCTCTCTCAATCTCACCTCTCCGTTCTCTTGCCTGACCCCTTCCTTTTTGCCTGCCTTGAGGGCTGTGAGCCTGGCTCCGCAGTCAACCAACCCATTCCCATTGCTGGGTCTGTCCTCCTTTACCTCACAGCAGTCCTTAACACCACTCTTCCACTGCTACCATGTCCAAACCTTTCCTCTCCATCTCTACCTTGGATGCCCGGTCTTTCATAAAAACATGTTAGCAACATCCCTGACCTCTTGGAGGGCTTAGATGTTGACTTTATTTCCATCACTGAAATATGGTTCTCTGACCACTAATAAGATACCCTTCTCCCTCCTACTAAAAACTGGAAAATGTAACTGGGGATGCAGTGGTCCCCCTCCATAAAAAATGATGTTTGCAAATGTTCCCTTGGTCCTTAGAAAATATAACTATACATTACTATCTATAGACCACCAGACGACCCCCTCAGCATTTCATCTTGAAAGGGCTGACATTATCTCTTAACTACTACTTCAGACACCATTCTCACTCAGGGTAACTGTATTATCTGGTTAGACTGCCCTGAAAACAAGAATACTAATACTCCCATTGGACTCTGTGGCTCGTCCTGCCTGAAACTCCAGGCCACCAGTTCCACACACATGACCAGTCATTCCGTGGCTGCCAATCTTTCCACGATTATCTCCGACATTAACCTAATCCCTCTCTCCTAGACGGACCACTACCTACTCACCAGCCTTGATACCTCTTAAGACATTTCTTCTCTGCATCTTGACCATGGTAATATCTGGGTAGGGATGATGAAAAGGGTCACGTATGACCGCTTTGCAGGCACCTTCAAAAAAACCTACTCTGCCATGATTTCCCAGTGACCATCAACACAAATGTATTCTGTGAACTGACCAAATCTTAGATATCCTTGTCTAAAAAAATGCAAGCCCTCCTCCAAAACGAACTTCTGGTTTGACTCTGAAAGAAAGCACAGTGTATTAGAATGGTGATGGCAGAAAACTAAAGACCTTAACACAACAGAGTTTGCTTATGTCACTGGAAAGGCTACAACAATTATATCTCACACAAGAAAAAATCCTTCCTACAAGGCCATATTTCTCACAGGCTACACAATGGCTTAGAACTCTTCAGCATCTTCAAGAAACTTAGATCCCCCTCCCCAATGTACTTCCTCTATAGCACCCTTCAAGGTATTTATGGGCAATGTACCCTTCAAAAAACAGATATCTAGCTATCTAGCTCCAAATTGACAAGAGCAAGTGCCCCTGCACACCTGTGTGTCAAATTAGCAGTCACCCACTTCTTGTTTGAAATCTGTCTTCTGCTCAACATCATTAAGATATTTAAAAGAATGGAAACATCCTCTGAACAAGTGCCCTCTTCCCAAGCAAACCATCAAAGACATTATGCCTGCCTTGGTTCAGGCAATTACAGCTCTAATCAACAGCAACCGCTCCATGGATGCTTTTCTTTTAAGTCTGCAAACTTATCCCTGTCCTTAAAAAACATTGACGCTGGACATAAAAAAAACCTGACCAACTACCAACCTATAGCAAACCCACCCTTCTCTCACAAAGATGTGGCATCAAGTAAAATCCAAATTTTGATACGTTTTATCGGACTAACAAAATATTGTGCTCATTTGGTGGTTCCATAAGCTTTCAAAGTCCCAGAGACCTTAGCCATATGTCTGGTAACTACCATATGATAGAAATAAAACAAGAACATGAATCAAATCCAAGCTATGCAATGCTAGGAGCAGAAATCTACAAATGTTGCTGTGCGAGTTAAGGTCCCTGCTGCAGCCATCTGTTTGCCACTGGTAAATCCTAGGTTTGAAACCGAGTTAGCTAAATCAATCTTTCCTAATTCCGAGGTTGAAAAAAAAATAGCTCTGTTGAATAGGGTATTGATGGGACCTGTTGTGTAGAGTACTTAGTAAAGTATGCAGTCATTACCACATGGATCCCCCTCTCCAACTAATATGGTCAAAGACCTGATGAGAATGCATGCACAGGCAGTCCAATCGGGTTCATTCATAACCTAATCTCATGAAGATCCATGGAGGTAAATTAAAAAGTGAAGACAGTGATGAAATTGAAGGCATCCTAAGGGCACTGCAAAGGCAGTGACCATGATATGTCAGCAACATTCAAAACCCTATTCCTCACAAAATCTATAATGTCAACCAAGCAGCCAAAATAATAGAAATTAAAGGGGCTAAAACCAGCATCACTTCAGCATGAAGAAGAATATGATGACATGCTGTACACCAGACCTCAAAGAAAAATATTTATTTAGCTATAATGTATACTTTAAAAAATAAAAAGCTCCTTTAAAAAATTAATTCAAAAGAACTTCCTACTAGCATGAGTTCTATACCGAAATAACTGCCAATGCCGCAATTAGAAAAGAACCAGAGCCGTTAGATTATAATTAAATGTCATTTATAAACATGATTATTTTTAAAGAAATAGGCTCCCTTCGTGTTTATCCAGTGGCCGCAGCTGGGGAAGAGGGAGTAAGAGAGAAGACGGAAGGACACGTCGCTAGCCACGACCCGTGTTGCAATATAAAAGACATGGTCTCTGACCCCAAAGTTCATTCGTTTCCTTTGTTGTTAGAACTTCGGGAAAAATGAGGCAGTCTAGACAGCAGTGGATAGATTTGTCAAAGTCACATGGCTCTGTTTAAACAGCTCGATTACAATGTTCCCACTCGGCATTTTATCTTGCAAATTCAGGGCGCAGGTCAGTTTCACTGTCACGTGAGGAAGTGACATCATGATGAGATTCTTAGGGGACTTGGCAGTTTGTATCCAGGGCCAGAACCGACAACTATGTAGCTGTGCATGCAATTGTTATCTTTACACAGCTAGCCACCACAATATGCAATATTCGGAAACATTAACATTATGCTACAAATATTTCTCTCCCTGTGCGGGTTCACGGAAATGCAGCGTTCACAGACGCATTCACGTAACATATTTGAAATCAAGGGAAGGACAGGACAGGGGGAACTCCAGGCTCAGCAAGAGATCTTCAAGGCCAAAACATTTCAACTTCAAAGGGAAGCTATTGGTCTTTGATTCGGGACAGAACATGCATATTAGGATATGGCTATCCCCTAAAAGAGTATCTAAAAATACTTTCAAGGCGGATGGTCCAAAAATGCAAATGTGTGTTCAACTACACAATTCCCCGCATAGCTATTTGTGAATGAAAACAACCCTTTCAGCAGTTGACATGAAAGTGATATCTTTCTTAACTTTATTTTATTCCAGGTTTTACAAAAAATCATAGCAAACACACAACCAAATCAAATGGCTCTAAATCCTCATGAAACCATACCAAGCATACAATCAGATCAAATGGCCCTAGATCCTCATGAAATCATACCAAGCATACAGCCAAATCAAATGGCCCTAGATCCTCATGAAATCATACCAAGCATACAACCAAATCAAATGGCCCTAGATCCTCATGAAATCATACCAAGCATACAACCAAATGAAATGGCCCTAGATCCTCATGAAATCATACCAAGCATACAACCAAATGAAATGGCCCTAGATCCTCATGAAATCATACCAAGCATACAACCAAATGAAATGGCCCTAGATCCTCATGAAATCATACCAAGCATACAACCAAATGAAATGGCCCTAGATCCTCATGAAATCATACCAAGCATACAACCAAATCAAATGGCCCTAGATCCTCATGAAATCATACCAAGCATACAACCAAATGAAATGGCCCTAGATCCTCATGAAATCATACCAAGCATACAACCAAATGAAATGGCCCTAGATCCTCATGAAATCATACCAAGCATACAACCAAATCAAATGGCCCTAGATCCTCATGAAATCATACCAAGCATACAACCAAATCAAATGGCCCTAGATCCTCATGAAATCATACCAAGCATACAACCAAATGAAATGGCCCTAGATCCTCGTGAAATCATACCAAGCATACAACCAAATGAAATGGCCCTAGATCCTCATGAAATCATACCAAGCATACAACCAAATGAAATGGCCCTAGATCCTCATGAAATCATACCAAGCATACAACCAAATGAAATGGCCCTAGATCCTCATGAAATCATACCAAGCATACAGCCAAATCAAATGGCCCTAGATCCTCATGAAATCATACCAAGCATACAGCCAAATCAAATGGCCCTAGATCCTCATGAAATCATACCAAGCATACAACCAAATCAAATGGCCCTAGATCCTCATGAAATCATACCAAGCATACAACCAAATGAAATGGCCCTAGATCCTCATGAAATCATACCAAGCATACAACCAAATAAAATGGCCCTAGATCCTCATGAAATCATACCAAGCATACAGCCAAATCAAATGGCCCTAGATCCTCATGAAATCATACCAAGCATACAACCAAATCTAATGGCCCTAGATCCTCATGAAATCATACCAAGCATACAACCAAATCAAATGGCCCTAGATCCTCATGAAATCATACCAAGCATAGAACCAAATGAAATGGCCCTAGATCCTCATGAAATCATACCAAGCATACAACCAAATCAAATGGCCCTAGATCCTCATGAAATCATACCAAGCATACAACCAAATGAAATGGCCCTAGATCCTCATGAAATCATACCAAGCATACAACCAAATCAAATGGCCCTACATCCAGGGGTGTTGCTAGGTCTGGAAAAGATCAGGGACAAAACCAATGTTGGGCAGGCAGGACTCGGGGATAGCTAGCATTTTGGTTGTAGCACCTGAGCTTCTATCCGGGGCTACAACCAAAAGACCTGGGGCTATAGCCTCCTCAGTCCCCCCTAGCAACGCCTCTGCCTACATGCTTATAAAAATCATACCAAACATACTACCAAGCAAATTGATACACCCAGACCAAACGGGCTATGTCCCTGGTAGAAATATTACAGATAACCACAGGAGGCTACACCATATTATTGACCAAACTGAGGGGGAGACTAGCGAGCTGGCTATCGTGTCGTTGGACGCAGTGAAAGCTTTTGATTCAGTGCGGTGGCCGTGGTTGAAAGCGACTCTGAAAGGATACGGGATGGGACCAGGATATATTAGATGGGTCCAGATGTTATATAGTACCCTGACGACGAGAGTCAAAACCGGAACCACTATTTCAGATAAATGTCAATTTAGCAGGGGGACCAGACAGGGATGCCCCTGGTCACCAATGTTATACATCCTGGCATTAGAGCCGCTAGCAATATGCCTGCGGCAACAATACGGGGAGGTGGGGAGCCGCACGACAGGGGGCACACACCTGATATCATTGTATGCAGATGATGTGCTTCTCTACTTGCGCTACCCGGAGGAGAACCTGCAATATGTGTTGGAGGTGATGGGTCGTTACGCCACCCTCTCGGGCATATCGGTGAACCCCGGGAAGTCAAGTTTGTTCCCCCTGGGAAGGTACAAGAGCACCCCATTGGAGAGGCTGCCCGTTTTGCAGATACCCTGGCAGACCGTGACATTCAGGTATCTGGGCGTAAATGTTTACCACAATATATAGACAGAGCACAAACATAACAGAGAAGGCGATGGAGGGAGTTAAGAATAGCATGGTGTTCTGGTCTAAATTACCCCTAGCCATGATGGGGAGAGCAGCTCTACTCAAAATGGTGGTCTTGCCCAGACTCTTACACTTTTTTGTGAATGTCCCGTACTTAATCCCCAAACGCTTTTTTGTGAAACTTCATGGCATGTACAGGGGCTTCATATGGGGCAACTCCAGAAATAGGGTGGCCCTGTGGAAACTACAGAACACATGTGATAAGGGGGGCATAAACCTACCGAATTTTGAGCTGTATTACATGGCAGGACAGTTGTTGTATGTGGCTAGGTGGTTGTCTACAGAAGACTCGGCTTTTGCAAGGTGAATCGGCTCCTTACTTTTTGAGGGAGACAGTATGGCTGCGCAAAACTAAAATGGCGAAGATGGGGAGATTACTCAAGTTGCACTGCGAAGTATCACGCAGGACATGGAGAACGGTGGGTGACCCAGATCCGCTTTTCCAGCAGG
Source organism: Ambystoma mexicanum (assembly GCF_040938575.1). Taxonomy (NCBI): domain Eukaryota; kingdom Metazoa; phylum Chordata; class Amphibia; order Caudata; family Ambystomatidae; genus Ambystoma; species Ambystoma mexicanum. The sequence goes on along the minus strand of NC_090930.1, from coordinate 439,385,367 downwards.
CCCCGCTGACGGTGCTATGTGGGGACGACTCCCAGTTGTTCGAAGCGGTCCGTAAGTACTGGGAACCAGTGGGATTGGCCACCCTTGGAGACATATGGCAGGAGGGGGAGGCGTTGGGATTCCAGAAGCTGCAGGATGAGACAGGGGTGCATAGAGGCCAATTTATTACTTAGACCAGGCTCATGAAAAAGGTGAGAGAGGTGGCCTGAGACTGTGCTAGAGGAAGAACCCGATGCCTCCCTAGAAACGATGTATGATGTCTCGGAGGGTGGGCACGAAATATCTAGGATATATGAGCTCCTGAGGGCGAAGACGGGGAAGGAGCTGCTCCAATTGAGGCATGACTGGGAGGAGGAGGTGGGGGAACCCATGACAGAGGGACAGTGGTATAGAGCCCAAAGGTACCATAAAAAGGTGTCCCGGAATGCGAAACTCCAGCAGATCCAGCTGTATGTCACCCATAGAGCTTACCTGACTCTCAGTAGAATAGCTAGGTTTGAAGGCTCGGCTGTACAAAAATGCCCCAGGTGCGGGGAGGAGGAAGCAGGACTACTGCACATGTTCTGGGCCTGCCCTGAGGTTCACAGGTTCTGGGAGGAAATAAAGATGAAAATGGCTGGTGGGAGAGTGGTACTGGACGTAGGATCTGCTTGGGCTTGCATGCTCGGGAATTTCCCCAGGCCACGTCATTCGAAGCATTTCAGTAAAATGAAGGACCTGGCCTATATTTTGGCTAAACGCAGAATCGCAATGTATTGGAAAACGGCCCACAGACCCAGAGTGGAGATATGGTGGGCTGACCTCTTGAGATGGGCAGAAGCAGAAACTGTGGTATGGTTTGAAGCTGTCACCAAGGGGGGGGGGGAAGCGGGCCCCCTGATAGCCTGGAGGCAGCTGGTGACCTCAATGGCAAGCCCGCACCAGGTCAATCATGATACAGAAGACTCAGATGAGTCAACAAACACAGAGATTCCCGAAAATGCTCATGTAGATGATGAGGCTGTGATGGCTCAAGTTTGTGGGGAGGGAGGCGGGAGGACGGGAAGCGACAATGCATGATGTGATGTTTTGATATTGATTATGTATGTCCTAAAAGTTACCATGGTTGACGTGTTTGTTATAAAATAATTAAAATTGTTTAAAAAAAAAAAACATACTACCAAATCAAATAGCCCTATGTCCTCATAAAACCATACCAAACATACCACCAAATCAAATGGCCCTACGTCCTCATAAAACCATACCAAACATACAATGAAATCAAATAACCCTACATCCTCATAAAATCATACACAATATTCACCTTCCCTGTTTAGCTGTCCAATATTTAAAAAAAACTATCCATAAAACTGATGTCAGTTTCAGGAGGCAGCTGCAAAAGTGCCAACCCCTCACTAATGGTACGAACATTATGGTGAGAAAGAAAGATTTGAACAAATACTTCCTTTCACTGAACATCCCGTGTCAAATAATGATCATTATGTGTTTTTATATAGTACTTACGCCTGTGCGCTTTACAGAGAATATTACATGGCCTGCGGTAGCGGCCATGTAGTTATGGTTAAGTTGCTAATCCCATAGGAAGAGCAGTTTTTGGGCGGCTTATAACTTCGCTCCCCCTGGACAAATCCTCACCAAACTTTGGAAAAAAAGTAGATGGCCCACTCTGAATTGTTTTTCAGCCCAAACCGCTGGACGGATTTTCACCAAATTTGCGGCAGGAGCGGCAGCTTGGTCCCGAAAGCGTGCTTTTGTTAATTTGGTGTAAATCCGTCCAGTCATTTTTTTTTTTAAACAAACAAAACGTAAGGCAAAAAAATTATTGATATCTATGTCCGCTACGCAGACACACTTCACTGTTCGCTCCGCAGACAGGACACCGATTGGCTAATAAACTTGCTAATAAACTTGCGTCATGTCCGCGGACACCCAGACGTGGACTCCCTGCTCACTGTGCTCAGAGAGGCACAGCTTCACCTCACTGATGAGGCCCAACAAGGCTGAAACACGTTTATGGGGTTGCTGTTGGTACTCTTGTTCAGAGAGGAATTGCCATAGCGTTTTGGTGCTGGACTGCCCGTGTGGGCGGAACAAAGACTGATATGCCAATGGATATTTCCCATCTGTGAAAGGTACAGTGAGCAAAAAGTGTGTGCTGCAAACTCTCATCTCAGAACATGTTATCATGCCATGTTCTTTCTGGAGAGGAGGGCCTGCTACCTTTTTTGAAACAGAGGCTATTTTAACAAGATCATTGTTCTGAAGAGCAGTCAGTGACATTTCCTGAGGCCGGATTGAAAGTGTGCTTCTCTGCTACCACTGCTGTCTGTCTAGTAACAACAATCAGGCCTTTTAGTGTGCATCAAAGGTGCATGCAGGCGGAAGAGCTCTGATATGTCTCAAATGATTCTTAGTGATGTTACCATAGTACACAGGAATAGGTACTTTTGGAGGAATACTGGAGACACATTTTTCTTCTGGAATATATGGTCTCTCTCTCTCTCCCACTCCCACCTATTAGTGGCGTACCACACACACAGAGGCGGCCACTAAAAGAACGTGCACCACCAGCCAGCTCAGTGGCTCTGGACCCTATGTGCAACTGCAGTTTGAGGTACTTCAAGTGTTGAGGTGGAAGTTGGGATGCTGTGTCGCCTTCTGGTGCGCTTAGCTGAAAACAACCTGCAAAGTGAGATAGGAGGAGGCATCTCTGTGGTTGTGGCCCAAGTGCTTGGAATGCCTTGCCAGCCTGATGCCCCTCCCCTGCTTGTGCATGATGACAAGGATTTCAGATTGTATTTAAACTACTCCACTCTCAAATCGCCATTAAGAGGTTCTAGTGTTTTGAACAATGGGATTGTGAACATCAGTGAGTAAGGTAGATTTTAGTTATTAACACAATCACAGCAAAATATTTGCTGTGAGCCTACTACACTCTTATTGAGTACAATTACTCTTCCTTTATAAATACATGAATATCAGACAGTAAAACATTACTCCTCTAAATTAACAAAATTTCAAAATACAACACTTGCAAAGTCTCATTTAATATTGGATCACTTCATCAATATTTTTAAAGCTTGCAAAACAAAAGTATTTTGAAGCCAACAATCATATTCAAATCAATATTTTTCATAGGATTTGTTCTGTCAAAATGTAACACCATAAATTAATCACACTCGCATACACGAAAAACATGCTTAGACAGTTCAATGCCTAGGGGACAGCTACATATGCATACTGTCAATGCTTTTATTATTTTTATCATTAGCCAAAAGCAGTAACGCTGAACCCCAAGGCAACAAGAGATCCCGAGCAAGCTTGCAGATGCTTAACGCAAATAACCCTATGGAACTACATGAGTATATATAGAGCCTGGTAAGACCACGTGTGACTAACTTATAGGTTACCTAGCATAACGAGAGCATGTAGAAATCATGTTATGAAGTTTAAGGAAAATTACAGAAGGCCTCAAGCAACAGAGCCTGAGAAGAGCTGTTTTAGGCTGCAAGACGTGCAAGACGAGGTCACAGCCAAGGTCAGGAATACACAGCCGCATTCCAATCTTCAGACAACATGGGGACCAGCTGCAGAGAAAGGCAATAAATCCTCGTAGATACAAGTTCAAGAGCTCGATTTCGTGGTATCTAAACACGTGATGCGGCCGTGCCAGACAATGGACATTTACACGTGGTGGGAAACCAGAGCCGATCGCAGCAAGTCAGACGCAGAAGGCAATAAGTGTTGTAACGTCGGAGCACATTCTCATAGGCAAAGGTGGTACACTACAAGTTACAAAACAGACACATAATCATTCACATCACCTTTAAGTGATGCACAAGGGGCTGAGACCTGAATCGAGCCCCAGGCCTGGGGGGGATCAGCCCTAGCCAATCACAGCTTAGAAATTCAGGGGTGGATGGCAAGGCACAAGAACCAATGGTAAACCCATTACTCTGCAACAATGTAATAGATAGTTTCTTGAGGTCGGGACAGGCCAGCCACCTGACATGCCAGGGCCACTAGGATAGCCTCTATAGTGTACCTCCATAGTTAACAGTAATCTCGATAACCAATCCACTGTGGTGATAGGTTTTTCAGGGAAAGGCCCAGATGATGACATAACGTGTAAAAAAATGGACCGCACACCATGGAGAGTTGAGAAGTATTGGAGAATCCTAATTGTCTTGTATGATCCCTGTTGGTTTTTGCAATAAACCAGTTCTAACTTGCCGTTGGCTGAGTCCTTCATTTATGGGGAAGGAAGTTGGGCCCTTGAGAGTCATGCGGACGCCCAGCCATCCTCCGGTATACCTGGGAAAACTATCCCAACAGGCCATTTGGCTTAGCTTTGAAATATGCCTTCTCTCCGTATCCGCATCTCTTCCAATATCCAGTTTCCTTTCTGTAACATCCCGTCCCTCTTCTTCCTTCCGCCTAAAATATCACTTTCAGCTCATGGTACTCTGAAGTATTTTGACCACTGTGCAATGGAGCACTTGCGTTGGAAATGGAGGTACCTATAGCCATTTACCGGACATTATTTTCTTTTTTCCATGTGAAACCTTGAAAATCTCTGCAAAGGGATAACTAAGCCCACTGTATTGAACACACATTAAAGCTGCCATACATGGGAACAGAGCATGTGTCAGACAAGTAGTTCTTCCTGACAGTGAAGAGTTTTCTCCCTTGAACCAACAAAGCAAGTGCATCTTGACATAATGTGTCTTATGGAAGACATGCAGTCCACCATTACCCGATTGGCCCTGAAAGGTTGGTCAAGGAAGACATACAGAATAGTACTTTCTCCCAATGTCCTATTTTTTTATCGCAATTCTGCCTTTGTAAATAATTATGGTGACAGCAGGCATTTCTTATGGAGGTGACCCTGTCCTGGTTGAAATGGTTTGTAAGGAAGTTTAACCCATTCTCTCACAATGTTTTGGGCTCCCTCCTCAGGCCCCATGAGAAGCAACCTTCCTGCCACGGGTTGTGACAACCTTTTACTGATGGGTAACCTCACCACCCTGGATCCATAGCCACATTGTAATCGAGCTGTTTGATCCATAGCCACACCGTTAGCATGGAAGGGAAAGGAAATGGACGGGTCCAGTTGGTGGAGACTATGGGGCCGTCTTATGAGCCAGGCTCTAAGAAGAGGGGAACGTAGGCAGACAAGGCAGACTCATTATGGGCGGTGATTTTCTCACGCATAGGACCTACAACCACACATGCTGCATGTTTATTCTACAGCTTACGTACGCTTCTGCACTGCCTCAGGCTGCACTGATGCACTGCCTGTTGCGCTCTGAACATCCACTCTTCTAAAAGGTAAACAGCTACACAGGCGTCTGTGCATTACAAAGAAAGCCTGCGCAGCGTCTCCACGTTGCACGCTATAGCACTGACATCTCCTTCACGTACATCCACAAGAAGAGGGTCAAGGGGACTGGTGACAGTATATTTCTGTACTGTAGCAGCAATAAGAAAAAAAGAGCATTCCCATCCTTTGGTGTTGTTCACATTCACACCAGTGGTCTGCAATACAGTGAAGCAGGGGCCTTATATAGAATGTGGTAGAAATCTTGCCAGTGATCACAGCATTCTGCATATCATATTGGAACACCATACGGGTGTTTGAAATTAGCTCTGGCAATCTGTTATCCTCGGTTTTACTTATGAGCACCCAGGCATACTCTTGCAACCAATTAGGAAGCAAGGAACACGGGCATTCGTTTTCCGCAACCACCCAGGTGCCATGTATTCTTCTCCCCATTTGTGTGCTGCCTCTTCCACCTCGCTCTGCACTCCTGGTCCTTTTCTGCCCTTCTCCCCACAGTGGGTGTCTCCCTCTCTGACTCCGCCTTTGTCTGCCCACACTTGAATGTTGGGCCTGCACTTCAGGCATTGATTCAACCTATGGCCATATAGGCCAGTCTGAACCTGAATTGGTGGGGAGAAGTTACGTTCCTTTCAGAAAATTACTATTTAGGGTTATAATTATAATTGTTCTTTTAGAACACTCTTAATACCGCAGACCAGTTTCTAAGCACAAGACCAGGATTCGAACCTGTGTTGCTATGCATTGTTTTGCTTCCAAGACAAACGCGTTGTCTCTGATTTATCCTCCCGAAGCTAGGTTGAGACCTAGCGTAGATTAATCAATTGTCTGTGTGTTCTGAGTTGTTAGCACAGCTTCACTAACCTCAAGCCAGTAGACTTTGATGCAGCCCACCAGTGATTTTATTTCATTTCCACCCATATGCTGAAGAACCAACCACAGCACACTGCACATGGGAACACATTGCTAATGTGAAATATCAAGGAAATGCAAGAATTGTGCAATGTATGTTTCTGTTCAACATGTCTCTGATACCAATACTTGTTATTGATATTGGACAGCATAACGAGTTGTTCAGAACATACAATATTCAAACTAAATGTATTTATGCTACATATGAGGGAGGAGAAAAGGAGTAACTTAGATTGGCTGATAAGGGACATGTTACGATGTCATGATAATTAGCTGTTTAAAAGTGGCATCGCATTACTTAGGAATAGAGGAATTGATCTGAACGATTATGTGCGTCAGATGATGGGTGCCTGTGCGAATTTTACAGGCAGGGTTTATTTCTTCTGTAGACAAACTGTCTACAGTTGTACATTATACAATGGGGACATCCCCAGCAAAAGGTTGGGGGACCACATTTGACTTCCATCATTTGACTTCCATTTTTCATTGAAACAAAGTACTATATAAATACAAATATGCCATTTTCTTGTCTAGGACTTTAGCACAGCAGAAGGTGTTCAATCAAACTCTGTTCGCTTAGTAAAATGAACGTTTAAATCCACAATAATACTCAACACCATGCTTTATTTCGTGAATTGTGCATTTTTCTTGATCTCTTCTTTCTGTAATAAAATGTATCACGTTGTTTGGGTCCCGGTGTTGCTGTAGCATGCCCTGGCATGGTGCCCATAAGGAAGCACAACAGTTAGTGTGCGAAGTTTTGTCAAGAGAGTCGTGATGAAAGAATTCGAGCCAGTCGGTCAGGATTAGCTGGGGATGAGAAATGTATCAGTGTAGTTCGCGCGTTATATTTCTTACGTTATGTCTGACTTTTTTAGTTTCACATGTTGTTGCAGAGGCTGGTTCAACCTACTGACAGGTATTTGTAAGGACAAGGGGGGTGCTTTTATCCTGCACAGATTGATCAAACACATTAACATGTGTATGTGTGAGGAAGTTCCTTCTATCGTAGAAGCTGGACTAGGCTAAAGGTGCTAAAGGCGGAGTTATCCATCTTCCCCAGTTTACCCTAGCACTCCTGTTGGTACACTGGCAGAACTGAGGTATCAAACTTGCAGTGAGTGAAAGGGAATCCAAGAACCATCTTCCAAAATTTAAATAGTGCTCATATATAAAGAGAGTACATACTGTTCTAAGAAAGAAAATGTAGAAACTACTAGAGTAGAAAGAAGAAGTAAAACCCAGGCACACTAGATTAGGGGTGTCCACACATCCAGACATCAGTGTGCAGGTCTGGGAATAAACATGCTTTCTAGAAGTCCACAGAAGCCAGTGGCTGTGAAGGGAACTGTGAATGGAAGCTCTGAGTGGCACTCGGGGCCCCTGGGTCTGACCTTGGCAGTTAGTCATTATCTTAGACCAGCGATCTGTATTCTGTGGTTCTGACTCCATGACCCTTCACCATCGACTAGCCTGGCTAAGAATGAGGGAAGTTATAGGACACAAACCCAGGACAGCCACATTTTCAAGCCCCCCTTCTTAGAGCAAAACATGTCCTTGGTGTGAGCTGACTGCAAATGGTAACTTCAAAGTAAACCAGGCGTGAGTCACTCGTTCCGACTGCTGAGATTTACAGTTGTTCAGTGTTTTCTAATTAAAAACAACACGATTTAAGGACAGCTTTCTCATGGTCATCAGCGCTGGCGATTGGGCCGGTTCTTGCCGGATACGAGATCCGGCACTAGATGTGTAGCCGGATCTCGCGATCCGGCCAGAGTCAGCGCTGGGGGGAGGGAGAAATATAAAGTAAGTGCCCACGTGCAAACTGTAACTTCCTCTGGTGACCCAGTGCAAGGGGTCACCAGAGGAAGTTGCGGTCCTCAGCCACACGACCCAGTCCTCAGCCACGACCCGGTTAATTTATTTATTTATGCAATGTTTGTCGGATACATGCACCCAGATTATTTATTTATGCAATGTTTGTGGGATACATGTATCCGACAAACATTGCATAAATAAATACACAGGTATCTGACAAAAATTGCATGAATAAATAGCCCTATTAACATTAAAACTATCACATAGATGCTGCCACCCAACTGCTTTCAGAGGGGAGTTGCAGGAGCTGTGCCGGGTGGGGTTCAAATAAAAGAAAACGTTGCTTATGATGAACAGATATCACCCTGTTTGAATAGTACCCAAGGGGGAGTAGTTTTATAAAATGGGATGCAAATTGTGCATTTTAAAGAATATTTACTAAGCAACACTGGTCAAAACTATTATCCACAGAGTGAAGTAACTCATCACCAGTGCCATGGAAGTGGTTTAAAGCGGAATTGATATATACTTTGGAAAAGAACCAGCATTAAAGAAAAAGCGCCGTTTTAAACTATTATTTTGGACATTTCCTTTGATCTGAGGTCATCTGCCAGCTCCGCCCCCTAAACCCTGCCTCCTCGCCCCCCCACACAACTCCGTCCCCACCCTGGCCTTTGTGGGATCCCCCACCAATTTTTTCCCATTTTCACCACTGATGGTCATCCCTAGTGTAAACACGAACGGACACAACACACAGGGCCGGCCTTAAGGGCAGTAGCGCCCTGGGCGAATTGGCACCCCCCCTTGCCCTTTGCGCGCCCCTGGTTAGCAGGGGGCGGGGCCAGGAGGGGCCACTTTCTTTTCTTTATTTTTTTTTCCTTAAACCTCCTCACTCAGGCGAGGAGGCAATGGTGTGAATAGGGCGCGTTAGCACCCCGTTGTCATTGAATGAGCCCGCCCCCGAGGGTTCATTCAATGACAATGAGGCGCCTGCCACGCCTTCTGCCACCACGCCAGCTCAGAGGAGCCTTTGAAAGACTCCCCCGAGCTGGCATGGTGGGGGGCCAATGGTGCCTTTTTGCTGTTAAAGGCACCCGCGGTGGCGGGCACTTTCCACAGCAAAATGCTGCCTGCCGCGCCTTCTCCCACAACGCCAGCTCGGGGGAGCCCTTGAAAGACTCCCCCGAGCTGGCGTGGTGGTGGCTTATGGCGACCTGGGGTGCGCGGCGCCCCGGGCGGTCGCCCGGCTCGCCCCCTCGAAGGCCGGCTCTGACAACACATCACACATTTCAAGAAAAATAACACCCGTGAGTGCGCTTTTTGGGTTCAAATAGAGCACTTGGCCTAAGTAGAAGATGCTTGAGAAATGCACGTTAGTGCAAGTGCTGCCCTCAGGGCACATCAGGCGTGTAGCTGGAGTGGCCCGTTTTAGGGTAAATACCTGCTACCTCTAGATCGTAGGTCACGTGTCTGAAACTATGCGCCTTCAGGCTTGCTGTTCCCCGCCCTTCAGCGCGCAGGTTATACGTAGAAGAAAGGAGAAGTAAAACGTCTGCCTCACATTTAATACACTTTCTCATACACGCTCTCCAAAAATAGATTAGACTTCCTCGCATGGCGATTCTCAGCCTCCATAAAGTAGTGGTAGTTGGATGAAAAAGTACAGAAGGCCCTAATCTGCTGTCAAACAAGGTTTATCTGGGGACGTGACCCAGGTGTCTGGACGGTCTAAGAAGCGTAACTAAAAAGAAGCTATAACAACAGGTGTGGCCTGTTTAACTAAAGGACTGGCCCAACAGATGCAGCCAGGATTTCAGTCTATTTAGAAATATGCCTATAATGAAAGGGGGGGGGTCTCTGTCTGTTAAATGTAACACAATTAGTGGTCATGATATTCTGCAAAAATAAAATGATTCAAATACAATTTAACAAAAAACACTAAAACATATCAAAATAAATCCATGTGCGGTGCCAATCCCTATATGCAAGATCAGGTTTTCACAGTCCCTGCTGCGGTGACATGATTGTCCCTTACAGGTCAGAATAGCCCAGCGGCATTCAAACTGTGGGTCGCGACCCCCCAGGGGTCCACGGGTGCATCCCTCGGGGACCCTGAGAGCTCAGCATGACATATTTAGAATAATTTTAAACGTTTTTTCTTTTTTTTTCTTTTTATTTTAGATTGGAAGAAATGGGCAGGGGTGGCTCACATGGTCGGGCTGAAGCATGAAACTGTCTCAGGCAACAATGAAAAAGTGGCCTGCGGTTGTAAATGGATATTCATTCCTTTAGTCACAGACTGGGCCTCATTACAACTATGGTGGTATGGTAACAACGGTGCCGGTAAGCTACCAGCACTGTTGCTACCGTACCGCCATAGTAAGAGTTGTGCTACCGGGTGCCTGACAGCCCGCCAGGTCCGACCTAGCAGGCCGTGCGGCACCCGCGAGCACAGCTCGTCGGATGCACCAGCACCGGCACCCGCGAAAGGGCAATTATCAAGTCTGGCTAACTCGGCATGACCCGGTAATTGCCCATTCGCGGGTGCCGGACCTGGATGCAACTCCGGCGGCAGCCGTGACGGTTTTACCGGCACAGCTACCGCCAGGGTTGTAATGAGGCCCACTGTTTCAATAGTACCCAAGGGGGTGCTTTGTGTTAAAATGTAAGTAAATTGTGACATATTCAGCAACAATGGTCAAAATTACTAACTGCATAGTTAAGTAACTCATCAAACTGGTCCACATTGGCCAAAATGGTGGCCCATTTTGACTGGCCCACACTATCATTTTACATTTTTGCTACAGGCATTGTCCTATAGGCCAGTCCGAGCCTGGCGGCTCATCCATAATTACGAGGGGGCGCCCACCCAGTGGCCCCTCACCCATTATGGAGGAGCTAAGGAGCCAGCCCAGTGAAACTATGAGCACTCCCTCAGCTGCTTTTTTCGAGCTGATGGAGTGCTCCTGGGCTGGCTGAACTGTCAAAGGGAAACACTGTTTCCCTTTGACAGTTCAGTTTAGTTCCCCAGCCGCACATGCTCACTGAGCCCTGCAAGTGCTGGGGCGTTTTGCTTCACCAGCATTGCATAGCTCATTGGAAATGCTGGCTGGGCACTGCATGTCTGTATGTCCGACGGGAGCTCCTGCGCCGCCTCGCACATACGGACAGAGTAGCCTGCAGCAGGGCATTTCAGCACCCACACGCAGGCCAAAGCAGAAGGTACATTTTTGTTCATTATTTTTATTTAAACATGTGTATGGACGCGTGTATGCTTATGTTATGAGTGAGTGTATGGTGATGGATGCTCGTGTGAATGATGGAGTGGTTGCTGTATGAATGTGCAGTGCCTTGCATACACACATAATCATGTTCATTGTGTTAAGCCCAGTGGGGCCCAGGGGACAGGGATGGTATCTTTTTACTGGACATCTATCATAGATGTCCAGTACAAAATGTCATGCCTGCCCCCTGGGCCCCCCAGCACCAATTGCAAACTGTTTGGCTATTTATCCATTTGTTTGCTAAAAGTATGCTCTACGATGCAACATTTTAACCCATTATTTTTAAAAAATTCACAGGAGGAAACCCCCCGAACCCTGCTTTATTGGTTCGGGCTCCCTCACTATGCTCGGTCTCTATGGCATTTTTGGGGGAAATAGTTATGCCCCTCCGCTTAAAAAAATCACCAACCGCCACTTGCGCTCAGACTGTATTGGGAACGGGATGGGGGAACCCAGGAACTATGGTGGGAGCACAATGGCCGGGAACCATGGGATAGTGTTGGGAGCAGAGTGGGGAGAGCCCAGGGTGTGTGATGGGGTGGGGAGAGACCAGGGACTGGGTAGTAGTGGGATGAGGGAGCCCAGCGACTGTGATGGGAGCAGGTGATGGTGCGCAATATATACTGTCCATTTGGCATTTCTGGGGGTCCCGACCTGCCCAAATTTTGCTTGGGGGGGCCCCGGCCAAAAAAGCTTGAAGACCACTAGAATAGCCGATCCCAGTACATTGGCTCAAGGGGATAGAATACCCTCTGCATGGGTTTGGCTCCTGACACCAAAAGAAACTCTGCAGCCCCCGTCTCACAGCTGCAGCCTTCAGTTTTTTGCTCATCATAAAACATATGTCAAAACATAGGGCCTGATTTACATAATTTTTTGCGTAGCACTGGTGCAAAGTGACGCACTGCAAAAATACACTTTGTACTGTTCTGTAACTCACTTTGCACTGCACTAAATGGGCCCAATTCACGGTGCAAAGAGTACTTTTTCAGTGCAAAGTGTTCTGTAAATCAAGGTCTAAAGGAAGAACTGTGGAAAACACATTTTCAGCAAATGGAGGTTTTCCATCTGGCAGCCCTCTGAAGTAATCAGTGATGTTTCAATGTTTCAAAGGGGGTCTTTCTGTATATGCATGCTTCCAGGCATTGAAGAGTAATCCCTGCTGTGGTAGAGGCATCATGGCGGTACAAGATGGCAGAGTAACCCGACAAGGCCAAATGTCCAAGCTTGGCCCATGGAGCCGCAAACCTACTCATAGTCCTGCAATGAATCTGTGCAAAATACATAATTTCCCGTTACGGTGACTAGATTTTCAAAATAGTAAACAGGGAAAGGCCAACAACATAATAGTAGGACTAAAATTGGGCTTTGGCTGTTAGGACTTCACTTCAGTAGTGGAAAACGGGGTACAACGGGAAGGGTGGATGCCAGACATTCCATAGATATAAACTGTATATATTGAGCCGTGACACTGAGCATACTAAAGTCAAAGGAATGTTTGCTCCGACTTATAATTCCAGACCTGGCTATGAAATTGTTTTCCAAGCAGTCTATGACGCACAATCAGGTAATGCATGTGGCTTTTAACTGAAAGGGTTGATTTGGAGCCCAACCAAGGATGATGGAGATCCTGCTTTAAGTTGTCGAGCGGCAAATGAATGCATCATTCATGCCGTCGGCCCAGTCTCCCACCTCTATATCGTAGAAACGAGAAGTCTATGCCATGGTGACAGCCCTTCCCAGCCGCTATACCACAAGTGCGAGAGCCGCTACTCACTAATCTTATCCTTATCCTGGAACAATCGAAGAAGACATGAATCTAAAAACTCCAGAAGAAATTAATATGCTGTAACCAAAGACGATGCAAGCAAGTGGCATCACTTCCAAACTGACACATGTAGATGTACTACACATGAAGCAGAAATGCACTAACCATGAGGAAACGCAGACACTAAGTCAAAACATGCATTTAGACATGAAGACTGTTACCTGCACCATTAGAAACTAGTAATGCAATATAATGAATGTATACACTGAATCGCAAGACGCATGAGAATACATAAAAAGCAGGCTAAATGTTAGAAACGCAACAGTAACGAGAGCCATTGTGGAGAAAATTAAGGCGAGGCGAAGTTGGAGTTAATGGGAAACCTCGAAGAAGCCACGAAGCTGCAGGAAAATTTGACTTGCTAAAATACAATCCAGTGCAAGCCAGACGGTGGATGCACAGCCCTTTCCAAGGTTACTACAAAAGGGAGGTTTGGATGGCTCCGAAGAAGAACAGAAGATAATAATTTCCCACTGCTAAGCATACTTCTCATAGATTAGGTAGAGCACAAACAACCTTTGAAAGCCAGGTGTCCACTAATTAGAAGCTTAATAGTGCATGAGGAATAGCTCGACCAAGTCTCCAGTGGTCAAAGAAAGCAATAGCAACTAAATTAATACTAGCTAAAATCCTAATAAAAGATGAGTGTAATAATTCAAAATGTGGTCTCCTCACATGTGACATGATTGAAGAACAGTGCCTATACGTTAACGTCAGAGAATGATAGGCACCTGCCTTACTCCCTACAGATTCCCAGAATGAGAGATGCTAGACAAGGACAAGTACAAAGTTAGATACCCTGGCATGTGGTCTAGGAAATCAGGGATGGTGTCTTATTCAATTAAAAGAAGCAGTTCCTTGATATCACTCTTTCTACCACTATTTTGCTCATGTCCTGATGACCAGGCAAGTATCCATGGCTGATAAAATTAAAGCCAACCAATCACAGCTCTCAAAACAATGCCGCCATATAATTGTTGTACTGGCCAATTACATGTTGATAAAAGGATGTCTTTATTACTTGTGTCAAATTAGAGTTGGTCCAAGGTGTGGCCATCAGTTAGTCTTAACCAGTGAAAATACGAATCCTTATGTATCCTATATGTAGACAATTCCCCCTAACCAATCCCTCGAACCCGTAGCTATTTGTAAACAAGATTGCAGTGTAACATCAGTAAGACATATTTTTGTTTTATAACCCACTGTTTTGCATTGTAAAGCGTAGAGCATTGGAGACTTGAGTGTTTTTTTGCTGTCCCTGTTTTATCTGGATTGTTAATAAAACAGGCCTCTGCCAGTTACCTTGACTATTTCCGTTATTGGGAGCGGGACTTCCAGGCCTGTCCTTATGACTGTTCTTTGCCAAGAATCAACATTTTTGTGGGGCTTACAAAAGCTGTGCGGATCCTGTTTTGGATCAAGAAGAGACAAGGCAAAAGAAGAGGTTTGCAACAACCTAAGCAAACCTTTGGATAATGTTCTGCTCACTTGAATATGCTTCCCACAGCACGTGTGACTTGGAAACTTATAAGAGGGACAAAAGAGTGGACGATTAACCAAATTCAGTTGCTCAAGAAACATCTAAGGCATGCAAAATGCCATGTTTTGTTTTTTACAAATAACAAATGTATCTTTTATATTACAATCCTGCACCAAGAAGAAAATAAAAAGGAACATATGCGATCTACCCTGGCCTGCTAACCTTAACTTGTTTGTGAGTGATTTGCATTGTAGACATATATCGCCATTGACTCACTGGCAAGTACTGCCACACACTCTGCTGTCCTAGCTACCAAGCAGTGTCACAATTTCGGTGTTGAAATGTGTTAAAGCTGCACACGTGGCTCCATTTATTTATCAACCCTACAAGAAATAAATGATGTAATCAATGTTTTCATACCTATCTATTCAATAGAATATAGGTATCCCAGCTGTTTACAACTGCAATAAAGTGTGGCGGGAAGGGTGTCGAAAACCAAGTTTACCTAGACCTGCTGTCTCTGAAGGCAGTTCTGTGTAGGCAAATGTTTTAGCCAGTGCTTGACAGGAATGTGGGGAGGGGAATTTCTGTGTTGCCAAGGCCCCAGGTTTTATGACCATCAGCCACCAACTTCAAAGAACAAAAGAGACTAATAAAAAAATATGGTCACAGGCTGGCCATGGGTGGCAAATGGCACGGAGGAAGGGGAGCTCTAATTTTCACATATGAAGTTTCACCTTAGTTTAAATGGACTGTCACAATTGTTTCTTTTTCTTAGAAACTACAAATCATACTGTATACATTTATGTTTTATTTTTTAGATAATTTCAAGGCGATTTTGGTGATATAAAATACCTCCACCTATGTCTTAGAGAATTGTAATGACCAGATAAAAGGTGTTCCTGGCTCCTCTGAACATGTTCCGAATTTGAGAGCTGGGAACGGGTGGTGAGTAAAATTAGGAATGTGGGTAATAAATTACATGTTCCCAACTACAATGCTTTTTGCAAAAATGGCAGAAAATTGCCAAACAGCCATACAACATGGTGTCATTTTATTTCATTCCCCATGATTAGCTGAATCGGAAAAAACATATATTATGGTAGTTACTAATAAATTCTAAAGTTTTGCCACAGAACCTCATTTTTGCCAAAGAATTGGCTTGAAACAAAAGGGGATTTCAAAGGGAAGTTGCCATATGTCTGTTCCAGGCTCTTAAACTAATCCTTTGAGAGGGGCTGGAGTTGGGAGGAGAGAGGAGGATAACTGTTCAATATTAGGTGCTAGAACTCTTGCAGGGAGCTGCCCAAGATTGTAAACTTGATGGTGTCATCACTAGTATATTAAGTGGATAACTATGAGGAAGGGACAGAGCTGGCGAAATGTACCATCTGACAGCTGCCAGGAAACACTAAAAGGAGATGTTGCTTTAATTGCCTCTGGTTGGAGGTGCCTATTGCTGTTGTCTCTTGCTGGGGAGGCCTAAACGCTGACTGGATTCCATGGTGAAGAGCTGGGGACCATCCTTGAGAGTGGAGTGACCAGACTCCTGCCCTATCATCCAAAAGGGTCCTAAAATGGAGCTGGCTTTCCTGAACTTTAAACAGAGGCTTTCTATGTAAGTAGAACTGTGCCCTGGGAGACCGAACGGTAGGGGAATCTGCTTGCCTTAAATCCTTTCCCTTTATAGTGGGTACGGCAGGGGGCAAAACTGTAGTTCCTTGCCTAATTAACTAAAAATAGTAATTTAACTCCACTTGGCAGAACACCACGGGTGATTGTTGCTAAAATTTGAAATGAACAAAGCTCATCTCCGCTATGCGCTGAAAACTATAGACTGTCATTTAATTTGGTGATCCTATTTGTCCTGTTGACCCTGACTTCTTTAGGAAGAGGGGTGTCTCTCCCTAAACTAAAAAAAATCCATAAACTGCGAGCTTCCAGCAACACAGGCCTTTAAGTGGAGGGGGTCAGAAATCCAAAATTCTCAAATCATCCCCATTTTTGCTGTCCTGCTTCCTCAACACGGGCTTTTAAGTGGAGGCGGGGTCTGAAATCCAAAATTCATAATCATTCCAATTGGTGAAATAATAATTGCGATATGCATTATAACACATTTGTGAAACTAAACTGCTATCCTTTTAAGCGTGCAGGAAATTCGAAATTTCACAGCATTGCGTATGTAAATGGATTTTGGTTATTGACCAGTGCTGATTATTTCTTGAAGTGAAATTGGTAGAAAGAAAAGTATTGTAATTTGTGTTTTTCCCAACCCATTGGTGTGATTTATTTGTGTAACAAGAAGTTAATTGTGAGCCACAAAGAAGGTGAGTGTATAGTTTAGTGTGATTTCTATTACCTATAATTTAAATAAATACAAATATATTTCCTGTACACCAGCATGGTTCTTGGCACATTGGTAGTTCAGGGGGTGGGATCCCAGGGGCATGATATTAGGCTAAAATAGAGCTGAATAAAAGAACAGACATGAACAGTTTATTGTGCGACACTTAGCATGGGAACGGAAGGAACTCCAAGTGTTGAGGGAAACGTCCAAAAAGCCAGCAAAAAAATGCCTGAATGGGAGATGTTGATGAATTTCGGCCAGTCGAAAATTCCGAACGGCTGAAGAGTTTGACCAAATCCCCCATTCAGTCCTAAGGGCTGCGGGTGTGTCCTCCACACCCTTGTACACTATATTGTCAACAGAGGTTGCGGGGGGTGTCCCCCACAGCCGACCCCAAAAAGTTACAATATTTAAACAAATTAAAAAAGGACCCTGTGGCGCCGGTTCCTGATCACGAAAGGGAATAGGCATTGCAGGGACACAGCGAGTCGGTGGCAAACAGCAAAGTGTCCCGGTGCAAGGTAAGTAGAGGAGTGGTGGTGTGGGTGTGGGTGTGGGGGACAAGTCGGAAATGTTCTGGGGAGAAAAGATCAAAGGTTATTTTCGGAAAAATAATCTTCGGTCTTTTCGCCCTCAAACATTTCCGTCACAGGTTTCTAACTCCGATACTTGTGGAGGGTGGCCTTTCAATAAACCATTACAGATCCATTCAATTATCATGGGGATGTGCTACTTACGCAGGGTAATATGTTGTTCTGAGTTGAGAATCAGCGTTTTGGCTAAAGCTCAATCTTCCAAACTATGGTGATAATGGCCTTCAGTGTGCTGAGCATAGCGGTTTTGTAAATGCAAAGTAGTTTAACTTCATTTTGAATATAAATAGGCTAGCGAGGAGTGTAGAAACATCAGCCTGAGTTGAAGAATGTTGCATCAATCTGGGGGAATGTCGAGATCCACATCGTGGAGATGGTTAGGCATGCAGGAGTCAAGAAACTGCCCCGAGGGAAAATACTTCTTTCTGTGCCCTAAGCTTTTTAAAGTCCTTTCTTTGGCCTCTTGTGTTGATTGTTTCAAGTACTTGAAATTTAAACTGTGCGATACTATGCCCCTTTTCATTACAGTGTCTAGCTACTGCTGAGGCATTGTTTCTTATGCACGATTTGTGCTTGTTCATCCGGGTTCTGATTTTTCTTCCCGTTTCCCCAACATAGTACATCCCACAAGCACAATAATACTTTCAAAACTGTCCTAGCATGCAAGTGCCCCTCAAACTGGGACCACCATCAAGACACCAGAGAACTTAATTACGTGGTAAATACTTTGCAAAGTAGCAATTGCACTCCAATGAGTCCAAGCCCACCTACATTATTCAAATGTTGGCTCCGCTTTCACTGTTTCGATTAGTGAAAATGGGAATCATTTGGCAAACTTATTTAGCTTCTTCAGTTAATTTAATCAACATTTATGAAACATATGACTCAGTCTTCATGGAAATCCAAACCATACCACGCATCGTCACGGTCCTCACGCCACTGATAGAGCTCGCCGTGGTATTGGTTTCTACAGAAATAATTGGCCTGCAAATGTACATAACATTTTGCGCATTAAATCTGAATATAATATTCCTAATAACGGAGATCCCACAATGGTAACCAACGGTACGCACCAACAGGTGCCTCGGACTGTTTCCCGCTCTAAGCAAGAGGGATCCACAACCATTCAGGTTGAAATGGGGCCCCTCACATCGTCATTCGGGCCTACTAGTAAACTCTGAATTGTGCAGATTTTGTGCAGTAACACCAGCGGAAGTGCTATTTCACAAACATTCCCCGTCCAACTTTAAATGAGTCTTAAAGTGGCTGTAGGAGAGCCTGCGACACTTCGAGCATCATCCGAAGGGTGTGGCTCTTTTTCCAGGTGCAAGCGCAGACGTGCACACAGAGGCAGCAGACACACCCCATAATCAGGGAAGGAAAATAGCTGATGTAGCGTTTATGTGGATAACCAAACATTCCGGGAAATATCCCACAAACCCATTACAACGTTTTGTTTCAGCGTGCTCTTGGCTCTTAATGAGGACCGCCAGTAGACTAACCGGCTGCCTCCTGTTCCAGCTGGAATGGGCTACCCAAAGGAGGATTAGCTACAGACAGAGAGAAGGGGCAATGAGGGATAAAGGCAAACAGCCGCCCTCCACGCATCAGGTCGAAGATCCTGTGAAGCCAGCCTTACTGTGACAAGCCCGCACAGACCATGAAGAAATGCAACCCACGAGTGCAGGCTCAACCCGAGAACATGGAGTAATGAGGCGCAAGCCTCGGTATCACGTGCATGGCCGCGCTTGCGGGCAGAAAGGGGAGGACGTTTGTTTTAGACACCAGAGCTCACAGTGTTGCCGAAATACACAGCCCATGGTGATCCAAGCATCCTGGGATCTCTGTGGGCAATGCCGAGGCATGCCAAGGGTCTTGGCCCACCAATTGCCCCGGGACGCTGCAGCTAACAAACTAATACACCATGTCCTTGCTATTCCAATTAGCCCTTTCCAGTCCCCACCAGGTGAAGGTCGATAATTAAGAGTCTTAAATCACCTTAGGCTCGTAAACAAGGGGCGCAACCACCAGACACAAGTAAATTACAGGGCTTGCCTGACTGAGGCTGGAGAATTAGGGGAGCGGCCGCCTTGTGATTCTAACTGGCG
This sequence comes from Ambystoma mexicanum, assembly GCF_040938575.1. Classification (NCBI taxonomy): domain Eukaryota; kingdom Metazoa; phylum Chordata; class Amphibia; order Caudata; family Ambystomatidae; genus Ambystoma; species Ambystoma mexicanum. The sequence continues at coordinate 439,365,656 of NC_090930.1, read as the reverse complement.
ACCTGAAGCCCGAGCCGCGAGAGCTTAACTCACCGAGGTATCTGACAGGGGAAAATCATATCGCATTTTATGAAGAAAGCAGAAAGAATGCGTTCGGATATACATCTCTAGTACTTGTCGCAAAACGAAATAAACTGTTTTTTTTCCATCTTAAGGGTCGGCCTGGGACATAAATTCGGCACCAATAAAAACGTGGTACACAGATGTAAACTTCTATTTGTTAATGTTACAGCAGAATGTTTGGGAGTTGTTAGCCTATTGTGTTGCAAATAGTACCGTTTACGGCATTGTCTGGTTAGCAACATAGGGCAAAAATACCAACTGCACAGTGCGAACTGACCCACTATGACCAAGAAAACAGGCCCACACTAGTATTTTGGGCTAGCCCTCGGGGCCTTCCCCTTACGACCATTCCGAACCTGTTCGTCTTTCGGGAGATGATGCTCTCCCAAGCTGTCACTGCCACACACCAATTCCCCCAAACTCATCCTCGCAACCATATATCTCATGAGGCTAGCAGCAATCGAGCTATGCTGCTCGCACATGTTCTCCCATCTATGCGTATGTGCCTTCATTATGCCACTTCGGTTATCTTCACTATGCTGTTCATGGTGTGGGTTAAGTTGCTCACCAGCACAATCTACCTCCTGAGACTCACAGCACGCAAACTATGCTGCATTCACTCCTACCTATGTGTCTTCATTATGCAACACTTATCTCCACTATGCTTAACACGCAGAGGGTTAAGTCGCTCACCAGCGCAACCACCTGACTCCTGAGACAGCACTTGAGCAATGCTGCACGTACCGCTTCTCTCATCTATGCATATCTGCCTTCATTATGCCACTCTTTTTATCTCCACTATGCTGTACATGCGGAGGGTTAAGCAGCTCACAAGCACATCCATATACTTCCTAAGACTCACAGCATGCGACCCATCCTGCTCGCACCGATTCCCCCATCTATGCATATGGTCCTTCGTCATGTCACTCCTTTTATCCCCACCATCCTGTGCATGCTCTGGGTTAAGCTGCTCAACAGCCCGCATCGATGCACCATGACAAGTCCTATGCGTGTTTCAGAGTGAAAATAACATCCTGGTTTCACACCAGACAAAGTTGTGTTCTTTGGCAAACACGCTCCTCTCCCTAGCTGTAAACACTGCAGAACATTGACACAGCAGCTACTCCAATGGCTAAGCGCCCCGTGAAGAAGCAGGACGCTGCCATGCTTAAAAAAATATAATTATCATTACGTCTTCCAGTCCAGGCGCCTGATAACGACCGAGGGATTAACATGTTTATAGGTTTACAACATTCTTAAACCTAAAAAAGTGAACATGCGTTGTGATGATGGCAGTTACATGAGGACCATTATAAGAAGGCGGCACTTCATTGAAGGGGCACTTGCTCTGAATCACCACTTTTCAGCAGTGCATGGATTTTGGGCTTGGAGGGGCCGCTAGGACAGAAAGGTTCTCAGGTCACATGGGCCACTTCACAGAAGGGGCCCTCGGTCCCAGGGTTATGCGGGTACAGTGCTGATGTGCCAGCTATTGATTGGGGGGGCATTAAACTGCATTTAAGGGGCGATGCACTGAAATAGCATGCACCCTGGGATGGATTTTATGTAGCTATTATGTCCAACAGGAACTCCAAGTGTGAAAACTCAATAGGGAAAGACACTGGGAAGAAGGTAACGCATTCACTTTGCTTAAAATAATCTGGTAATGCAAAGATGTTGGCCGCTTTACTTTGACAAACATTTGAGGATGACTTTTGGTTGCATCAAGTAGAAATTATAAAGTTCCAATAAAGTTAATACCGCAATGCAACATATGCAGAGATTACCACACTAAATGACCCCCTACTGCATCCTATGCATTAAAACGTATTAGTGCATGGAGATCAATTTTGACCACCTCTCAGCCAATCAGAATGTTCAAAGAGTTGTCAACTACCGGTGAAAGGCAGGGGAAACTTCATGGGCAGAGTGGAGGGAGGCTGATCACAAAGTGGCTTCAACCATAAAGCTAAAGAAATAGCTAATGGAAAATGAGCTACATGTATTCAAGCGAAAGTATTCCAAGACTATACTTAGGAATTGTTTTTTCGCATTGCTTTATTTTAAATTTACAAATACCTAAGACTTATTAGTTTTAAACGTCCTCCCTTACCTATTGTGCATTGGAACATATTGAGTCCCTTTTACGCTCTTTTAGTTCTAGGAAACTTTTCCCATAATTCTTGTAGTTTTCACGTCCTTTTATCCCAGTGGACGGCATGTCAGCGCAGGTACATCACAGCCGGTTTGTGCTGGCTAGTTTCGATCAAGCTGCTGTCCTTGGCTGTGCTTCCTTCACGCTGTGCCCTGCGTTTGGTTCCTGCAAACACCATGTCCACACACCTTGTCTGCAATATAGAGGCACCGGCGGGTAAGAATTGCTGCCATGTCGGCGGATACTGCTCCTCAACTTGTTTCACCTGTCCACCCAGTGCTAGATGGAACATCTGAGCAGAAAGAAACGTCTCCCCTGATTGACTGTGATCTGGGTGAGGACATTGTAATCACGACACAGGATGAGAGCATAACTTGCACAAGTGATAACATACATTCTAGCCTAGATCTCTCTCTCTCTTGTCCAAACAAGTACATCTAAAGAGCGTGCTAGTTCATTCACGCTCCTTGGTTTGCTATGCAGTAGAAGTGGCTGACTTTATGCTCATGGCTTCATAAGGCCGCCTTTCATGCTACACTATTGGTAGTTCCTGAGGGATATGATATCCTGCATGTTGACTGGGACACAGGAAGGGGAGGTGAAGTTGCTTTGTTCTTTCGTAAAAACCTTAAATTGTGCATCTCTGATAAGGCCCACTTTGAACACTGCGAGTCCATGTTAGTCAAACTAAAAATGAATCCTGTTACCACTCTTAGTATCTATATAGGTCACCTGAAGTCATGCCTTTGTTTGAGGAACAATTTGTGGCATTTCTTGGCCGCTTTTATTGTTGGTGTGAGTTTTATGGATTATTTAATCAAAAATAAACTTCTTGATGATAATGATGGTGCGTTTATACAATTTCCACTACTTTTTAGACAAGTATTTTGCTCAATTAAAAAAAGGGTGCCCTGACTAGGAGAGTCTGAGGTCAGACACATCAAATGAAGACACCAAACCGCTACATTCTAGCCTGCGATATAAACATGTTTAGTTTCAGTGAAGCAGGGTTACACCTATGTCATCATTGCTTGTACATCCTTATCTTTCCTAAGAAGTGATCCACGACAATGACAAAGCGTCCACAATTTCCAAGGGTAATTCTGCATTCAATGGTCATTCACGACCATTTTAATTAGTATGAGAATGGAAGGAGTTACAGGTGATAGCATGTGTCATGGGAAGGTATTTTGTGACACAAAAGAGTTTAGAATATCTAAGAACAGTCAAAACATTATATGGCCTGATTTAGAAAAGCGTTTTTCAATTGGAAAATCACATTGAAAAAAACTTTTTAAATCTAACTCACAGTCGTCCCCATATCAATAACTATTTAGATGAAAACCTCATCATAGACGCAAAAAGGTCTTTAAAAAAAACAAGAAGATTTTTCAGGGCATAGAAGCACAATGAAAAGTCAATATTTTGTTATTGGTTTCAGCAGATATTCACCAATTCTTTTTTCATAACACACGCAATACCAGAGATCAGTCTCTAAGCGCAAGACCAGGATTCAAACCTGTGCTGGCTTGCTTCCAAGATAAACGCGTTGCCCCCGAGCTATCCACCCGACACTAATAAGAGTAGGACTTTCTGAGCATGTATGATAAGGGCAAGGTCCCCATCTTCACTTTGTTCAATAAAGATAGTAAATAGAATTTCTAACAGGGACTAAACAACAGAAAAACCAACCCTCAAGCAATCCTTCTCTCATGTAAAGAATCAAAATGAAACCATGTCAGATAGGATTTTGCTCCTATCAACACCCCACAGTAATCTATTTTGTTTGAATGAACGCGATGCACTCACAGCGTCACGTTAATTAATAAAACATACTTACCTGAGATGGCCACCGTGGAGATGGAAGGCAGGGATCCATGTGGAGCCCCTCTTCCATTTCCATGGTGGCCAGGGATGTGGCGGCGGAATAAGGTAAGTGGGGTGAGGGTTGAAGGGACGAAGACAAGGGGGAGGAGGAGGGGGAAGGACCAGGAGGAAATCGAGGGGTGGGTGTGAGCCGCCTCCACGTTGCTCAGAATGCAGGCATGGATTTTGGGATTCAGCCCACGATACCAGCAAATTCATTGGCTACGGCGCTTGTCCTGATGCTGATTTCATATAAAAAGTGAGGCATAGCTGCTGAGGGTGTTCTAAACTGGGGTGTTCTACGCAAGGCTCTTCTAAATTTAGTACAAGACTATCTCACATAGCATTAAATATTTTATTATTCCACTCACATCTCGGAACGCCACAGATGTTTATGCTAAATGGAAGGGCAAACAAACAAACTGGTGTGGCACCATCAATGAAATAATATAAAGCAATATGGAATGTATAACTAATGGCGGGTAAGAAAGGTAGTGATAGACCACGCCCTTAACACAGACATCATTTTAGCAATGTGAGTCAGGGGATGCCGGTCAGCACAGATGTAATTGGACAAATCACGTGGCTCAAAAACAGGAAATTCTGACACCACTGCTTTCAAAGTCTGTGGCTAAAAAACCTGGATACATGTTCTTGACGGACTCTGCCTTAACACTCACTTGCATCGCTTCAATATCACTTCTGAACAAAACCCAATACTCATGTCACCCGCTTCTCAACCACAAACATGTTCCCAGTGGTTTCCCTTTTCTTAAACATAATTTTCTGCTGAAAATATTTCTGCAACAAATAGCATATGCTCCTGGCTGCATACTTATCAAACAAACTCCTTCCTGGCATACTTTAATACAACTCTCCAGTAACAGTGTATGGAGATACTGAATCATCCTCAGCTAAAACTCCCCAAAAAAATGATCGACAGGCCATGTTCTTCTTTTCAATCACTTGCAGAACACTGCCTTGATCCCCAATCGTGTTACACAGTGCCACCATATTACAATAGCATTTTTTTCCTTATCAACAATGGCAAAAAGCCAACTCGCACCAAATCTCCAGCATTCAGTTGCCAATGTTGGACACTCTTTTGTACTTTCAATGTTACTGCCAAAGCCATCACAGATATAAACTGTGCAGCTTGTTTCTAACTTAGTTGAATGAGGTGAAGAGGGGTTCAGGATTCTGCCACCACCCCTCCCTCCCACTAAATTCATGACAAGATGACAGGAAAGAAGGCCTGGAAGCACTGCAATCATCCATTCTTTTTCGGTCGAATTCCTAACGGACCAATGATTGAGAGGTACGTTGAGCGTTATCCCCTCAGCCAGCCATACAGACCAGGTGCTGTACAGATCTATCCCTGTGTGGATGAAGAGTCGCAGGCCATGGTCAGAGAGACATATATGGACAGCCTAGACTAGAGCACCAAGAAGCCATGATGCTGACGTTGTTAGAGACACCACGACATAGCAGCGTTAGATATGAAGTATGTGTGCCATCCGCACTTCGGGACACAAACACACACTCGAATACATGAAGAACACGGGTGTACAGTTCTATAGTTAGAGGACAGATACATATACATATTGTCATTGCTTTTATTATTTTGTCAGTAGATCCTGAGCAAAGCCTTAAACGCAAATAACCCTATAGAACTGAGGCAGCACCTAAGGGACCCGACAGAGCCAAGTGTGACTGAACTATGGAAAATGTAGTTTAGCATGAATGATGTAGAAACCACATTATAAGGTTTAGGAAAATTACAGCAGGCCTCAGGCCTCTGAGCAAGAGCCGAGCTGAGCTGATTCAGGCTGGACAGAGAGCAAGAAGTGTCAGACAAGGCCCACAGCCAAGGTCAAGAGATACGGATGACATTCCAATCCCCAGATAACAAAGGGACAAGCTGTAGAAAATACTAATAAATCCTCATAATTCAGAGCTGCTGAGCTCAAATTCGTGGTCTCTGAACACGTGACGCAGCCGAAGCAGACAATGGACAGCGATCGGTAGTGGTAAAGGAGGGACGGTCTCAGGCAGCTAGACACAGACTGCAACAAGTATGCAACAAGTATTGTGCCGGAGAGAAGAATATTTTCATACAGCAAAGGTGGTACTCACAAGTTACCGTACCGACACATAATCGTTCTCATCACCTTGAAGAGGTAAACAGTGAGCTGAGAATTATTGCGGATCCCAGGCCTGGGGACATCAGCTCTAGGAAATCACAGTTTAGTGCCTTAGGGGTGGGTAGCAATGGGCAATAACCTATGGTAAGTCCACAACACTGCAATAATGTTATAGTTAGTGAACTGGGGATGGGACAGGCCAGCCAGCTGACATGCAAGGGCCAGTAGGATAACATCTGTAGTGTCCTGTATAGGCTATAGAGTGCTCAATACCCAATCACTTGGCCCAATAGGTTTTCTGGAGAGGGGCCCAGGTTGTGACGAAGTGCTGATGCCATTTGAGGGTAAAAGCCACCTGTGAGCCGAGGAAGAGCGAGATGTGCATGCATATTCTCTGTTCCTGTTCTGATCCCTATCATTTTTTTTCTGTAATAAACCGCTGTTTGAACTTGCCGTTGACTGAGTCCTCTGTGTATCCCCAGGAAAGGTGTTGGGCCCTCCAAGTCCGCGAACTTCCAGTGTCCCTCTGGCATACCTGGGGGTTCTCCCCAACAGAGTTTTCAGAGAAATATTCTTTTTTTTATTATTTTCCTACACCTTCCTGATCAACCAACACATCTCATCCATATACTATTTCCACTGATGTCCTTTAAACACTTGCTGGATAAACCAATGGACCTGGAATTTGCTAACGCTTCTTACAATGTAGCATTTTTGCGACGCAAAATCTTGAATGTTCAAGTTTCAGGTATGCAGCCTCAACTGATTGTGCAAATACTCATCACTTCCACCAGTAGGTCTGCTAGGAGACACCTGAACTCAGTAAACAGTCCACAGATTCATACCTGCCCTGCGCCTTTTGAAAAGAATGTGTCCCTTTCCAAAACCACAGAAAGTCTGCTTCACAAAATGCTCTTCTAATCTTACAAACCACTCAAAACACAGTCAAAGACTGGCTTTCCTTCCTCCACCGACGTTCCCGTCACTGCCAGGCAAATGATGGTAAGCGCGTTAAGCCTTCCATATCTGCTCTAAGAGCCTGTTATGCCTTTCTGCCCACATACACAGTTATCTAGTGGACTGACCGGTGCTCCAGGAAGCAGTATGAAAGACGGGGGAAGTGACAAATTCTGCTTTTTGGAATTATCGCATGGTCGAAAGAATATTCATGCAGGCAGTGAAGAGAAACAGGATCGCTATTGTTCAAGCACATGCCATGACACCAGCGTGGCGTGTGGATTACCTACTATTCAATTCACCTGCACATGGCTGGGCACTAAAAAGGAAATTGACACAGTTCCCCTTATTGATCCCAACTATGATATAATATGATGTTTGATATTTTATTTATAACGCGCAAGTGTTTCAAGGCGCGACGAAGCAAGGCAGGGAGGGGCACATGGCTGGACAAAACAACGATCTTACTAGGCCCAGTGATATTGAAAATGCGCAAGTGCAGTGGAGAGGGAAGGAGGAAAGTGCAAGGGGCAGGGAAGGAGTGGAAAGTGCTGAACGCAAGATCAAAACAACAACAGGTAGTGCGGCCAGTAAGTGGCAAGTGTACGCAAAGCCTATCCAAAAAAATGTACGGAGACATTAGCAATCAACTGGTTGCAAGCTTGCCAACGCAAGCCCGCCATAGAAACACTGTTTCTGACTGTTCCCTATGGAGGCACTGGTGAGCTGGCACTGGAACAAGTGCAGCGGCTAGAGGACCGCCGCACATTGGGCCCCGGGCAGTCTCTTCTATGTAGTGCCTTGTAGGAGATACCAGTATATGGGAAATATTGGGAGGACGATGCCACCGTTTGCAAAGGGGCACGTCATGGCAATGGTGCACATGCTGTGCTACACAATGGAGTCAGAGTGGCATGTGCAGCAACACTGAGCATGTAACACGCAAACAGAGTTTGCCAACTGAAAGGGCGTGCAATCCACACTACCTTAGGTGAGATAATTGTCCGTGAGCTGCAAGCTCTCCGTTTGTCCTGCAACAGGAGATGTTCCTTCTGGCGCATGCCATGCTGAAATTCATAACCATATGAAGGCCTCAGGACTCGGCATGTGGCACAAAAACGTACCCTTGCAATCAGAGCACCAGGGCCTGTGAACTTCCCCTCATTTGGGAAGTTGTTGCAGTTCAAGCTGATGTAGTTCAATTCATGTGATTGTCACTGTTGCTATTACTGATAGCATAACAAGTTATGTGCTTTAGAAAACATATCTTTTAAAGTGCATCCTATTACAGGAATGATCGAATCTATTCAGGACCCTGCTCTTATTTACTAACTCTTACTTATGAGATTAATAATATTTAATAGGAAAATTGGGTTGTTTTATGGATAGATCTATGGCAAAAAGCAGTAATAAAAATGCTTGCTTGGATTGTTCATCCCTTCTTGGCAAGCCAGCAAAGGCTATACTCCCTTACAGGACTCCCAGATACTGGCTTGCAAAATGCAGCGCAAAGGGGGAAGCCTTGAAGCGCTTCAGTTCCAGAATCGCTGCATTGTCCTGGGTGCCTGGCTCCATCGATGCTGAGGTGGCGTTGACATACTGTGCAGTACAGTGTGTACTCCAGAAGACATCTGATAGTGAATGAGCACGGCACAGGCTATTACCTCACTCTAATTACAGGATCGGATCACATGTCCAACAAGAGCTGTAATTTACTTTCTCTTCCCGTGCCAACTCTTCGGCCTCTCTCGGCTTGATGAACGTTTTGCTGCAGAGTTGGACTACTTGGAAACCGATTGCGAGGTGGCGGGAGAGCAAGTAGAGGTATTTCTAGAGAATTAGGTGACGGTCTTCGTGTCATACTCAGACATCAATGGGCATAAACTGGCATGCCAGCCAGAAGCAAACTTGGTTACTGTGGTCAACAAGTGCCGACAATTGGTGTTGGCCTTTTGTTAGGAAGGAAGACCCTGCCAAACATGATCTTTTTTGATAGGGAGATAATTGGAGTGGGTGAAGGCCAAGTGTATAGTCTCTTTCTATGGGCAGCAAGTACCACCACTAGGCCTTCTGGGTAGAGACAAGGAGGCGTGGGCAGAAGATGGGCAGCCTGAAGACAGACACGCTCGCTACTGGACACATCGCCTGTGCACCCTTACCTCTCCCTGGTGTAGGTATGAGTGGGCAAAGAACATCCGAGGGGATACAGAACATATAGAAGAAACTCAAAGAGGGCTAGAGAGTCGAGTGATCCTACCACCATCAGATACCTCCAACTTCCCGACAAGGTGAACACCTCTCGCCAACACAGAAATCTGAATATATGACTCTTGAATGTCTATGGTGGGCAAAAAGGCATGGCCCACCCCTGTGAGGAAGCCATTGGCTAGTTCGAGTTGAGGGAAAACAACACAATGCAAACAGTCAAGCAATAAAAAGGTGAGGTCCAAAAAAGTACTTACAAAGGCTCTGCATATTTTTTCTGCTTGAAATCACTAAAATCATAGTGGTTGGGGCAGGGACAAGTGTGCTTATAATTCCTTAACACACCAATTGGGACATGTCAACTGCAGTTCACCTGCACTACACTGCATTAGTTATCCACCTAATGAAACCAAGATCACAGTTCAAGGCGTGGGCCTCATAGAAAAGGATTGGTATGGCCTTCTTTCTATCCACTACCGTGCGTGACTCCTCCTGCAGAACCTTTTAGCCATATGCACATCCAGATACAAACAAACTAGAGATAGAATCTTTCATTATCAGGATTATCCCTACCTCTGCATGTAAGACTGGGATAGGACGTCTTTTGATTTTACACAGCCTAAAAGAGCCCCTTGTTTACATTCTTTATGGTTCGGGTTAGACCTATGTCTGACCCCTTTTATGCATGTCTACATGAGCATCCACCTTCACAGCTCCCACCTTAGGCTGGCCAGATACCCAAGATGGCCGCTCTGATTGTATATCTCTATTGCAGGACTCTGGTGCGAGTCCACATCCATTAAGGTTTCCCCTAATTATCTTTTAAAGCATGGCTATTCTGGACAATCACAGGCTGCGTGTCTATCACGGTATACCCTTGGGTTCACCGCCTCAAATTTTCATTGTGTATACGTTGCTTCTGTACCTCATGTGCAGGCTCCCAAGCACTTTAAAGTGGGTGTAAAGCACCATAGAGCATTGTACAAATGTGAAAACAGAAGTTAAGGATAGCGATACATAATGGATAGCGATGGTCATTCTAATGGTTTATTAAAATAACAAATATATTTTTTATATCACGCTTCAAGCTGAACTCCAGTCTCTACGCACAGGGACAGGACAGCAAACCTGTGATGGTCAGCATTGTCTTGTTTTTAACATGAACGCGCGCCCCCGAGCTGTCCTCCAGTCCCCTTTTTTTTTATTAACGTCCATGGTGGTAGAAAAAGGGGACGAAAACTTCCAAGTGTTTTTTTTTTTTATTGAAACTGGCACATGGGCGTAGGCTGAGCCGAGAGGTGATCATAAAGCACAGTCTCCTGAAGTAACTGGCATGTATCCAGGAGCAGATGAGTCAACTCTTTCCAACTGGACCACCCTCAAATTACATTAGTGGTCATTCAAAAATTCTGCGCTCAAGTGTTTGAGTCTTGATGCTATTCAAGACACTGAGGCGCGTAGTATGGTTATCCCTCTCTCCCTTTAACTCAGAGCAGCAAAGATAAAGAACCAGGAACTAACTTACCCAGCAATTCTGGGTAAACCTGAGGTCCAGAAAAAACAACCATCATCATGTAAGGAGCACCAATCACAGTCCCGTTCCGCCTATGTATTCTCAGCCTTTGTCTGAGCATTGCTCTTTCTTCGATGTGACCAAACATACCCAAAGACAACTGTAACAATAAACTTACTAGACCTACTTTGCTTCATGATCTGACTCTCCAAAACAACTTCCTTTCCGATTCAGCAAGAAACATCATAAAGAAACTGTTAGTCCAGGGAAGGAGTGAAGAATCAAGCAACATCCAAGTCTAGCCAACAAGCTGAACATGATGAATTCAGTAAGCAGTGGAGAAAGTAGGAAACAGACTATGTTCGAAACACCAACCTAATCCATTCCTGCAGTGTCACAAGCCCATACCCTATGTTCCGTTAATTTGCTAATGTAAATTACTCTGTTGTAATTTACTTTGCCAAAAATCACTTTATTTGGGAAGTAAATATATATGTGTTTTAAGGGTTAAAAGGGTGGTGGGCGGAGGGGTGCTAGTGAGGGCTGCCAATTAAAAAATGGACACAAATTTGAAGTGGTTTTGGTCAAAGTAAATTACAACAGAGTCATTTACTTCGGAAAAACATCATAGAATCTATTGTAGATACTGTTTTACAGATGGATGGTTAATAATGCCTGCACTTGTGGTAATGGAATCCTGACTTTTAATCACAACAATTTGGAAAATCAGAATTCCATGGCAAGACAAGAGACTCCTATTATGCTAGCTTAAAGCCTACTTACCACCAATTAGGCTACCTGTTCGATTGGCCTGAATTTAAATTCTTAAACACGGATTCCCCAGAACTGTCTGCTGATTTTATAATGTCTTCCAAGCATGCTTCTAGTGAAAAAGCGTTCAAAGACATGTTGACTGTGCCCCAAAGAATGAATGTGGGCTATGGGCAGTTGATGTTCCCAAGATGGCTGATGTTGCAACTCGGCACCTCCTCAACTTTGGGGCACCTAACAACACATGATGTGTGTGTATCTGGGAAAGTGGGGTGTGATACCAACTGAATTTCTGTCTTAGTCCTCCTGGAAATATGAATTGACATCTCTTCCAGAGAAAATCTATTGTTATCAATATCCTGAGCTCTGACATATGAGATTATTTTGTATTTGTATTTTGTATTTCATTTATATAGCGCACCAAGCCCTTGGGCTTCTGGGCGCATTACTTTGGTTACATGGCAAGGTATTTACAATACATATAGTGGAGTATTACAAAACATTTCTTAGGGTTACATAGCAAAGATGTTTACAGAGATATTTACATTACATAGTATATACATGTAGTGGTTATATTTACAACAGTTGATGCCAGCTAAATTATACATCCAGGGTAAAGAGCCATGTTTTCATTTCCTTCCTAAAGCTGTAGAAGGTTGAGTCTACTCTCAGGGTTGAAGGCAGGGAGTTCCACAACTGGGCTGCCATTGTAGGACATCATGCAAAGAAACATTGCCAGTTTCACTAGTAGGGTCTTCAAGGACAGTTCTTATTATTGGGTCAATTTGAGAACAGGGCCAACCCCCTATTAACATCCCAAAGAGTAACCTATATAGGTTGGGGGCGTTTAAGCACTTAATAATAAGTAATTAGCAATACTAAAAGGAGCTTTCTCTTCTGGAAAACCTTCCAGGGTGGTTGGCTGGTATTGTGGATCTGTGTGCATTGATTGTTCTGTATGCTTTCCCTTCCACAGCTAAGTGGGACAGAAAGTTACCAATATGAGCAACACATCCTCCGAAGCAGACACCGGTCTTGCCAGGTTGCCCTGGAATATATAGAGCACGGCCATTCCTGGCATCCAGGACTCATTGATGACCTGGGCAGCATAACCTAAAGGCCGGGATTTCTCCAAGATTGCAGAAATCCACAATACCACTAGTTCCAATGATTCGGACTGAATCAGAGGAGGAGAATACCCAGAGGATCCTGAAGCAGAAAAGGGCTGAGGGGAGGAGGGACTGGGGAATCAGTGAAAAGTCCCCAATAGAGCTGGGAACCACACTAAAGTCATCCAAAAAGATGAGTGCACATCTATCACATCAAATCATATTTGTGCCTGAAAATATTCTTGGTATTGACACCAGTCGCTGTAGTCCAACAAATACCTTGCATTCCAATCTTTCACCGTATTTGTTAAGCTGGGAAGATAATCTGTTTGTATTTAAAAATGTCTTTGAAGCCAGAAGCGCCAGATTTATAAAGCTTTCCAAGAGCACCAACTAGTTTATATGAATTTCGAGCTCCTACGGATCCAAGTTTTCAAACTGTCATGAGCAGGCTACATCGGTCTCCCCAGCCTGAGCCGCTGGCATTTTATTGTATTGCCAGTCCTAGGGAGCAACCAAAAATCATTTGTCGACTCCAAGCATCCATGTGGTCTAACCTACCAGACATATCAGTCCTTGTTTCTTCCGTCAACGGAATTTCCTAGTCATAAGGGAGATTTCTATGCAAGAAGTGGATCTTGAATCTTTGAAGTATCAGTAATGAAGTGTCCTTGTATACATCACCTGAGTTGATGCCATAAGCAGAAATACAAGTCTGGCTTATTCCCTCAGAGAAACCATCTATTTCACCAAGAGAGACCTGAGCTATTTCTTGATCGCCTCAATTTTGGGGTTGGGCAGGCAGAGTGCAGTAGTTAAGTTATCCACTCTGAAAACCAGACACCTTAGGTGTTGAGATCGCTCTAGCTGAGATTCCACTCGATTTACCAAGAAACCTAAACTCAACAGCTGTGCTGCGGCTGTGTACTCTGGGCCTTCTTGCCTTGAGCCATGAAGATAATATTGTCCAAGTAAATAATTCAGCCACCCAGTTCACTCAGTGCAGTGACCAACAGCTTGTTGATCTTTGTGAAGCCCCATGGGGGGGAGGAATCCAGATGGGTCGGAAAGAAAACTGGAGAACCACCTGCGAAGTGGGAAAACTGGAATAGTTTGCTAAGTTCCCTTCAGATCGAGGTGCACCAAAAAGTCACCTCCTCTATCTTGAAGTGTCCATAACAGATCCATTTATTGAAGCCCCTAAGATTTATTATCGGTCAGACTTTCTGCTCCATTCTCACAAGGATAATATTCTTTATAAATGCAACCCTCTGTGGGAAGGAAGGGGTTTTTAAGCACTCTAAAGCTAGTGGCGCCAACTCGTAATGTATCTGCTGTTCCTACCCGGAGAAGGAAAGCTGCAGCAGAGGGTGGAATGGCTTTTCTGTTCCAAAACTGTGGAAGCCCTGGACCATTTCCAGGACACAGGGGGCGTAGAAATATTCTTCCATTCCTCCCAAAAGTGTGCCACTCTCCTGCCCACTTCTGGCACTTCACTGGTGCCTTAAATGTTCACCAGTTTTCATTGTAGGGTGATGTGTCGTTCCTCTGCCCCTGCCTTTTCCTCAGCCCCATGACAGGAAGAATGGGTTTGGTTGTCTTTGAGCCTGCAGGAAGCCAAAATAGGATTCATGCCCTTAGTGGAAACTATTCTTCAGACCCTGGAAACAGACAGACAACAGTTCCCTCTTGGCCTGGCCTTAATGAAAACTCTGGGCGCAATGACTCGCAATGACTCTTTTAATGGAGACCTGGTCCTTGTCGAGAGCATTACAAGTACCTACAGATCTACTGAACTTTTTAACAAAGTGTCTACAAAGAGAACCCCGTCTGCAGTGGGAGCCAATTCTGAGACCAGGAGGTCCACTATCTTTGAGTCCATGTGAAGATACTTCTTTTCCTATCGCCTGCATGGCACAGTCTGCACTGCAGAATACACGGGCTGTCCTTTGTGTTTCGCCAGCTAGGATCATCGGCTCTACTGGGCCGCAGCGACATGTCGAGTGGTCCTGTCATAAAATAAAGGGAACTAACCAAAAATAAGCACTGGCTCACGATCATAATTACAAAATAAAAATGGTACAATATTTAGTTTGGAAAATGTAGCTCAAGTTAGACCTTTATACAGGGGTCAAGTCCTAAAACAAATGTGGGGGGACTCATTAACATACCAATGGAATGTGACATCACCAGAAATTAGCATAGCTAGGTGCCCTCTGGAAAAAAATGGGGGGACTCCTTAAAAAAGTGGGGGGACTCTGTCCATCCGCAAATACCCTCGACTTGAGCCCTTTTGGGAGGTTGCATGGCCCCCAGTTTGTTCTGCAGCCACTTCCGAGACATTCCAGAATTGACAGAGTGGTGGCTGGTGGTGCAGGTAGGGAGGGTGAAATTGTAGGTTGGGTCTAGTCTTGAGTTAAGGATTTCGTAATCCTCAACCCAAGTACGTGGCTGAGGCCGCAGGAGCCAGGTAGAGTCGAAACCTGGGGGCGACTGCAGGGCTTAGATTTACTCAGCAGAGCACAGGACCTCCCATGAGTGGGCCTCAATAAGTGGTACTACTCATTTCTCCAAGGGTGGAAGTAATGAATTCACCAGTATCACGAGTGCTCCTGCACTACATCAGTGTGCTGCACATAGTGGTGTCTATGCACCATTTGCACTAGGGCCTGATTCACAGAAGCTTTTTATAATGGTGCAATCCCATAGGAAAACGCTCTGAGATGTACCAAAACGTCTTGAATGGGACTTTCCCGTGTTCGCACTCTGAAACACTGGTGTATGAGCACGATACAAATGAAATAACATATCATGTTAAAGCATTTGTGTACATCAGGCCCTAAATATACTGGTATCCCAATAGTATGAATCAGAGGATGTGGACCAACGGGCTACTTGCCGCCCGCGATTCTGTTCTTCCAGGGTGTCTTTCCTGCATTGGACCACTCCGAGCAGAGTTCACGTGCAAGGGCAGTGAATGCGCCATTGCGCAGCGCTTCATCTCGCGCGCGGCGCGGCCGGGCAAAGTGACCTTCAGCAGCCATTCGGCCGATGCCGGAGAACAAACGCGGAGCCTGCCCCGCATCACAGCTCATCCTTGCTCTCAAAAAGGGTCTTTTATCCCAAGTGCAAGTTAGCAGTTCCAGGCAGTATGCCCGCACCTGGCCTCATGTTCTGCTTGCAATTAACGGCATCGCCCACTCCAATGTGTAAGGACCCCGCAGTTTCGTTGCGAAACCTGGCATGGCGCAGCATCATTCGGCGACAGGCTGGCCCCTCGGCGACCCCCAGGCCCACTCAGGGCAGGCTCGCACATCCCGAAAGCAAGGTCTGCCCGGGCAAAAGATACCAAAGAAGCGAGTAACACATTTAATATAAATAAAGCAAACGATGTTTTTTTTTAAATCGAAGCACTTGGGTGAATACGGTTTTATTTGAACCCGTCCACGCCCATTCCTTCCTGAAATAATCGATGCAAGGAGTGCTGTTTGTTAATCGCCGACGATCACAGCCTTGATGCGGTGACCTTCCAGGAGTTGCATCGCCCACCCCAGGGGAGCAGGTTGGCCGCTTGCACGAGTAGAGCGCACAGAGCCACGCCTAGGGCGCTTTCCAGCGCGCTCTCATCGCCTGGCCTCGCAGCTGAGAGAATGTTTAGGGGAACACAGTGAGAGCACAGCTGGCATCCACACGTGAGGCACGTGAGGGGCTGGGCGTGGTGCGGGCATGCACGGGAGAGAGAGATTACTACTGCGCTGTTTCTGCTGCGCTTGCACTTCACATAGAGCTGCTACAGGGATTAGTGGCGCGCGGACAGAGCCACAGGTGAGACACTTCTGCCATCAGCAGCCCCCAAGATCTCAGTTCAGCTAGCAGGCCCAGCTAAAGATGTGTGGTGGCCCGTTACAACATGATGGCGCCTCCCTCCACACCTTGCTCGAGCGGAAAACAGTCTGAGGCACCCATGGAGTGCAAACGTTATAATGCATACTAAGAAATACAGCGGGGTTATCACAAGACCGCCAGCCAGCAGGGAGCTGAAACACTAAATACGCACCAAAAAGCTACAAATCCGTCTTTGTCAGTAAGTGGCTGATGTGGAGGATCCAGTGTTCAATGACAACGAGGTGATAACACTTCTGTATACATGGGGCCGTTGATGGGGAGCCTGCGAGGCCCCTAATGGGCTGAAAAAGTTGAAAGGCCCGCAGGCCGTCCCTGCCAGCTAGATGTGCCCTGCATGTTCATGTGCAAACAAAATCACTGTGCTTGGGTCTAAGGGTAACCAAACAGGCTGCTCATTTGGATCCACTTTACTGTATGGCCTCATTATAAATGCAGAGGTCACTGTAAACAGCGCCATTTTAAATAGGTCCGACTTTTATAATGCAGTCTAATTAGCGGAATGGCCTGGGATCACTTGGAATGTTCAGTGCATGGCTTACACATAATGTAGTGCACGGGGTAAATAACACGTGTGTACACCATTCAGTCATTGGTGCTGTACATCTCGCACGTGGTGGTAACTCATGTTTAGGTGGTGTTGTACTGTCCTGGTCCTTATGAAGGGCCCGCGTCACGCTGCAGCCTCGTGTTATGCTCTCCTGGATGGCGCTGAGGGTATCGCTGGCCCTTCACTTGTATCATTGCCGTGTCCACCATTCATTGTCTGAACAAATCGATTTACAAATAAAGCGCTTCATTGCGCAATGCTACCCCGCCTAGGCGCTGTGATAGCAGCCGCTAATATTAATACACAATGTAATGTGCCCATGTGTGTACCTGCTTAGAAGAGGGTTTCCAAACTTGCAATGTACACGTTTGCCCCATGTCAGAGGCAAAGATCTGTGGGCTATCCTGAACCAGGTATGTACAGTAGAGCGTGCCGCAGGGCATCTTTAAAAAAGGCTGCAACAACATATACCAAACATTCCCCCCCCCTCCTGCCCCCAGGGTCGCCGCAAGCCCCCAAGATCACTCGCCATTAGTAACTGTAAGGAGGGGCACCCCTGCAGCCCTTGGTAGATATTCTGAAAGTGTCAATAATCACAGGAGTTTCTGAATTGTACCCTCCTATGGTGGCATGTTGTTGGTAGTTGTATATGGTGTGGGACGGTTGCTTGGACGTGCTGGTCGTTTTATGTGGACGCAGGGATCTGTCTCTGATACGTTTCATCATGTCAGATGCCCCCTCTACCCCCTAAGAAGGTGGTGGGCAATCCCATATGGATCGTGTCAGTCCCTCTTGGGTAGTCTATGTTGCCCCAATGCCATAAAGATCCCTTCTCTTAACCCCATTCTGGGAAGTGGTTATGGGCGAAGGTGGCAATCAAAATCTGGCACTGTGCTGCTCAGTGTCACAGAAGTTATGATGGGCGACCACCCAACACGCATGCAAGCCCCTTCTTTCCGAGCCTGGGCCATCTTTCCTTGTTCCTGTGCAGGATCAGCAGAGCACAGAGACCCTTATAAGAAGGGACACACTTAGTATGCAGCATTCCCTTAACTCATTTGGGACAATGAAATCAAGCCCATACATGACGTGTGACTCCAAGGCAGAGTTCACACCCACACGTGTGCTGATGATACCCAGGTTATTGTTAGGTAAAGTGATGGCCTGGCAGCGAGCCATGCCAAGAACCAGGGGCCAGCTTAAAGCAACAGCAGAATGGATCAGCCACTGCTGGCTAGGTCTGCATCACTGTGTACTAAGGCCGAGTCACTTCTACTCTTTCCAGGGCATGCGGGCATAACACCATCCCCCACTGTAATCGACCAATTTGTTAAGCATCATGTATTTTGCCAAAAATCAAACTAGTGTCTACTTCTGGAGCAGATACACAATCCGAGTCGTGATTTCCAATATCCCCTTGCAGATCTATCGCTCCCAAGCTTTCAGTGATGCTCGTGTGCCCAGCATCTACCTCAGCAAAGGGCTGAAGCGTCAAAGCATCAAACATTCTCATCTATTCCTAATGTTAATATCTTGTACGTTGAGTGCACAGATAAAACGTATCTTATGCCAAGTACTGCCTGATGTAAGATGGTCACTTTTATATTGGTTCAATAAGGCCTTGATTTAGTGGTTATGTGGGCCCACAAACATTTCTGAGCATTTGGACAATTGTTATGTGAAACAGAAATAGCAGACCATTACTCTGGTTTATTGCAGAACGTTGACAGGGAGACATAAGATCTGCATAGGCACTTTAGTTTTTAGACATCTCCCATGTGGTAGCTTGTCTTCATCCTCTTAGATGGGTGACCACCACACCCAGACTCAAAATTAAAAGTGAGACTTAACCAAGCACGAGTAAAGGATTAACAAAGGCTCACGTTTGCTACACCAATCCATAAGCACCGTTACATTCTCCCAATTATTTCCCTGCTTCCCACTGAATCACTGCTCAATTTCGCAAACACTTTAAGTCATCATCCAGCCCCCACAGCACACCAGTACAACATTTTAAAAAGGCATCACAAAAAATGTGCTCAGCCCTCTGAAATGATTTGGACCGACTAAACAGAACCCTCTCAAGATTGCATTCCTTCAAAAGAATCGGAGGACCGTTCTGTTTTGGGAAACCAAGCCCTTGATGATCAGTTTCCAGAGGCCCCTACCCCTCGCCCCAGATTTCCAAAGAGCCCAACGGCAGATGATGAAAGACATGGAGATTGCACCCTAAGCCTTCAGACCAGAAGATTGCTCAAATGCAGAAGATGAACACCAACCCATTAAACCCAACTATGTCTAGACCCAAAGTCTTCAGTGCCACACTGCTTCCCACCTCACTTAAGAAAACCCCCTTGACCATGACCATTTTACAGAACAAAGCATCCAAGCTCCATAACCTTAATCTACTGATCACTCATGTATTATAATTATAATTGTTTTTTTATAACATGCTTAGTACCAGAGTTTGGTTTCTAAGCACGGGATCGGGATTCGAACCTGTGTTTTGCGCTTCATTGTATTCCCTCCATTAAGATCATTTTAGAACCCTCTTCTTTTCTAACTCCTGCAATGACATGAAAGTGCCAAGAGGCTGCAATCCATTATGATAGCTACGCAATGGAGGTTTCTATCACATAACATGACCCTTCTTCAGCGACCAAAGTGCTGTTCCATGCCTTATGGCAACTGAAACACAACCCACAAAGAGAGGTCTTTCTTGCAGAAACGTCCCCCAATTAAGGCATGCTGCTTGGGTTGGATAAGTAGGTGCTAGTCTTGAAGGACAGGTTTGAGGTTGATCAGAGTGATTAATCGTGTTGGATAAAAACAATGACCGCTCATGATAAGCCAGCAAAGAACTGTTATAGTGTCTTCAAAGTGTTGTGCATATTATAGTAAACCAGTTGAGCTTTTTAAAACTATGTGAGATGTGTCCCCAACTCTAATAATAAGCCTGAAGGCTGCATGTGAGAAAACTGAGTTATAGTTAACAAATACCAATCACTTTCACTACCATGTACTCCACCTATGATTTATCTGTTTTCTACTGTTCACCATTTATTTTGGCTCAAGCGCCTTGATACCCAGGATTCAGGCGTTACATAAATGCAAACAAAAATAATAATAAGTTAAGCGCATTGCCATGCTCCAGTCTGGTATTACTGAAAGTGGAGGCAACAATGGTTTTACATTGTGCACTGAGTGGCAAGATAAACGTGTTCGACATGGCCCAAGTAGTCTGTCTATTTTACTATATGAACCTATCATTATTTGCTTTGAATGCAACAGCCCACTTCTCAACTACAACTGACCCATCTGCCTAAATTAAGAAATAGTTTTGTTTGCAACGGCCTAACCGGGTCATTAGATTGCCGCCAGATATGCCCCACTAACTGCGAGTGACTCATAGACATTTGGGTGATTGTTGGGGTATGTGGCAGTAACAGTACTGTGCGATATGCCTGTATGTCAACATAGACTCTGTGCTGCCGCCAAGGACTTTAGATAAACATTAACAAAGAAGGGAAGTTATGAGTTTCAAGAGGACCTAAAAAGAAAAAGAAGCTAGTTTGAGGCTAGTCGAATCTTGAAGTAATAAAAAGGAGTAGGTCAAATCTCATTCCCCTGAGCTAAAAGGCCCCAATAAAATCATAAAGACCATGGTCTTCAATGCTGCAGAAAGGACTAGCTAAATGGATATAACCATGCCCACAGGATTCCCAAATACCATGACATCAGGCTATAAAGTCTTCATTACACACACCTCATCTTGAGCATCACATTCTGCGTGAACAGATCCAAAGGGATTTCAATGTGGTATTGATTTGTCAGGTGATCAGTAAGATCCATCGCTTGGATTTTACTGACCGATGGGAATTTTGATGGACTGTCCTTGTCCTGATGTGCGCTTGGAGCTGTTAATGCACAAGATGACTCCTGCTACTTAAAGCCCCATTGTATTGCTGTCCCTAGCAGTAGCTTCAGCTAGGGACAGAATGACTCAACGGGTCAAGTGCAGTGTTGCATGGCCAATGCACTCATTCATCAACCTACAGCCAGCGTTGGTCATTGGGACATATTTTCCCAGATCTGGCTAAAAATTTCTCTCTGGATCCCAGAAATCCATTTGCACCCTTTTAAAATGTTTTTATTTGGTATTGTTGACAAAGCTAGGATTCAAGCCCATGTGGTCAGGGAACCGATGTCGTCCGGACCACAATCGAAAGACTTAGTCACAAGATCACTTGAATGTCTGGTCAGTACACCTGGGAATATGCCTGTTAGGATTATACTCAGCAGAAAATATTTGAGTTCATCTTTTGAAGGTTTAAAAAGGGGGCATGTTTTAAATTTAGCTTGCAACATTATAGCAAAAGCTCCTCCCCTCTTGGGTTATTTTGCAGGTGTTAATAATTCATCTCCTGAAAGGTAAAAGGGTTTATTCATGGGGAGGCTGAGAAAAATATGTCGAGTTTCCCCTGAACAACCTCTTCCCCCTCCCCCCACTGCTGGTGGGATCGTACAGTTAATAGTTCCATTTCCAGCACTATGCCTAGCTGTGCCTGGCTAAAAGGCTGCAATCACTACCAAATGAGCCATATATCTGGACTGGCACGAGGACACCTGGCACAATAGGAGATATGCTACAAGGTCGCCTTTCTAAAGGAAAATGTGTTTAATTACGCTGCAGTCTTCTGCAGTGATCTATGGGAACAAGAGCTTCTATTTATGACTTGGAATTCTGAAGTTGGCCTTTAGATTGTCAATAGATAACATGTTTAGGTGAAAAGTAGCCACCTAACCAGCTTTACGGGACAGAGGCATGAAGAGAGTTACAAGTAGACTCTGATTCCTCCCTTAGACTGCCTAGGTAAGGTGGTCATGTGGTGAACTATTGGGGCAGCAGACTGGCATGGTTCGCATGCCAGCTGCTATGTTGCCAAAATGCAAGAGGGGCTAGTTCGGGCCTTCTCGTCTTCTTTCACCGTTTGGTCTCCAAACTTCCACTGTCCTTATTGCTTTCACAAACATGCCTCAGGCAGGTTCTGACGGCATGCTTCATGAATCTATCCATTCTCTCTTCCGCTGCGTGTGCTTACCCACCCCGAAGGCCTTACAGACTCTTCCCAGCTTTCCAACTATAGCTCTCCGTCTAACTAACTGCTGCCGAGCTCCCCGGCAGAGGCGTAGACAGTGTAGGGCATGAGTGGGCAAAGTCCACCAAAAACCTGTAACTGCCCACTCAACAGCGGTGTGGGCATTTACAGGTGCTAATGTCACTGCAGTGGGCTCAACTACATTCGCTTCAGGCCCCACTTGTTAGACAATCCTGGCTACGCCTCTGCTCCCCGTTATCCCTAAAAAACCCCAGCCTTTATCGCTCCTGCTTTGAGCACCGAGACAGTTTACTACCATTCCTTTCATATATCCTTAGCGAGGTAGAGCGGTGAACCCTGCGCAGGGATCTCCACCCCATTGATCCAATCCTTTTCTGGGTTAAACTCGCCATGACCGAGATATTTACCAGTGGAAGAAAAAAAACTGCATATTTCTTTGGGGGGGTCTGGTGGTGAGGCCTGCTTATAGGAGAGGTCAGATTTTGCTGAGAGACAACATGAAATGCGAGCTGCCTCTCCTCACAATCTGATTAATGGCCAGAAAATGACAGGCGGTGGGAACGGGAGCCCCTCCTCCAGAAAAATCACCGTTTTACACTGCACACAGTTCCGAGTGCTCTCAAAATGAACTGTCATGCACCCAAACATGTACACCAAGTAAGGCACAATCCGGGATTTGGGCTGGACCACAAGATGGCAAAAAGGCAGCTGAGAATTTAAGTCAGGACAACAGAAATACGAAGAAAGAACTCGAAGCAGTAAGCCACCGCTGTAGGGAATCTACATCAACAACCAACTTCAATCTCCCTTAAAAAAAAAAGCTTCAGCGATTGGTTTTGTTGGCGGGTGCTTTGTATCTGGAAGGCCGAGTTCCTGAAATGCGTCATCAGCAGCACGAATCTTGCCCGCAGTGAGGAGAAAGCATCCCGAGGAACATTTTGTGTGAGGTGCACAACGTTGTCAAATAGAAGCGGAGTAGGGATCAACACTAGGCGGTCTATTATGGCAACCTACAAAAAAACGCAACTTCGGAGCTCCCATTCTCACCATTACTGGGCGTGTTGCATTTTAAGAGCAGACGCTGCTCAAATGTGTTCTATATCATAGTATCGGGTATATCTTGTTCCCGGTCACGCAAAGCGTTTGATAGGGGCTGGGACATTAGGATCACTAGAATCCAAACTCTGAACCAAAGCCACACAGCTCGAGCTCATGCTGCGAACCCAGAGTAGGGTTTTCACGCTCTGCTATAACACTCCAATCCTGATATGTTATGTTGCGTGCGTGTGCATATCACATTACCCACACATGCCTCATTCCTACACAACTCTATTCCCTGCAGGCCAGTCTGTGCCCCATTAATCCAGTCTGCATCGCCCCCCTCTTCACTCTGGTTTTTACATTGAAAGATCCCATTAATACTGCCACCAGGCCTTGCCCCTTCCCCGGACAGTGAAAACCTCTCTCTTCTGCAATGAGGTATGCCAGAAGCATTGACAAGCCCTTTCTACTCTGCCCCGCCCTGCAGCTCCTTGCAACCATCCACAGCTATACCCAGACAGTGGCAGAATCTCTCATAAGGAAATTCATTTTTTATTACTTTATCATATTAATAACTTGTTATATGTTCTGCTGTGAAAGTGTCAACGCTTAAAAATCCTAAGTAGGATGGAAGGGTCAGTACCCGTGGGGAGTGGGGGGGGGGTCAAACGACTAACTGCTTTATGCACACATGATTTGGCAACAGGGGCATTAACCCACTGAGCTCCCGCACCTCAATCGTTTTTCGCTGAAACTGTATTCGAATTGATACTAAAATGTTACCCAACCTAGTAAGTGGAATTACAGAACAAAGGCAATTGTAGGTTACGGGTTGTGTGGGGGCTGCAATAGACATACACTCATTCAATTTGACACGTGTCTCGTGATAATTAATTTATGACCTTAGATATAATGTCTTCCCACTAGTTACCTCAGAGAAAAGTCATATGGCTCCATAGGGGGATTACATCTGGAGCTAATTGGGTCACTTCTAAAACTCTTCCTCCCTGCGCCTAATTAGTTTCTGATCAAAGTAGTTCATCATCCGGGCACTTGTAATCAGATCGACTCCTGTCACTGCCCGCCATTTGCCCATCTCTGAGTAGCAGGATGTGCAGCCGAAAGCTGGACCTCAATATTCCAGACAACGGACAGTCTTCCAGACTCTGGCACGAGTGGGAGTGGGCAGCACACAGCTGGGCAGAGGTGGGAACCCCAGCCGGGGTGCCTCGTGCTCGGAATGCCTGTGCGGTGCAGGCGGGGCTCGGTGCCCAGGGCTCCCCCTATACGCGTTTCTCTCAGTTAAGCGTGGAATGAGCAACGTTTGAAGAATGCTACTTAGTAAACATTACCTTTCCTGGGCTGGGGCTCTTTGTCTCCAGGCAGACTACAGTGCAGTAACACAGGCGCACCCACTGCGCATGCGCTACGTGCGAGGGCAATGCAACCTCTCCAGTTACAGTAATATTCGCAGAGCCGCGCATGTAGTTTATGCTGGTATTTACAAAGCGCTTGAGAACTGGAGACTACAATGGCACTCCGTTATTAGCATAGGGGCACATATGTACATTACTTTGCGAGACTCCAGCCGAACTCCCATTTCGCAAGTGTCTTAAAGTTGAATAAGCGGCCCAAGAAGCACCTCCCACCCCCACTCTACCGCAAACGTCACATTCGAAAGTTGGAAAGTGAATTCAGGTCCAAATAGATTTGACCTTCCACTGGAAACAAACGGTCCGTCATTTTTTTAATGGAGACGAAAAAGCAATTCATACAAAATGGTAAACTCGGAGTGCAGATGTTTTGAATCCTATCCGCGTGAGAGAATGGCGTGTTTAACAATTCTATTCAAGGAGTAACATGGAATACAAACATATCTATTTGAAGCCAAATGGTTTATCAGAGACGTGTGTGCTGAGCACAGTGAAATATAGCATGGAAGCAATGGTGTATTGTAAATTAGAACATGAAAACAATGCCTCGACGAGCAGGGCTATACATCCCTAGAAAGGTAAATGCAAGTAAAAAGTTTGGAATTACCATCAAAGTACATTTTTAGCAACTGGACTAAAGACAACAGAAGCTCAAAGAAGAGTACGTTTTAATTTCTCAAGACCAGGCATGCCATTTCTGCATTTAGGAGGGAGAATTCCACTTTTAGGGGCAATCTTCATATTTCTCAATACTCAAAAAACGTCTCACTTGTCGACTGGGCAATAAACAAGTCGCCTTATCCCTCCAGCAAACATCTTCCACGGGCGTTTTTCAAAATGCTGCCAGTCATGGGTAAAATCGCCTATGAGTGCAAACTTGCCGTTCGCATTATTTAACAGTACATCATGAAACAAGCCGCTGGTTTCTAATCAGGCGCGTGATTTTACCAGGGATAATATGAAATAAGGGCATGACATTGAAGGAAACGAGGCATCTCGCAAGGTTCTGCGCGAGCGGGGACACCGCACATGGCTCTGAAGCCCCCGTGTATTGCTGCGGGGGTCGGGGTGGAAACGTGGCACCCGCGGGATGCGGTGCGAATCAGATTTCTGCTGTTTAAATGCCGAGCTCTCGAGAATGACAACGCTGTAACTCCGGCGTACCGCACTGTGCCGGATCTGCATGCCGAAAATGATATCCCTGCACAACCCCAGCAAAGCAATAGATCGCGTATTTCACCTCGCAACATTTAAGACTCTACAATAACCTACAATCTTACCTTATGCGTGTCTTGCGGGTGGCAAGAAGCAGCAGCAGCGAAGGGGCCGGACTCTCAGCTGCAGCAGCAGCATGCCATGTGTTAGCTGCAGAAGCAGAAGCAGCACTAAGCGAGCTGGACAAAGTGCTGGTGCGGTTTTAACATGGGTGAATAATGAATGCCGCCATCTTAAGCCCAGGCTGCTGCGATGATTAGATATAACCAAATTAAAACACGCCCCATGTACATAACTTCATTGCTGGGACGTGCAGGCGGGCTCAAACTATGCAGCTCCGGGGTGCGACATGTCAACCAGGGACGGGGAAGTCACCCCCTTGCCGAAGTGAAAAGCAAACCTTTCTGTTTTTCACGCGATATTTTTTCTCAGCGCCCCCCACAGCCCTGTTGCATATATGGGTGTGGCTCGCGTAAAATTTGCCCCCGTCTCTTCTCTTGAAGTTACCATGATTAAGCAGTATTTGGTCGTTGCCTCCCTCCGCTTCACTCACATGGTACGTTCCACACAGAGAACACCTAATGGCCTTCAAGATCTATGCCGTATGCTGCAGCTCAGTCTGGCTGCTGCCATAGCAACCTAGCTAAAACCTTACTAGTCTGGCTAACTAAATCTATCAATACGCTAAGGTGAGTCAACAAAACAAGTTACCCAAACAAATGCAGCCGTGCCTGGATAAACGACAGTCGGACATGCAGTGTGCTCCCCTGTCAAACAATATTGTTTACATAGAATGAGGTTGTGTACGCAAATATATCAGACGTACAGTAGACAGCACGAGTGAGCCATTAATTTCACTTTCATATCTCACACGGGTCCTGCTGATGAATAATTAATCACACTTATTACAAGACTACTAACGCCAAGAAAGAATCAGATGGACAAAGTAGCATAGAAGAGCTCTTATTTTTCAGGCAGGAAAGACATCTTGCACCTTCTCTTTTGATATACATTATCTTCAGTTCTCAGAACAATCTACCTGCCTACATGACTATCGATCTGTACAAAACACATGTGTATTTTACTGTGCATGCTCTGTTTAACACAGTGTCACATACTAAAAATCCTCTTTCAGATTGCGTTGTAACAAAATATGCATTCTTTCTTTCAGTAAAAAGCCCTGCCACAGTTGTGACAACATGTCAGTGTTTTAGCAATACTCCCATTTGCTCCACGTTCCTGGACTCGAATCGCCTATCTCTGCTTTAATGTAGATGCTCATGTGTAAGTGCTTATTAAAAACAGTTTTCTTTATGGTCTGTGGGTTTAGCGTCTGCTGAGAAGATCTTTGTCTAACCTGCAGGTCATAAGCTTGCATCCCAGAAGGGCCAACTCAGCCTTCCATCTTTTAGAGACTGATAATATGGGAATTGTTGCACCGTCGGTTATTGTAATGGTAGTAATTGTTTATTTGTAAAGCGCTTATACACAAGTGAAGTGCTTCAAGGCGGGAAGGGAACAAGGCAATGTCACTCTTAGGCCTTGAAGATTCCGAATGATATAACAACAATAACTAGCATACTAGGCCAGAGGCATAAATACCAGTAGGCATAAATACTAGTGAAGTGGGGGCGGGGGGTAGGAACATACAGATCAATAAATTACAGTACTGGTCTGGCGAGCGTTTCAGATTGCTTGGTGGTTGGTCATCCAGTGCACCTATGCATGAGTATTTCAAGCCCGACCAGGCTTGGGAGGGGAGACAGAGGGAGGACTGGACAGACAGACTTGCTAGGCCTAGAACATTCAAGGTCGTGTAAGTGCGCAGAACAGGAACTGTGATGGAGGTGGAGGGGGACAAGTGCCCCCAGTCCAGCAGGCGCCAGGGTTAAGTGCAGAGTGTTTGCCTCTATCATGGAACATATTGCAGTAGTGCCAGGCAGAGTGCAGAGGCCCAAAGGCAAGTGCAGGACTGGCAGGGGAGCCTGGGACCTGTGAAGGTCTGGAGGGGCACCAGGCAACCAGTCAGCTAACTGAGCAGGTTGGGGAAGAGACAGAGGGAGGGAAACAATCGAAGAGAAGGAGGTTAGCTGGGTAGAGGGAGAAAGAAACAGGAAGAGAAGAGGAAGGTCTTGAGGAGTTTCCGGAACTTGATGAGGTTCAGCTCAAGACCGAGAGAGGTAGGTAGGCTGTTCCATAGGGGGCACCTTGAGAGGATAGATATCTACCCCAAATCTCTGTTTGGAGAAACAGCTTACCTGCAGATAGCTGGAGGAGGCTGAACAGAGGGCTCTAGAAGGAGAGTATTTGGCAAGAGAGCATTGTAGATAGTAAGGGGCCCGGCCCCAGAAAGCCTTGTGGACTATACAGAGGGTCGTGAACTTGATCCTTGCAGCCATGGGGAGCCAGTGAACAGATTTCAGCGCCAGAGATTTGCGGTCCCTGAGATTGAGTCCAAGGATAAGTCTTGCGGTTCTGTTCTGGATAAGTTGAAGAGGTCGGAGAGTAGAAGAAGGAAGATTGAGAAGGAGACTGTTGCAGTAGTCAAGTCTGGTTAGAACCAGGGCTCTGGAGACAATGAGCCTCCGGGGGAAGGTGAGAAAAGGTAGAATACCTCTAAGGAGGTGCAGCTGGTAGTGGGACCTTTTGGACATGTCCGAGATGTGATAAGAGAAGGAGAGAGTAGAGTCGAAGATGATCCCCAGATTTTTTGCCTCACTGGTGGGTGGGGGTACAGGACCAAGGGAGGCCGGCCAGAGTGAGAGTGGAAAAGTGGGAGCAGGGATCCCGATGAGGATGATCTCTGTATTGCTGGCATTAAGACAGAGGTCTTTAGCAGCACACCAGGACTGAATTACGGATAGACAGGAATGAGTGAGGAGGAGGAAGAGGCAGAGGGTAGCCTGAAAGAGAGCGGTGTGTCATCCGCATAGCAGTGAAAGTTGGAGGGAAAGGCAGAGATTTTGTGGGCCAACGGGGCCATGTAGACACTGAAACACCAGGCGGATATATTAGATCTCCTTGGGGGACACCACAAGTAGAGAGAGTAATAGCGGAGAGAAAGGACCCAAGTTCCACCTGGGAATGACAGTCAGAGAGAAAGGATGCAAGCCATGCCAGGGCTTGATTTATGATAGTAGATTGTAGAGGTGCAAAAGCAGGTCCGTTTGTGAACACCTGATTAAGTCTGACTTCTGTCACAAGAAAACAAAGAAGAAGACCTTTATTGGGACCATCCCCTGTAATAACTGTAACCATTGTCATAACATAATCAAAGGGAATTATGGCAATCATCCACACAAGGGATACCGTATCCCAATTATGCACACATCGACCTGTGACACCAAGAATGTAATTTATAGGATAACATGCCCATGTGGTTTGTATTATGTGGGCCTCACCAGCAGGAAAGTGAAAATCCGGTGGGGAGAACATAATTTGAACATCTGTCTGTCATCGGCAAAATCACCTGTTGCACAACACTTTAATGAACAGAAGCACACAATTGCACAAATCCAATTCCTAATCCTAGAACATGTCACCTT
Source organism: Ambystoma mexicanum (assembly GCF_040938575.1). Taxonomy (NCBI): domain Eukaryota; kingdom Metazoa; phylum Chordata; class Amphibia; order Caudata; family Ambystomatidae; genus Ambystoma; species Ambystoma mexicanum. The sequence continues at coordinate 439,336,066 of NC_090930.1, read as the reverse complement.
ACCCAGGAGAGGGGGTAATCTTACCAAACTTCTACATCAGAGGGAAATATATTGGATTGAGAAGCTTGATACCATGCAGCCACGAGATACTCATATGATCTATGTATCTTACAAAATAAGTCTGAGACATTAATGTGATTTATGTATCTTTGCAAATGATCCTTGTTATTGTGAATTAATGAATGTATTATGTTAATTGTAAATGCATATCCAGATATCACCCTGGGGTATATCAGGAATTGATCGTACATACAACTCTAAATATTCCACCTATGTTGCAAAATAAGTCTGAGACATCTATGTGATCTATGTACCTTGAAAATTATCCTTGTTTTTGTGAATTAGTGAATGTATTTTGCTAACTATAAATGTATGCCCAGATATCGCCCTGGGGAAAATCAGTAGTTGATCGCAGTAATTGATTGCATATACAACTGTAAACAAAATTCAAAACTTATTGGGACTCATATTGAATTTAGTGAGAGTTTCTTCAAATACTTGAGTCCATGCAGGACAGCACGTTAAATCATAACAAAGAATAGCCAGGTTAGGCGTATTAGCATAGTGCACAGTAACAATAACACTCCTAAAATGGCAGCCACAATCGCCCACACAAACACAATGACTCGCATAAAAGCCGGCATACGGTACAGTTGCTTAGCAACGTGCCGATGCGAGTAACGCGCGCAAGTTACCCTATTACCAGGGGACACAGAAGCCAACACAACTAAACCTGAGAGTTAAGCACAGAAATCAATAGATAACTCAATTGATGTAATGACATAGTCGTCCCACGATCCCGCTCAACACTAGTAGCAGTTCATACTGTCAAACGGAAAACCGGCCAACACGAGCAAGCCGATCCACTACCCGGCACACCTTTAAGACAGCCGCTGCAGCGTCTCAGAAGTGAAGAATATCACGGATAACAACAATCCATTAATACAAACGTCAATTCGAACTAACAGAGGTAAGAAGGGGGACATGTACTGAACCAATGTAAATACACATTGGTGAATTCAAATGCACCTAGGATTTTTATCCCTCGTAGACCACTAATTCAAGCCTTATGCATTTATACAAATAGGAATCAATAACCTGGTTAATGATGACTGTCAATCTATATTGAACATGCTACAACACTTCCTGGCAATTCAGAACAGGAATGATTGATCAAGACATCCCCGATTGAGAGGTATGAACAGCCAAATTTATTAAAAGCATGAACTAGGTGTTTGAAGGGGTAATATTTCCATTAGTAACATCAAGCGTCTAATACATGGTATCCTCTTACAGTCACTGGAACCAACTGACTCCACAAGTGATTGACCCAGTTTATACATCCTTTTGACAGAAAGCAGACCACATACTGAATACTAGGAAAAACCTAGGTGAGTCCACATGACCTGATTTATGAAACCTTTTACTTCCAATTTAGACGCAGTTGGTCCCCTAGTTGGTCCCCTAGTGGGACACAGCGCTTTTTAAGCAACTTGTCCCACTGGAGACCACAACCAGAAGTCCCTTACACATGAATAGCAGCCATTTAAACACAGCAACCGAAAAAACAGCCTGGCTTTTTCTTTCCCAGTCAAGTGAATAGCAGGAATTTAAACACTGTAACAAAAACAACCGGGCATTTTCTTTTGTTGTTCATGAAACATTAAAGGGCCATGGGAAAAGGGGCCTGCCTGTCATTATCCATGGACAAACAGCAGTTTAATTAAAAAAGAAAGAGGAATCAAGGAATCCTGTGACATGGAAAACAGGATTTTTAAACATTGGAAGCAAAAACGGCCTGCACATGTGTTTACAAATTTAAACAGCTTTAAAAAGCCACAATGGAAAAAGATGTCACTGCTCACAGGAAAATGTCAGGAAAGCAGAACAGGAGGTGTGGGTTGAACCAAAGCAAGGTATATTATTATGGTTCCCGCACAGAGCTCCAGTGACAGTTGAAGAGGCACTTACTTCAGGAAAAACCTGTTCTGGCAGGGTGCAGAACTTCACAATGAAAAGCCCCACTTCAGCTGGATGTCACACCTCCCATCTAATAACCCCACAATAAAATTTGATGTTGCTGAAGGCGTCAAAATTCACTATCCTTCAGATTTACTGGCAGGAAAGCTGAGACATCAAGAGAATGCCATCCTTGGCTGAAGCATGACCAAAGGGTGTCAATCCTTGTTGCTCCCACTTCAGAGAGCCCACACTAACTTCAAAGAGACTCATAAAAATCTCTGGTCACAGGCCGACCCATGGGAACAGATGGTTGTGGGTGATGAAGCAGCCATCCCATTTACTGAACAAAAGACACTCCCAATTAATTTAAAACACTATTTTCATTTTGGGCATTTTGCGCAGCAATCAGACTGAGGATTGATTTCATTTCTATGCCATTTTTCATGTAATTTGCAGGTGGTTTTGGGGGTATAATATGCATCTACCTGTGACTCTGGGAACTTTAATGACCAGTTGAACTACGTTTCTGGCTGATCTGAACATATGACAAATGTGAGAGTTGGTGAAAAGTGTAAAATGAAATTTGGAATATGCTTGATAACTTACATAATCATAACTGTTGTATTTTTTAAGAAAATACAAAAATGTGACACATGGCCATCTTACATCGTACGGATTTGGTGGTCGGCTTATCTAATCCCCCATGATCAGCTAAAACAGAATATATGTTTCATATGTCAGTTGCTAGTATAATTATAAAGTTATGATACATAACTAGTTTTTGTCAAAAAGTTGAAAGGCGAACAAAGGATGGTGCTAAATGGGAAAAGACAGATGTTGCTCCAACATCACTAAACCAATCCTGACTGGGAATTGAGAGAGAGATGGTAACAGTCCCAATCTTGGTGACAGGGATTATTGCAGGGTACTTGCCCTAGATTGTAAAATGAGTTATTTCATTTTTGCTATATAAGGGGGACTGTACCAGGACCCAGGACACACACAAAAACAGGGGAGACAGAAAAGGAGGACGGAGAGTAGGCTGCTGAAACTTAACATTTTTGAGGATGGAGTGACCAGAACCCTGTCCTATCTTTCCAGAGTGTCCTGAGATGCAGCTGGCCTTCCTGGAACCTTAAACAAAGGCTTGCTATGTAAGTAGCAATAACCCTGCCCTAAATTGCATAAGCCCTTCATGTTTTGTAGCAGTGCATCCAATATTTCCCCATTGCCAGTGTATCCCATCATAGAAGAATCTCTTGTTTCCCATGTAGTTCAGTCATCTCCCCATAGAAGAATCTCTTATTTGCATGTGTATGTTAGCATATCCCCATTGAAAAAACCCTGCATTTGTCTGTGTAAATCCTTAGTATTTTTGCAAGTAAATCAATTAATTCCCCCATTGTATTTCACAGGATAGAGAAACTTAGCATTCAAAATGAACACTCACTTCCCAGTGTCCTGTGAGTCATATAGTCCTAAATTGCTTCCCCAAAGAATTAAATTCATTATGAGCTAAAAACCGAATTTGTCAGTGTATTTAAAGTGTGCGTTACCAAACACATTCCTATTTGCATCTGTCAGTTTAAACCCCAACTGGTTTCATTAGTGTGCCTATGTGTTGAATATCCCAAAAGCCGATTTTCCTACTGTATTTCTATTTTCCCTGGTGTGCTGATTAGTATTCTTTAAAACTCTACCTGTCTCCTAAGTGTAACCAGTACGAATTTTCTTCTATTCTGTCCCCTAACAGTTGTGAGAAATAGTAAAAATCCCATTCCTCCATTTTTCTCCCAAAACGGATTTTCCCTTTCTTTGCTGGCTTCCCATATTGTGGTGGTGGGATTCACCCCAACACCGATTTTCCTCCTATATTCCCACTCCTTTCCACTTCCTTGCATTTCAAGTAAGGAGTCCAATTGATGTTTCGGGGTGAGTGTTGCAGGGTGGAGTGCTTAACTGTAGGTGCTATCACTTTGTGTGGAATTGTTACTCTGTTTTGTCATTAAAACAAAAGCGAGGGTAACAGTCTATTTCAACCTAGTCGCTCTAGAAAGGATATTGCATTTGTGTTGCCATAATTTTGGTGGCTGTTGCATTTTGATTATCCTCCTTTACATTGAATAATAAATTAATAGAATATCTTATTAATACACCCCGGCCTGGTTCCTAGTCTACTGTGACACAGGGTGTTGGTGGAGGTTGGGTGCGAGACGGATTGGAGGCCTACTCAAAAAGAATCCGTAGTATACTAAAAATAAAAAGCCTTTTATTGTGCACCACATTCATTGTAGGGGAAGGAGTTCCCTGGGTGGAGTGTGCTGTGTAATAAACCCATGACACAATTCAATTTATGGTGTTGTGTATTTGGAATTTTTATTTATTTATCGATTTGGCTCAGGCATATGTGACATGCCAATCTCACATTCCCATATATACACCCCACCCCATAATTCTGGGCAAAAATAAACAGTGAGGTAGGTACAAATATAACTTTATTCAAAAGAATAAGGCAACTTGCATTAAGTTGGTCTCTATAGGATGTTTCAATCAGGCGACATCCAATTCTGGGGAATTTTCCACCCACCCCAAACCATGTATCCAGAATTTGTATTTATTGAATAAAGTTATTTCTATGAATCTGGGACCCCCAATTTAATAATACTGATTACCAACAACCTCCTTCCCCTTTCAGTACAAGAAATGTGCAGGGTTGCACAGAAGGTCTATTTATTAATAAAAGTATAAAGAAGTTGAATCAATTAAAATGTGCACAGATTATGCATCTATGAAATTCCAACACCAATGGTCATACCGACATTATTATGAAAGTAAAATTTTAAAACACACGCATTGGCATGTGTACATTTGAATTTTCCTGAGCATGCGTTGAACAGTGAACGAGTGCTCAGGATAAAATTACCATTTTATAGAAAACCAAATTGAATCATAATATTCCTGCCTGTATAAATCTCTCTACTTCTTTTCATTGCAGACAAACATTCCCTCCCACTCAATGAATCTGTTGGAATTTCAAACCGCTTACTAGAAATCGCATTGGAAAGACAAGCTCCTTAATATTCCCTTGTGTGGATAACTTACAAAATGAAAGTGTATGTTTGCTAAACTTTCTTCTAGGGATGTACCGAATAGTAGAATTAAGTATTCGGCCAAATACCGAATAGTTGGACAAGTATTCGGGCGGAGGCGATTAGTTAACTTTTTATTAAATAAAATTATGTAGACAAGAAAAACAATTTGTGAAATAAAAAGCCCCTCTGCAATAGCACCTGGAGCGTATTAAGTGCTGGACGGGATTACCATAATAACTGATTTCATGCCCAAATAACTGGACAGACTCAAAGAATATGGCAAAGTACTACTTTATTATCAGTTTAATTAAGTAGGGAAATCTGACAAGCATAACAAGTCGCAGCTCACACAGTCTCGAGTATGTTTCACTAACATAGAGTCTTTATACCTCAATATACATCAGCTATGATGTCATTGTAAGTGGCAAATAGTAAAAACCAATTGAGCAGAGGGATAGGTTAAGGGAGCATATCTACCGATAGTTTATTTAGGTCTTAGTAACATCATTGGCTGCCCCATATTGAGTAGGCAGCTAACTACGTATAATACAGATAATAGTAGGATAACATTAGGGGAGTGGCTTCTGCAACAATGTATAGTCCATCATCACATAGGCCCAACTGATTGGTTGGCACCCTCAACCAACCTTGGACATTTGGCTCTTTAGCAGCACGTAAGCAAAATGAAACCCAGGCATGGGGAACGACCACTTGGCTAATTAGCCTACCACCTCCCATCAGTTAGGCCGTATGCCAAGGTCTCTTCTTTGTAGTTGACCTTGCTGGCTGTTCTCTTCTCCGGAACCTTTAAGGGAGCAAAGGTACATTGCTATCTTCGTTTGGAGCCTTATGAATAGGCCCTGTTTTCTGGTCTTGCACCACGTGTGAGGAGACCATGATTTGTCCATTCTGTTCTCTTATTTAGTGCTATTTGATTCAATTAATACTGGGTGCTATTACTCTTCTTGGCCTCTGGAGACTTGGTTGCTCCATCTTGCATATGCTTTCGGAATCTTTAACCCCTTAATTTCTGAGGGTTTTCGCTCCCAGTGCTGATCCTTTTTTTGGTCATATCGGTATGTTGCATTCAATCACTTGTAACATTTTTGTTACAAGTGATATCCCGACCAAATTGGCACCCTTTTCTTCCCACATGTAGGCGGTCATAAAGCCACCAAGGATCAGTCGTTTGCTATAGGGTGGTGTGAGAAAGTAACACAAAAGTTGCCACATTTTGTGTTTTTCCTGAAAATGCCAATACAATTATGTACAAAGAAGCTTGTGGTTTGTTTTCATGTAAGAGCTAGGAATAGCTTGCAGTTCTGAATTCGCCATTTCCCAAGCTATCAAGAACAGATTAAGTAGAAACAAAAAAACATATTTTTTATAAGGTTAGCATCAGATTTGTGAGAGGGAGGCGATTTTTTCCTTTTTTTAAGAGGACATGCTTGGACAGAATGGAAGAGGAGGGTAGGAAAGCTCAATGGGAACACAGAAAGGCACACATTTCTGAAAAGTAGACAACATTTCAAGTTCAACATGGGGTTATTTGTACAGGTCAGGCAACAACTATGTACCTAAAATTCCTAATAGTTGGGGATAAATTGGAAAAGTGACAGAAAAATAGTATGTGCTGGACATGTTTGCACTTGTAAGGTAATGGCTTCTGTGAATATTTAGAAAATCAATGCACCGCTACATTACCCCCGACTCTTCTAGTTAGGAAATCACACAATTTTCATAATGTTTCACAAAACAAGCAATACCACGAGCCAAAAACAGAGCCATGCTACACAGGATTTTGATGCTGACGGCATAAACAGATGTAATCCACATTTGAAAATAAGAAAAACGAATGTGGTGATGAAGAGGGGAGATTGAAAGATGCCCCATCCCGAAAACCACTCCAAACCGAAGAAGAGCCAAAGACAATATGACGCCGATCATACACGCTCATACCAACCCCTACTGCACCCACGATGGACCTATACCGCGAGAAATAACCTCTCAGTCGACCTTACACTCCAGGAGCAGTGGGAACATAACCCAGACTGGACGAAGACCCCCAAGAAGGAACCAAAGATAACTACATGGACAGAATCCATTAAAAGTGCTGAGAAGCCAAGCCTCAAGTCATTAGAGACGACACGACTGAACTGCATCAGACACGAAGCACACGTGCCATCCGTGATCAGGACACAATCACGCACCCAAATATACGAAGAACACGTGTATAGTTCTATAAGTTAGAGGATGGTAACATGTACATACTGTCTACACGTTTATTATTTTGTCATTATCTTATCGCAGCAACGGAGAACCGCAAGAAGCAAAGAAGATCTCGTACATAGGCTTGCAGATACTTACATGCAAATAACCATATGGAATGCTCCAGGACTCCGGGGGTGCTGCCGCTAGCCACCCAGCCATGGGCACCTGTCTGCCATGTAGGTCGACCTTCCCCAAGTCCAGCGACTACTCCAGGGAGCACCAGCAGGGTCTCCATCCCTCTGTGGTGTGAAAATGTGCACTGCTGCAGAGCCAGAGCTCCAGGATGGTTGGTGATGATGTTCCTGGGCCATGTGCACCTGTCTCCCATGTGAGTCGAATGACCCCAAGTCCAGCGACAATATCCACAGACCATCACTGGGCCTGAAGCTCACATGCAGGTGCCACCCATTTGAAGAATAAAATGTACCCAATGCCATTGAGCACACCAGCCTTGATGGTGCCACAGAAAGACACTGAAGTGAATGGATGCCCTGAACTGGACGCACAGCCGAGGAAGAAGAGGGCACTGAAGCTGAGCATGGTGAAGAAGAGGAGATGACCTGGAACACAAATCAACTCAGAAGGAGCCTAAGCGACCTGTGGGAGGTGAAGGGAGGTGAAGAAGGTATGAGAAAAAAAGACACCCATCTGCGGGGACGGGCTTTGAGTTTGTGATCCAGGCTGGTTGGCTGGACCAGAAGGGGGACTATTGAGGGGGTCTCAAACCCCCCGCTCCCCAAGCATACCCCCAAGATGACGGATGCCACCCACTGAAGCAGCCCCACAGACCAAACCCGGATAACATCACCAAAGTAATCATGAAAAGGTGACATGGCTGTACACACCCACAGAGACATTAGCCAGGTGCAACACAACACATATGAAATGCTTGCTGACACTGAAAAAGAAATGACCATGAACAGCCATGAAAGCAAAATGGAAGAAACAGCTGCATTGAAATGAATTGGGAAAGCTAAAAACAGAAACGGAAAGCAGATCTGCCTGAGCATGCAGCATGTCCAGCCCTGCCAAGGACCCTGGGAGAGAGTTTGAGTCAACAGAAAAGATGCAGCACGTACAAGAAAAGAACACCGAAATTCTTCATAAATGCAGGTAGAGAAAATCACTTTTACGGTCCCTGAACACGTGACCTGGAGCTGGGTGTAATGTCCTATCTCCATTGCCACTACATGTTCAGAGGAATAGTCCTCTATCCATGACGGTAGAAGGTGGGCTACGTCCCACGTGGTGCGAGAGGCGGGGTTACCGCCTCGGGGTGGGGGGTTCGTAAGAAATAAAGAAAGCTGTCAGACGTGTTTTGTCTCCGCTCCTGTTTGATTGCCTGAGCCGGCCTGTGATGATTTTATTGATTTATACTCTACAATCATTGATGCCTGGTTTACTCACAACAATGGCGACGAAGGTGGGATGAAGTGTGATCATTGATGAAATGTCACGATTCCCAGAAGTACATCTGGTTCATTCGACCAGTGCACAGTCCATCATACCTGCGCTGGACAAAACATTTGCTGACTATGGCATACCATCCAGAGTAAAATCGGACAATGGACCTCCTTTCACGAGCCATGACTTTGCCATGTTCGCAGAACATCTAGGTTTTCAACACCACAAAGTCACACCACTGTGGCCCCAGGCGAATGGAATGGTAGAACGTTTCATGGGAAACCTTAAACGCACTCTACAAATCTGCTCCATTACAAATGGATCGTTCATGCAAGCCATCTGCACTTTACTACGAGAGTATCGGAACACACCGCACAGCTCAACTGGTGAATGCCCATCAATGCTAATGTTCGGACGTGTCATCAAGACACAGCTTCCCCACCATGTGCAAAAGAAGGATGAGTCCTCACACACAAAGAAGGCCAGAAGCAAAGACCAAGAAAGTAAGGACAAGATGAAGACGTACACAGACGCCCGAAGACGTGCCCGACCTAACACCATCTGCATTGGCGACCAAGTACTAGTACGACAAAAGCAAGTCACGAAGGACATGCCTGCCTTCAAGCCAGATCCCATGAGAGTGACCCATATTCAAGGGTCGATGATAACCGCCGCTAGTCCCAATGGCACAATCACTAGAAATTCATCTTTCTTCAAGACCTTCAACAGCACTGACACCACCGTCAACACATCAACAGCATCGAGAAGTGACTCCTCGGACACAGACTCTGAATATCATGAAGAGGAAAGGGACGCAGATGACAGTGGCAGTGAAAACGACAGCACACTGGCAAAATCAGCCCCACCGGTGCGTAGCCCATCCAAGAGGGTCATCCGCAGACCCATTAGATGGATTGAAGAATCCAACTGAACACCGTTGACGTGTTTGTTTAAGGAGGGGGAAGATGTAATGTCCTATCTCCATTGCCACTACATGTTCAGAGGAATAGTCCTCTATCTATGACGGTAGAAGGTGGGCTACGTCCCACGTGGTGCGAGAGGCGGGGTTACCGCCTCGGGGTGGGGGGTTCGTAAGAAATAAAGAAAGCTGTCAGACGTGTTTTGTCTCCGCTCCCGTTTGATTGCCTGCGCCGGCCTGTGACGATTTTATTGATTTATACTCTGCAATCATTGATGCCTGGTTTACTCACAACACTGGGGAAGAAGCTCCATTCAGACAGATAAGGATGTTTCCATAAAACCCAAGACAGAAGATGAAGAAAATGTCCTTGCTCTGGGCTCTAGAAGTTGGAAGTGGCAACATTAAAGGGAAACAGGTGGTGCTCTGGGATCAGCTTCCCCACCCATCATTTTATGCTGACATGCTGGTAAATTTTCTAAACTGACAAGGCTTGCACTCACCTTCTGTGGGTGGCGCCAGGCGGAGCTACCAGATCTGGCCAGACCAATTTGGTTATCTGTCCCCTATAAACTGTAATTCTGCCTATACTGTTCACCCAATCCCATTTCACCTAAGAGCGAGGAATGTATCTTTTAGTTATGAGGTCACAGCAGTTTAAAAACTCACTGCCCTCCTGTAATGGGCTGAGAGTGCATTTGGAGCTGTAGAATCCTTGTGTGTATCCCTGCTTGGATTAATAAAGCAGCTCACATTTCTGGACTCCTCTATTTTTTGGGCATGAGGGGATTTCCATCGAGCCAAACTGTTTTTTCTAACTACACTTCACAACCCAGCCAGAGCTCTGGAACAACCAGGGGTGATTTCCCCAGTCTAGGGTGCCTGTCCCCCATGTGGTTTGACCATCCCCAAATAGAGTGACAGTCCCAGGGAGCCCTGGCAGGGTCACCATCCCTCCCCAGAGAGAAAAGCTATAACACAATACGGCAAGAGCTCCAGGATAGCTGGGGGTGATGTCCCCGGCCTTGGGTGCCTGTCTCCAATGTGGGGTGACCATACACAAGTCCAGCCATGGTCCCAGGGAGCCCCAGCAGGGTCCACATCACTCCCTGGAGTGAAAAGCTGTAATGCAGACCAGCCAGAGCTCCAGGACAGCCGGGCGTGCTGCTGCCGGGCGTGCTGCTTCCGGCCTTGGGTGCCTGTCTCCGATGTGGGTCCCCCCTCCCCAAGTGCAGCGGCAGTCATGGGGTGATTCAGTGGCGTCCCTGTCCCTCCCCGGAGGTAAAAGCTGTAACGCAGTACAGCCAGAGCTCCAGGATGGCTGGGGTTGCTACCCCCGGCCTTAAGCACCTGTCTCACATGTGGGTCGACCATCCCCAAGTCCAGCGGCAGTCCCAGGGATCTCCGGCAGGGTCCCCATCCCTCACTGGAGAGAAAAGCAGTAATGCAGAACAGCAAGAGCTCCAGGATAGCTGGGGGTGCTGCCCCTTGCCTTGGTCGCATGTCTCCCATCGGGGCCGACCATCTCCAAGTCCAGCGGCAGTCCCAGGGAGCCCTGGCAGGGTCACCATCCCTGCCTGGTGGTAAAAGCTGTAATGTGGCACTGCCAGAGCTCCAGGAAAACTGGGGGTGATGTCCCCGGACTTGGGCGCCTGTCTCCTATGTGGGTCGACCCTCCCCATGTCCAGCAGCAGTCCCAGGGAGCCCTGACAGAGTCACCATCCCTCCCTGCAGTGGAAAGCTATCCCAGGGAGTCCCGGCAGGGCCCACATCACTCCCTGGAATGAAAAGCTGTAATGCAGCCCAGCCAGAGCTCCAGGGCGGCCGGGGGTGCTGCCTCCAGACTTGGGCACCTGTCTCCCATGTGGGTCAACCATCTCCAAGTCCAGTGGCAGTCCCAGGGAGCCCTGGCAGGGTGACCATCCCTCCCTGGAGGTAAAAGCAATATTGTGGCACCTCCAGAGTTCTAGGACAGGTGAGGGTGATGTTCCCAGCCTTGGTCACGTGTCTCCAATGTGGGTCTATCCTTCCCAAGTCCATCAGCATTCTCAGGGAGCCCTAGTAGGGTCACTATCCCTCCCTGGAGGTAAAAGCTGTAATGCAGCACAGCCAAAGCAGAAGGACGGCCGGGAGTGCTGCTCCCGGCCTTTGGCACCTGTCTCCAATGTGGGTTGACCATCCACAAGTCCAGCCGTGGTGCCAGGGAGCACCGGAAGGGTCCACATCACTCCCAGGAGGGAAAAGCTGTAATGCAGACCAGCCAGAGCTCCAGGACGGCTGGGGGTGCTCCCTCTGATGTGGGTCAACCGCCTCCAAGTCCAGCGGCAGTTATGGGGTGACCCAGCGGGGTCCCTGTCCCTCCCCGGAGGTAAAAGCTGTAACGCAGTACGGCCAGAGCTCCAGGATGGCCAGGGCTGCTGCCCCTGGCCTTAAGCACCAGTTGTTAAGGTAGGCGTCACAAGGGTGATGCATATCTGTTTGTACGGTTGAGGTCCTCAAAGAAGATGCCAGGCTGTCAGAAGTTCTGCGGAGATGATGTGGGTGATGCGGGAAACCAGCCCAACTCCCGCCCGAATGGGAACCGGGTTGGAGGTGAACCATCTCCCAACGCCACGGGTGTGCTCTCCCCTGATTACGTGGCGCTGGGACAGTGCAAGCACTGACAGGGGGAGCTTCTTCTGCAGACAATTTCAGGGTCCAATGAAGACAACAGGATCCGGAAGATGGAGGAACCGATGATCAGATGGCAAGAGTTGTAGAGTCCCCAAAAGGGCAAAGTACCAAGGCAGAAGGAGGCAGAGCAGGCAGGAAGGCAAGGGACAGTTAGATGGAAAAGAAATCCCAAGGGCCAACTCAGAAGGTGGACTAAGGGGAACCACCGCAGGGCAGGTAAGGGATCAGGAAGAAGGCAGCAAGGGAGGGGGAACCCCTTCCCCAGGACAGGGGAAAGGAGGAGAGTCAGGACAGCACAACCAACAGGAAGGAACCAGGAACTAGGAAGAACAAGAATCAGGCAACAGGTATTGCGGAAACACAAGGAACCGGCGTGGAAACACAATCCAAATCAAACCGCGTTGGGACGCGGTTTGAATGAATGGCCGGGCTCCTTATATAGGGCTACCAACACCTGGATGGCTTGGAACGCAAGCCGTGCTGTCTCCCAGGCGTTGGTATGCCCAAAGAGAGGCTTGAACCACAGGTTCGTTCTAACCGAGCGCCCTGTGGACCATGCATGCACGGAGAGAGTGGGACACGGTCGCCCGCGCATGCGCAGACCATCGCGCAAAGAGAACACGGAAGCACCCGAGATCAAGGACAACCCCAGACCCCCCAAACGGAAGCGCAGGTACATCCGCCAGGATGGGGCACGCCGCGTCAGGTAAGGAGACCCCAGGGCATGCAGTGTGACACTATGCCCCCTCCCAGAAAGACCTGGGGCCCCAGGCTTCCAGGGATAACGAAGGAAAAAGTCACGGACAAGACGGGGTGCATGCACATGACAGCGCGGCTCCCAAGTGCGATCACAAGCAGGGTAGCCTTTCCAATCTACCAGAAATTGGAGCACACCCCGACGAATCAGTGAGTCACATATTTCCTGTACTTCAAACTCAGGGACCCCCCACACCTGAACAGAGGAGAGACGAGGACAGGAGCGCCCAAAGACATCCTTCACAAAGGGTTTTAAAAGGGAGACATGAAACACAGGGTGCACACGCCAAGATTGGGGTAACACTAACCGAAAAGCCACTGAGGACAAGCGTTTGGAAATCTTGAAAGGCCCATAGAATCGGGGTGCTAACTTAGTGGGCAAATTGCGTACTAGCAGGTTCTTGGATGACAACCAAACCAAATCACCCACTTGGAAATCTGGCTCTGCGGTCCAGCCCTTATCCGCTTGCCTCCTCATGTGCTCTTGTGCCTCTGCCAGGGCACTGCGTGCCAAGTAGTGTTGCTTCTAGATGTTGAAGACCAGCTGATCGGCAGACGGGACAGCGCTGGGTGGCACAGGACAAAAAGGAACCAACTTAGGATGTTGTCCGGAAGAACAGAAAAAGGGACTGGCACTGGTGGCGGCATGAGTTGCGTTGTTATAGGAAACTTCAGCCAGATCTATGTACTTCATCCAGTTGGATTGAGTGGCATTGGCATAGCAGCGCAAGTACTACTCCAGAGTCTGATTAGTTCTCTCTGTCTGGCCATTAGTTTGCGGGTGATAACCAGAACTCAAAGCCCTGTGGATTCCAAGATGATTGCACAATTGATGCCAAAACGAAGAGAGAAACTGTGAGCCACGATCAGAGATGATCTTCTCTGGCAACCCACGTAACCGGTAGATGTTATGTAAAAAGACCAGAGCCATCTGGGAGGAGGTAGGAATCTTATGAAAATGAATAAAGTGTGCGTACTTCTTGAAACAGTCCACTACCACCATGATGCAAGAGTATCCCTCCGAAGATGGAAGCTCGACAATGAAGTCAGTGGTGATGGTATGCCATGGGTAGTGGGGTGTTTCGGTAGGATGAAGCAGTCACTCTGTAGGTGAGGAGAAATCGTCAGTAGAAAATGTTTGGGAGAAATCAGTGGATTTTTCAAACCGGTATCGTCCTCTTCTTTCCTCAAAGAGCGAGAAAAGGCCTCAGCCTTCAGGTTCTGAGCACTGGGAATGGAAGTAAGGCTGAAGTCGTAGTGGGAAAAGAAAAAAGCCCATCGGGCTTTGAAGTGGGAGAATGGGAGAAAAAGCTCCCCCCAATCTCCTCGCGACCATGGCCTAGAGGATCGCGGTCCAGACACCCACCACGAGATTAATTTATCTACCAGACGACCAAATACCCTGGTTCAAGAACATAAGGATATGCCCACCAGCCTGCCCTACTCAAGCCGACACCTGCGGCATGGATGAACTCGACTAAGACCTCAACAACAAGCACCCACATTGTTAGAGATGCCATAACGACCTAGCTAACTGCCAAGAACACACCTGCCACCATGCACACTGGTCACTCACGCACCAACCTACACGAAGAATATATTCAGTGCTATGACGTAGGTGACGGATACACCCACTGACGCATAGGTTTTTTAGTAATGCAGAAACGCAAGACGCATAAAGCACTCGCGTATACGCTTGCTGACGCTTCTCCCACCCCTCGCATCATGATGAGAATATAAAGAAGACGTAATACTGCCTATGAAACCATGTCAAACCGCAACACAGGTGCCGTGCATTACACATCCCCACCCATGAACCAGGCCCAAGTAGGCCGCAAGCAAGAACTGCCATGAACACTGAATGAGCGAGAGTACAAGTGCTGATCACGCAGAACGAGCCCAGCGAGAGCTCACAGCCAAGAGGTGACGGATACACCCACTGACGCGCATCTTTATTATTTTTCACATAGGTTTTTTAGTAATGCAGAAACGCAAGACGCATAAAGCACTCGCGTATGCGCTTGCTGACGCTTCTCCCACCCCTCGCATCGTGATGAGAATATAAAGAAGACGTAATACCTCCTATGAAGCCATGTCAAACCGCAACACAGGTGCCGTGCATTACACATCCCCACCCATGAACCAGGCCCAAGTAGGCCGCAAGCAAGAACCGCCATGAACACTGAATGAGCGAGAGTACAAGTGCTGATCACGCAAAACAAGCCAAGCGAGAGCTCACAGCCAAGGGGGCGATGTTGCAACTCGTATGCTATCAGCCGGTGCCAAGGTCACACCTGTAAGCAAAGCCAAGCACACAGAAGCAAAATACAACTTTAAGTGTGCAGAATTCCGCCCCAGCTACGGTCTCTCCACACGTGACCAAGCCAACCTGACAAGGTGCCAGCCCCTCGAGGAAGAAGTCGCCTGGGTCCCACGTCTGGGACACAGATTGCAACAGTGAAATGACCAGATGGACACCTACAGCGATAGGAATGGCCTGCTCTCAAGCCTATGAGCAAACCCGCACATTGTCTGCACAAACACATAGTTACACATTGTTGCTAGTGACAGGTACACCGCGAGCTGGGAACAACGATGGTCCCAGACTGGGGGGCTCGCGGGAGGACCAATCAGAACATGGGGGCACTCATCACTGACGCCACTAACATTAGCCAATCATCAGGGGTCTTCGTGTAACAATTTTCAACTATCTAATAGAAGGGACAACCCAAGTATACCACCTGACTTATCCTCAACCACTAATATTGCTCTCTATATGTATACTATACTAACCCTACTACTCGAGGAACCAATCCGGAGTGGCAATAGATTTTTTGCTAACTTTCCCAGGTGATGCAAGTAGCGCGTCATACTGCGGCAAAAAGGGCCTGCGAGCCCTACGAATTTTGAGAGTCTGGACGGACGCGTACGATCCTAGACCCATCCCTGCCGTTGTTTTACTAAACAGCAGAACCGCCTTGCTTCTTGTGTGTGTCTCATACTCATTTTTTGGTGAACACGGGAGTAGTTGGGGCCTCCCAGCCCGGAGATCCGCGGATGGCTCAGCCGACCCCGGGATAATCACCCCAACAGCTTGACGAGCGGTGCGACACTGCAAAGATCACAAAAACTGTAAGTTGCGATGATCTGTGCGGACTTCCACGGGAAAACGCCCACCAAGCAAATGGTGCCTCCACTCGTCAAATGCCATCTTGATGGCCAGAAGCTCCCTTTCAATGACTGCGTAGTTCTGTTCACTAGGCGTGAGTTTCCGTGAGAAATAGGCCACAGGGTGTTCATCGCTGTATATAGGATGCTTCTGTAGGATAACGGCGCTAACAACGAAGTTGGAAGCATCAGCTTCAACGATGTAGGGCATCTCATCGTTAGGATGACGTAGAACGGGAGCTGTACTGAACGCCGTTTTCAAACAGTCAAAAGCTGCTGACGCCTCTAGATCCCATAGGAATGGTATCTTGACACTGGTCAAACGCGTAAATGGGGCCGTGACACGTGAAAAATGTGGAATGAAGCGCCAATAAAAATTGGTGAATCCCAAGAACCGCTGAAGAGACTTCAAGTTGTGGGGTTGTCTCCAGTCTCAGACTGCTTGTACCTTATCTGAGTCCATGTGAATTCCTGCCTTACCGATCACATATCCCATGAACTCCATTTCATTTCAATGAAATGAACATTTTTCGGCCTTGGCGAACAGTTGATTTTGCAACAGACGTTAAAGTACTTCTCAGACATGTGAGACATGTTCCTCCAGATTGCCGGAAAAGACAAGGATATCATCCAGGTAAAGCCAGACCGAGATACCAATCAAGTCGCTGAAAATGTAATCCATAAACCATTGAAAGACGGCCAGGGCATTACACAACCCAAAGGGCATTACCCTGTATTCGTAATGCCCAAATGAAGTCTTAAAGGCCGTCTCCCACTCATCACCCTCTTTGATTCTGACCAGATGGTAGGCTCCGTGGAGATCTAATTTGGGGAAGACTTTAGCCGATCGTAAGGACTCCATGATGTTCCGAGTCAAAGGTAATGGGTACCTGTCCTTAAGGGTGATGTCATTCAGTTGACGATAGTCGATGCATGGCTGTAAGGTGCCTTCTTTCTTCTTCACAAAAAACAGCGGGAATCCCACAGGGGATTTGGAAGGTACAATGTATCCTTTCTTAATACAATCGTCAAGGTAGTCCCGGAGTACCTGTCATTTGGACTGAGTTAAGGCATATACCTTCCCATGAGGAATCACCGCACCTGGAATCAGATCAACTGAACAATCAAAAGATCTGTGAGGTGGAAGGGGTATGTCACCCGGCTCTGAAAACACAGTCCTCAGGTCTGCATACACATTTGGAATCTGGGACAAGGAACACAGACTAGATGAGTCCCTACCAGAGGTTAGAGGAGTTGAGGTTGGTGAATCCAAAGACATTCCGGAACTGCAACAATCTTGAAGGCAAAGAGCAGAGGAAAACACAAGAGTACGGGACTCCCAATTGATCGTGGGATTATGTCGCAAGAGCCAAGGTAATCCCAACACCACCTGATATGAAGGTGACTTGATAACGTCGAGAGCTATTCTTTCCTCATGTCCCTCAATTCGTAGTAGCATGCCGACAGCGTGCAATCGTATGGGGCCAGAAGCTAAAGGAGTACCATCGATAACTTCCACCTGTAGTGCAGTTCTTCTGGTAAGCATTGGTATGCTGCTGTTGGTGGCGAATTCCTCATCAATGTAGTTACCGGAAGCCCCACAATCCAATAAACCGTGGATATCGACTGCCTTATCAAGTCACTTCAACTTGATTTTCAAGACCATCAAAACAGCCAGCTACATAGGAGGGAGCACCAAACCGGAACAGGAAAGGTCTGGAAGTAAGAAAGGATCTGTCGTAGCCTTTCCAGTAAATGACAGGTCTCCTAGTTTCCCCCTTTCTTGATAGGATGCAGAGGACAAGTACCCAGATAGTGACCAGCGGCCCCGCAGTACAAACACAATCGCAGACTCCTCCTGCGCTGCCTCTCTTCTTCCGACAACGGACCTCTTACTGCACCCAATTTCATAGGCTCAGGAGTTGAATCTGAAGGTGCTGGCATACCAGTTGGTAGAATCGGCGGTCTAGGGTACATCTTCTCAGACCGACGTCTCTCTCCTCTTCTCTCGGCCAATCTCTGGTCAATTCTCAATACTTGTTCGATATGTTTCTGAAGATTTTTGGGTTCTGGAATGTACAACAACTCGTCCTTTTATTCCTCTCTTAATCCCCGGAGAAACAGGGTCTTCTGTGTTATCTCTGGCCTTTGGGAATCAGTTGCCAGTTGACGGAAACGACTGATATAAGTGATTATATCGTTATTGGCCTGTTGAATATCCATTAGTTGGTTCTGCGCTGCGGAGGCCAGATTAGGGGACTGAAAAACTTCCAGGAAAGTCTTTTCGAAGGCTACGAAATCACTGCGGATGGGACTGTTAGTAACAACCAGGGGTGTAGCCCAAGCAAGTGCATTTCCAGACAAGCTGCCGAGTGTATAGCCGATCTTAGCCTTTTCATTGTTGAAATGAGTTGATCAGTAGAGGAAATGTATCCGACAATGATTACAAAATTCACCCACACATCTGGGATCACCATCAAACTTGATCGGTGCTGTGTGAGCAATGGTGCTTTCGGACTGAGGAGCAACTCCAATATTCTGTGTCACCATTTGGCGTAGTGTTACATTCTCCTGGTGAAGTGCAGTCATCTCAGCACGAAGAGCTTGAATCTCATTACGAAGACCCTGGTCCTCTTCCATCTCAGAATCCGAAGGCAGGCGTCTCGATCTGTTAAGGTAGGCGTCACGAGGGTGCTGCGTACCTGTTCCTCCGGTTGAGGTCCTCGAAGAAGATGCCAGGCTGCCAGAAGTTCTGTGGAGATTATGTGGATGACGCGGGAAACCAGCCCAACTACCGCCCGAATGGGAACCGGGTTGGAGGTGAACCAGCTCCCAACGCCACGGGTGCGCTCTCCCCTGAATACATGACACCGGGACAGTGCAAGCACTGACAGGGGGAGCTTCTTCTGCAGACAATTTCAGGTCCAATGAAGACAACAGGATCCGGAAGATGGAGGAACCGATGATCAGATGGCAAGAGTTGTAGAGTCCCCAAAAGGGCAAAGTACCAAGGCAGAAGGAGGCAGAGCAGGCAGGAAGGCAAGGGACAGCTAGATGGAACAGAAATCCCAAGGGCCAACTCAGAAGGTGAACTAAGGGGAACCACCCCAGGGCAGGTAAGGGATCAGGAACAAGGCAGCAAGGGAGGGGGAACCCCTTCCGCAGGACAGGGGAAAGGAGGAGAGTCAGGACAGCACAACCAACAGGAAGGAACCAGGAACTAGGAAGAACAAGAATCAGGCAACAGGTAATACGGAAACACAAGGAACCGGCATGGAAACACGATCCAAATCAAACCGCGTTGAAAAGCGGTTTGAATGAATGGCCGGGCTCCTTATATAGGGCTACCAACACCTGGGAGGCTTGGAACGCAAGCCGTGCTGTCTCCCAGGCGTTGGTCTGGCCAAAGAGAGGCTTGAACCGCAGGTTCGTTCGAACTGAGCGCCCTGTGGTCCGCGCATGCGCAGAGAGTGGGACACGGCCGCCCACGCATGCTCAGACCATCACGCACAGAGAACACGGAAGCACCAGAGATCAAGGACAACCCCGGAACCCCCAAACGGAAGCGCGGTTACATCTGCCAGGATGGGGCGCGCCGCTTCAGGTAAGGAGACCCCAGGGCATGCAGAGTGACACCAGTCTCCCATGTGGATCAACCGTCCCCAAGTCCAGCGGTGGTCCCAGGCCTCCCCGGCAGGGTCCCCATCCCTCACTGGAGGGAAAATCTGCAATGCAGTCCAGCCAGAATTCCAGGACGGCTGGGGATGCTACCCCTGACCTGGGGCGCCTGTCTCCCATGTGGGTTGAGCCTCCCCAAGTCCAGCAGCGGACCTATGGAACCCTGTAATGCAGCAGTTGAGGGGGTCGCAAACCCCCAGCATACCCCCAAGATGGCAGATGCCACCCACTGAAGCAGCCCCTCAGACCATACCTGGATGACATCACCAAAGTAATCATGAAAAGGCAACATGGCTGAACACATCCACAGAGACATTATCCACGATATTAGCCAGGTGCAAAACAACACATATTATCTGCTTGCTGACACGCCGAAAAAAGCAATTACCAGCAGAAAAAATACAGCACCTGCAAGGACAGAAGACCAAAATCCCTCATAGATGCAGGAAGAGATAATCACTTTTTTACGGTCCCTGAACACTTGACCTGGAGCTGGGGAACAAGGCCCATTCAGTCAGATAAGGTTGTTCCCATAAAACTGAAGACAGGAGATGGTGAAAATGTTCTTGCTATGGGCTTGAGAAGTTGGAAATGGCATAATTAATGGGAGACAGGCAGTGCTCTGAGATCAGCTTCCCCACCCATAATTTGTTGCTCACATGCTGGTAAATGTATTAAACTGACAAGGTTTGCACCCACCCCCTGGGGGTGGTGCCAGGCATAGCTACCAGACCTGGACAGATCAATTAGATTATCAATCCCCTATAGGCTGTAATTATGCCTATACTGTTTACCCAATACTATTTCGCCTAAGAGCGAGGAAGGTATCTTTTGGTTGTGAGGTCACAGCAGTTTAAAAACTCACTGCCTGCCTTTAATGAGCATTTGGAGCTGTAGAATCTGTGTGCGTATCCCTGCTTGGATTAAAAAAGCAGCAATTTGTCACATTTTTGGGCATGAGGGGATTTCCTTCGAGTCAAACACAGTTTTTTTCTAAGTACACTTCAAGTTGTATCGGCGGATGGTTGCTCATGCCTTCGGTGACAAATGCCATCCCTGCATTCCTGCCTGCTTCGGAGATCGGACAATAGGGGTGGCAAACTGGGGGAGTGACACCAAGTATAAAAGCTGCAGCAGACCTGAGGAGCTGGTGCAGTATGAGTCCAGGAATCTGACAAATACAGTGAGGAAACTGGGGTAACAGCTGAGATGTGTATGTGAACATTTATATTGAAAGGAAGCAGAAATGCATGTGCAAAAGATGCTAGGCAAACTTGTGTACACATATCTCACACCTGCACGCACTCACCCATCACCTGCACTTGTCTCAGCATCAAGAAAAGTTAGGGCGATAGCAGCACGGGTTTGCAGGAATGCCACAGCACAAGGAAGATGAACAAGGGGCGTGATGCCAAGAAAGAGACAGGTCATGCAGGCCTGCCAACAAACAGCAATCACAAAGACAAGTCCAGCGTTAATGGAAACCGGAAAGCATGATGGGCCGAAGAGACATGAATGCTCGAAGTCACTCATTTTTTGGACAAACCCCAAGTGCACCACTGACTGGCATGTATGCAGAGAGGTATCACTCAGACAACCATTCCAACCATATCCCGTGCATGTCCTTCTAGATCCAGGGAACCCAACGCAGATCGTGGATCCGAACACTATAATGGACTGCATCAATTAAATGACAAGAAAACACTGGGCCAACGTCACTAGTGACACCACGACGTAGCAGTGTTAGTCATGAAGCATACTCGCAGCCCTGCACAGTATTACACAAAAACACACTCGCATACACAAACGAATGCTTACACAGTTCTGTAGATAAGAGGGGAGATATACATACATACTGTCAAAGCTTTTTATTTTTCGCATTAGCCAAATGCAGTAACTTTAAACGCAAGGCAACAAGAGATCTTGAACAAGCTTGCAGATGCTTATGACAATAAGCTCTATGGCACTACATGAGTATATATGGAGCCTGGTAGGACCACCTACGACTAAGGAAAGTTACAGAAGGCCTCAGGCTACAGGACACAAGACAAAGGAAGCAGGCTCATGCTGCACGAAGTGAAGACCAAGCTCACAGCCAAAGTCAGAGATAAAACAAGCGCATTCCAAGCTCCAAACAATACGGGGCTACATTTTGTGGTCCATAAACACTTGAGGCAGCCAAACTAGACAATGGGCATTCACCCGTGGTGGGAAGATGAGCCGTTCTCAGCAACCCCAACGAGAAGCGAAACAAATGTTGCAATGGGGAGCACACTCTCATAGGCAAAGGTGATCTACTACCAGATACATTTGGAACACATAGGGCCTCATTCCGAGTAGGGCGGTAAGGGATACCGGGAACCGGTAAGGAGACCGGTAACGGTAATCCCTTACCGCCCTACTACAAGGTTCCTTAGCGGGTCCCTCCAGTAATGCCTGGTCTGACCAGGCGCTATGGACGGGACCCGCAAAGGGACCTGGGCACAAATAACAGGCTTGACATGCGCAAGCCCGTTATTTGCGCCCTCCTCATTCCCATTTAGCCCTATAGGGGCTCAAATGGGAATGGGGAATGGTATTTTCACTGGGGACTTACCGGTCAGACCACTAATGGCTTTTGGAAACAATCTAGCATATTCACTGGTGATTCACACGTCAGACATTAGTGCGATTATGGCACGCAAGATGGAGGAAGACGAAGACCCCTTACATTATATTCAGATGATTTAAGAGCTTTAGAGCCTTGAAACGCTAGAACTGTGTGATAAAACAGTAGCCTCATTTTACCACATATTGTGCCAAGGGTTGCCAGAAATGGTACAGACGCAGCTTAAGAAATTAGCAGACATGGAAGCAAAACCTTGCCCACAAATACAGCTTACGATAGTACACCATTATCTGCTATTGAAAGAATATTTGAGTAAAAAGTGCAATAAGAGGAAGTGAAGTTAGTGCAGAGGAAGTTATCCAAATATGCCATGGAAGGGACAGTGCTGACAAGCACGGGAGGACAAGGGTCACCAGAGCCACAGTACGCACAGCCACCCACAGGAGGAGGGGGCGACCTAGAGGACATGGGTACGGGTCACAACCAAGGGGAATTCATTAACAGGGGGGTTCTGAGGATAATGGCAGCAGGTCCAGCAGGGCCAAGGGTAGTTTTCTGGGGGTTTACAAGGGCAGCGGAGGGAGCCACCAAAGGCTACGAAATACAAAATACAAAGGGGAA
Source organism: Ambystoma mexicanum (assembly GCF_040938575.1). Lineage (NCBI taxonomy): Eukaryota > Metazoa > Chordata > Amphibia > Caudata > Ambystomatidae > Ambystoma > Ambystoma mexicanum. Next base: position 439,312,914 of record NC_090930.1, on the reverse strand, counting down.
GAATACAGTATTATACACAGGACCAAGCACAACAGCAAGGACTGGCACAGAGCGCATACTCACAGACAAACCAGCCCATGACACAGACACCACAGATGCAAGTACCTATACTGCAGTATTTACAGTCACCACAGAAGCCCCAGTCGCAAGGTAACACACAGCACACGTACACGGCACAGCAGTTGCTGCAGACAGAGAATAGCATACAACCAAACAATGGGACAGTGCCACACATTGGGCCTCATTACGACTCAGGCGGTAAGGGTTTTATGGCGGCGTAAACAGCGCCGACCCTTACCGCCTGAGTACGAGGTCCCTTAGCGCCATGGCGCATTTAACATCTGCTTTTAGCAGGTGTTAAAATCCATGGCGCTAAGGGACCATGGAGTTAATTACGCCACCGTAATTTACGGTGGCGTAATTAACACCTTCCCCACTCCCATTATGCCCTATGGGGCAAAAATGGGAATGGGGAAGGGTAAATGGGGATTGGGGACTTACCGCCCCGCCAACCTCGGAATGGGGCGGTAAGTCCGCCAACCACCATGGCGTAAACGTAGTTTACGCCATCGTGGTAAAGTCACGGCCCAGGCGGTAACTTACCGCCTGGGTCGTAATGAGGCCCATAGACTCCACAGCAATATCCCCCATTAGGAGCCTGGGGGGTCACCATGGTAGGGAACAATACATTTCTGGGGAATGGGATGTCCTTATACCCTCAATAGGACAGCCCACCGACGGACCTGATGTGTTCCATCATGTCGATTACACCCAACCCTGCAGAAGAACCAAGCATAGGGGTGACAACACTTTTTTTTCCTTTCTTGTAGAGACAGGGAGTGACTGAATCCTGCATCCGGGATGTGAGATATAGGTTGTCAGGTGATGTCATGAATACTCAAGGATTCTATGCGGTGAAGAGGGAAAATGGGATGATCCCTTTTCCCGATTCCTGTCCAAACCATTGCCAATGACGTCACAACCTAAGCCCCCACCGCAGGATGAGTTTGACCCTCTCAATGCTGCCCCGGACGTCAAGATCCACCGTGGTCATGCCCTGCCCCCACAAGCCAGCCACACCCCACACAAAGCACGTGGCGGGACACCAGGTGGAGCTGAGGCCGACCATGTGGACCAACACGACTAAACGTCACCAATCAATATCACCATCATTAGAGATGACATGATGATACAGCCGTGATGGACAAGAACACACGTGCTGCCAAGCACCTGGATCAGACACACACCAACCCACACGAAGAACATACTCAGTGCTATGACTTAGAAGACCGTGCACACTCACAGACATGCATCGTTGTTATTTTTCACATAGGTCAAGTACCCACCGCAGAAACGCAAGACGCCAGAAGAGCTCATGTATATGCTTGCAGACGCTTCATGCTACTAAAACCCTGAAGATGACACCCTGTAGATGGTCTAATTTACAAGAACCCAATTTGCAGCTCGCGACTCTTGCCATATGGACTGTATGCCGCCACCCATAACTAGGCCAAGGTAGACTGCAAACCAGAGTCCCCAGGCCCGGAGCAGCTCAGACGGAGCTACAAGGCACTGGTCATGCAGAACAAAACCCTGACGGGAGCCCCACAGCCAAGGCCGCAAAGTTGCAATCAGTATGCCGCGCTCTCGGCGCCAAGGTTGCACCTGGACTGCTAAAGACTTCTCGGAGCAGAAATACAAATCAAATTGGAAGGCTTGGGAGGATAGCTCAGGGGCAACAAGCTCGCTTTGGATGCAAGACGACACAGAGCAACACAGGTTCGATCCCCGGGTCTGCACTTAGAAACCTCTGGGTATTAAGCGCGTTATAAATACCCTATCATAACCTATCATCCCTGTAATTCTGCCTCAGCCACGGTCTCTCAACACGTGACCAAGCCGACCTGATACAATGCCAAGCTCCAAGGTCTAGAGAAGCTCTGGGGTCTCACGTCTGGGACCCGGCTGCAACAACGAAGTTACAAGTTGGACACCGGCAGCGATGGGAAAGGAGCACCCAACAGCCAGTAGCAAGACATGTCCATTGTCCACCACTGACACATAGTCACACACTATTGCCAGCACCAGGTACATCGCGACCTTGGAACGACGATGGTCCCAGGCTTGGGGCCTCTCGGATGAACCAATCAGAACACGAGGGGCTAATCATTGATGACACCATGATTCAACCAATCACTAACTTTCTTCATGTAACAATTTTCATGTAACCATTCTTAGGAACGACCCAAGCGTACCACCTGACCTCTTTTCTACCAATAATATTTCCTTCTATACTGACCCTACCACTCGGGGAACCAACCCGGGGTAGCATTAGGTTTGGGGGCATGTTTTCCCAGGTGACGCACATGCGAGCCCATTTACAATGAGACGTTCCTGGGTACCTACGCTCCTAGAACCTGTCCCTGTCTGTTTCTATGCAATAAACAGCAGTAACTCTTTGCTCTTGTGTGTGCCTCATACTCCTTTGGGACACGGGAGGAGTTGGGGCCTCCCCACCTCTGGAGGTCCGTGGATGGCCTTGGCGACCTCCAGGAAATTATCCCAACAAGTTGGAGGCACTGCTGAGATGGTGAGATAGATCACAGTGAGACCGTTTGCATCAAGGTGGCCCAGCAACGCGCCCCCTCTGCCCTTACCCCCTTTGGAGGACTGCAGGACCATCGCAGAACTGTGAGATGACCGGACAGCGCAATCCAGAGATTGGCCGTCGGGAGCCGAATTCTGAAATGTACTGCCCACGGTTGGCGAGTGTCCAGGCGTGGTTCAGGCGAGGGGAGGCAGCGAGCTGATTGGGAGGGGTGTCCACAGCCGGGTGGCACTGGCAGGTGAGAGCCCGATGTGAGTATGGCACACACAACCAGCAGTATAATGTTGTGCGGATGGTGGGAGGAATTGTGAATAGGGTAGTGGGTGGTTTTACAGTGTTGCAGAATTTGGTCAATCAGCAGTGATCGATAAGTGAAGTGTAGTAGGGAACGGAACGAAGGCCATCCCTTCTGGTGTTACCGAGTGAACTCGGTGGGGCGTCAAGCTCCCACATGTTGGTTGGCGTGTCACGCTGATTGGTCAAGATCGCAGACACATGTATGGGCGGTGTGGCATTCCTACAAGTCGGCGTTGTAGTTCGATTAATAGATGAGGATTCCTATTAAATGAGTGTTTTAGCTCGGTGAATAGATGACATATTCCCACCGGAGATAGCTAGATTGTTTTTCAGTGCGGAAGATAGTTGGCTGGTTAAGCTCCCCTAGAAAGGGGCCATATCACACACGAGGCGACGTAGCAGGTGCAGCATGATTATAATAACAAAAGTGATTAATGAATACTCCACTCCGGGTGCAGTGGGAAGACAGCTGTGAGGATTGTGGGGAATTATATTTTTAAAACTGGTGCGCAATTGTACGTTGCAACTGGGTGTATCGATAATACGTTGTAGTAGATGGTGACGTCACCTGTAGGGCTTGCATAGGACATCACGGTTTTCCTTTTTTTTCTCAGCGAACTTGGAGCTACGGCGCACGTCTAAGGCGGGGTGAAGGGGGACAGGGGGACGCGCACAGCGAATGCCAGCACGTCCTCGATCAAAGGCGTCACGCTGAGCAGCAGTGGGAGGGGGAAGAGACGGACATACGCTGCACAGGCAGTGGGAGAGCAGAAAGGAGGAGGGGGTAGGAGAGTAACACAGGGCGCTGATTAGTGGCTGCACTAACGAGGTGGGCGGCTCAAAAGCACGCTGCGCTGGGGGTGAGGACGTGGGGGACCTCGCGCGCCACGGGTCGAAGGGGACCCTAGCTCCAAAGGGAGGGGTGTCAAATGGGCGATAGCACAGTGAAGGACAGGGGACAGGGGTAGTGAACAGCCCGAGAGTATTATAACGATAAAACCCCTTTTCTTTACATCAGAAAGTCGGAAGTCCCCATTTAAGATGCCAGGTAACGGTAGTACACAAATCTGAATATTTTAAAATGTCAGTGTATTATGGGATAGGGCTGGCTACGGGGCCCACACATTAACAACACCACTCCAGCACATCTGTGCAAAGCTACTACCGCACAGAGATGAAATAGTAAAGTACAGTATTGAATCGACTAGAGGGACAGATTAAAGGATCAGAATACTGTGGCCACCCAACGGTAGTTTTGACATGACAAATCAACATTCACTCCTAGCGTACCTACACAACACATACACGGGGAAGAAGTTAGCAGGCCACCTAGAAGTTTCGAACTCTGGAGGATTTTCAGGGGTATAGCCCGGGGATGATGAGCTTGCAGGAGGTAAAGAAAGAGGAAGTGTGCGAAGTGGAGGGATGTAGCACGCCCCAGGCTCCTCCCACTCCCAGCACTGAGGGGAGCGAGGAAGAGGCTGAAGTGTCATACCCAGTTAAGGAAATATAAAAGGAGAATGGGGGAGAGACACCCCCAATTAAAGAAGTGAAGAAAGAGACTGAAGGCCTGTATCCAATGAGGGAATTCAGAGAAGCTGCACGACCGCAATTAACAGCCGCCGAGGGGTACTCAAACCCTGCAGACAGCCCACCCCCGTCCGCACCAGAAGACCACTACCAAAAGGGGTTGGATGCAGGTCGCATAGTAGACACCAAGGGAACACAGGCGAGCTCTGAGGGCTTAATGAAGACACAACTAAAATTGGCGAGTATAGGACCAGACGAGTGGATAGCAGCATAGGTGTTATTGACACTTTGGGGGACGGTGACAGGAAAAGAGGAGGAGGTGATGCAGAAGGTAGATAAGGAGGAGGTAGGCCACACTCAGAGAGGGAGTGAGGTGAGTACCAGGGAAAAGGGAAACATGACGAAGGAAGAAGTGGCGGTACTGGAGGCAAAACTATGAGAATTGAGGGAAGCGCGGAACGTACTGATTAGACAGCTCGAGCAAAAGGAACGGGAAAGGAAGGTGAAGACATGAGAAGAAAGGGAAGTGCGAACGGAACTAAACCAGCAAGAGGAAGAGAAAAGAAAAAGGGAAGAGGACCGCATATGGGGGATCGCAGAAAGAATAGCACATATGGAGAAACGGGAGATTAGGAGGAAAGAAGAAGAACGGGAAGAGAACGACAAGGAAATGACGCTATGGAAGAAAAAGATTGTATCAGAAATCCCACGTAAGTACGAGGAAGGGAGAATAATAGAGAGTATACTGGCAAAAGAGGGCGGGACATGGAGTGACAGGACAGTGACGCAAAGGTGTTAGGACAGATAAGTGATGTGATAATGAACGAACTTCACAGGGCAAGAGCGGAGTTAGGAAGTGAAGATGACCAACAAAGCAATCAAGGGCTAAAAGGAAGCAGCCAAGCAACCAGGAGTAAGAACAACCCATGCAGTAGTGAAGCGGTAGCGACACGGCAAGTGGGGGGAGACACAGAGGGGACAGGTAAGTACACAGACATAGATTTAGAGATAGTAACAGTGGGATACACACGCAAAAAATTGACATTTTCAGACAGCTTTTGCAGTGATGAGGAGGAGGAGGGATCTTGCAGAGGACAGAGTGATGGGAGTGGAGAAGGGCTAAGTAAATTGTACATCACACGCACGGGCTGCAGGTCGTGATGGGAATGTAGGACACAAGAAAAAGAAACAGCAGGGTGGGAGGACAAGAGCTCACAGAGGGAAGGGACACTACGAACAATGATGCCACCAGCCCAGCACACCCCATATGTCAACAGACTTAGAGACCTCCCAAGATGCAGAATGGAGGGATCAGCAACAGCACACAACAAGGACCAAGCGGGTCAACGGAGAGGCCATAAGGGAATAGGGGACACACGGCTCGCACAACACCTTACTGAATTTATCAATGAATTTTCCGATATGGAGGAGGAGATTGACAACACACACATCACACCAAACTGACGCACGCCAGAAGAAATAACAGAATACACACAGATGCCATTATTAGAGAGAGGGGGGACAAGGCCACAATATGTCCCATGGAAGCATGCAGACAAAGAGAATATTAAATGTAGACTGCCATCATTGAGCAGAGGGGTGGGAAAATGGATATACGAAATGGAGAAGCTAACTGCAGGGCACAAATTAGCGGCTGACGATGTCAACGGGTTATTAATTTCAATTTTGGGTGATGCAGCGGATGACATTTGGAAGAGGGCGGTATTCCCAGGGATGACCATCAGTGACACCTCGCATGACGGGGCACCATTTGCAAATTGCAGACACGCGTTATGGCAAGCGCTGAGGGTACAATATCCAGACACTTCAGACATAGGGGCAATAACATCACGCGAAATGTGCGAGAACGAGGACGCTGTTAATTACATCCAAGAAATCCAGGAGAAGTGATGCCTGGAAACGCGGGAGCCATGGGACAAAACATTAGCCATATTTTACAACATACTGATACAGGGGCTCCCAGAACCAGTACATAGGCAGTTGAAAAAATTGGTGGGAATGGAAAGAAAAGCATGGCCAGAAATACAGCTAACGATAGTATACCATTGTAGGTTATGGCAAGAAAAGATGAAACAGAAAGAAGAAGATAGGAAGGCAGATGAGGCAAAACTGGTTCAGAAGAAGCTGTCAAATTATGCCATGGAAGGTGCACTTATAACAAGGTCCGCCCCTCTGACACCAGCCACTGCAAGCAACCACAACCACTAGCAACACTGTCACAGCAACTACCAACTACGACACAGCAAATGCCACCACCGCCTCCATACACAGTGCAACACATATACGCACCACCAATGGGGGGAGGATACACACAAATGGGTAATGTCTACACAAATAATTACAGAGGGAGGGGTGGGTTAACAGGAGGGAGGGGATTTGGCCCAGTGGCACACCAACCAGGGGGAGAGTTCTGAGGGTATCACCAATACGGACAGCAGGCATACTTAGACAACACTGGAGGATTCCCGTGGCAAGATCGAGAACCACCAGTGTGCTGGACTTGTGGAAAAGTAGGACACATATCACGCACATGCAGTGCAAGACCGACACAAGCAGGATGGGGAGTGCAAGGGCAAAAGGGTTACAACGGGGGACAAAATAACTACCAACAACCTCAACTACCATAAACAAGTGACATGCACATGGAACAACAAGGAGGACTGACACAACCAGTGCTGCAACTACAGCAGCAACCATATGTGCCACCCACTCTACTGCAGGTACAGCACCAACCGGCACAACACCAAGCATAACAGATGATGGTGGCACAACAACAACACATCCAAACGGTACAACAGCTCACACAAATACAAGACAATACACAGCTACCTACAGACACGCCGATACCACAGACACAAATGGGGAAAGTGATGATACTGGGTCACAACCCATACACAGGGAACAGACAATCATTATACCCCCAATAGGACAGCCCACAGACGTCCTTGTTGTGTCCCATCCTGTCGGTAACACCTAACCCTGCGGACGAACCGCGCATAAAGGTGGCGATAGGTGACAAGACATTTTCTTTCCTATTTGACACAGGGGCCACTAGATCCTGCATTAGGGAAGGGAAGTTCAACTTGCCAGGCGATGCCATGCACACTCAGGGATTCTCTGGGGCTAGAGGGGTGGTTCCTTTTACTGATAACATTTCATTATCTGTTGGAGATCATGACCTATCTCTGCCCCTGCTATACTCAAAACAATCACCAGTCAATATACTAGGGAGAGACATCATGAGCAGGTTGAATATGACTATATCTTTCACTGACAAAGGGATAGTATGCTCAACGGCAGGCATACACATGCTCACCGCACGACACATACTTCAGGCTTACTGTGCTAAGACAGTGGCAAGGAGATCTTCCAATACGGAACAGACATGGGAATAGCATGGCTACCGGGGAATGAGGGTAAAGTGTGGAGGAGGCCAGCAGCATACCTTTTCAGACTGGAGAAGAAGGGGCAATAATATCAGTGGACATCGAGAGTATTGTGGCAACCAAGGATTACATTGCAGTACACGCCCAGGATGGGGAAGGGAAAGCATGGAGGGCAGTGATAGCATTGGCTGAAGGATGCAGGCTGACACAGGTGTCAGACGAGGAACTATTCTCAGACGAAGTAGGAGATGGAGAGATGGTGTTCCAGATGAACGTCTACATTTGGTTGGGAGTGACAAACAAGGATGTGGTCCAGAAAATGGCAATGGCACTAGAAACGCCTGTCCCCACACAATCAGACTTGTACGAGAAAGACTTAGCCGCTGTACCCACCTCACTATGCACTACTAGTCCCTATGATGCGGGATGCATAAAAAGTATTCAAGGGGTCAAAATAAAGCTAAAAAAGGGAGCAATGCTGCCCACAGTAAAGCAGTGCCCACTATCCAAATAAGATGACGAAGGGATTTATGAGACAATAAGTGCCCTAGTGGAAGGAGGAATATTGGTACCATCAGAATAAGCATGCAAAACTGCAGTATACCCCATGTGCAAGGCTAAGGGAGGGTCTTGGCGTTTCATACAAGACTTGAGACCACTTAACCACATTGTGGAGGCAGAGTACTCAATAGCAGCTAACCCAACCACAATATTGTGCAGAATACCAGCAGAGGCATCACAATTCACCGTGATCGACCTCAAAAATGCATTCTTCTCAATACCACTGCACCCTGACTCACAAGATTTGACAAGTTTCACATACCGCAACACAAAATGGAAACACACTAGACTACCCCAAGGGTACTGTGAGTCACCATCTATCTTTAACAGAGTCATACAGATGGACCTAAGGAACATCGACATGGAGAGTATGGTGCTGCAGTATGTTGATAATATCATCATCTGCAGCACCACTGAGGAAAGGTGCAGGAGTGACTCTGTAAAAAGGCTTACAGTCCTGGCTGAGAAAGGGTACAAGGTTGACAAGGAAAAACTGCAGTATTGTCAGGAGTAAGTACTATACATAGGGCAGATCATCTCACAGAAAGGAAGGAGCATTGCACCACAAAGGGCGCAAGCAATAAATAACACACCACAGCCACCAACGATAAGGGAATTTCAACAATTTCTTGGCCTGTGCAATTACTGCAGAGCATGGGTTTTTTACTACAGCACATACATAGGACCCCTATTAGAGGCCCTCAAAGCGGCACAGAGGGGGGCGAGAAAGTTGGGATGGACAAGAGAAATGACTGATGCATTCAATGAACTTAAAGAGGCCATTTCAACAGACCAGTTCTAGGTACCCCTAATTATGATAATGAGTTCTACATATTCTCACATTGCGATGATGCAGTAATGAAAGCAGGGCTAACACAAAAAACAAGCATGGGACACAAACCAATAGCATTTTACAGCAGACACTTGGACCCAGTGATGATGGGGCACTTCCCGTGTGAACAACACTTGGCTGCAGCAGCTTTTGCAGTAGAGAAATCCTCTTCCATTACTATGGGTTGCTCCACCACATTATACGTGGAACACACCCTCTTTGTGATCTTAAACAAACTAAAATCCACACTGACTGCCCAGAGAGCAACAGGGTATGAAATAAATTTATCTAGACCCGAGCTGAAAATAGTAAGGTGCAGTAATGTCAAACCAGCCCAGTTCATAGCAGAGGAAGTAGCAGAAGGAGACTATGCACATGACTGTACACAGGCAATTGAATATTTCTCATCAACCCGAAAGGTAGAAGAAAATGCCCTAGGGGGGAGTGAGGTGTTGTACATTGATGGGTCATCAATAATAGATCAAAGTGATGGTATAAGAAGGACAGGAGCGGCTGTAGTGCGATTGAGGGAGGATTGGACATATGTTATGGTGAAGTGTTATGGTGAATACTCAGCACAGTCAGCAGAATTGGTAGCACTGATTTAAGCTTTAGAAGAAAGCAATGGGAAAAGAGTTACAATATATTCTGATAGTGCATATGTCACCTCGACGGTACACTCAGGATTAATAAAATGGCTCAGAAGAGGATTTAGGAGAGCAGATGGTACCCTAGTGCAACATGCTCTCCTCCTGGGTGAACTGATAGAAGTAATAACATTTCCAGCTCAGGTGGCACTGGTGAGTGTCAGGCACACACAAATGGGGAAGTCCCAATATCAAGAGGCAATGAAACAGCAGACGCACATGCAAAATATGCAGCATATTTGGACGAAGGAAACAAAAGAAAAAAAAGATCCCTGGGAGGAGCAGTCAGCACCTCAAAGAGTGACGCTGCTAAAAACAAACAACTATCCAGAGTAAAAAGACAAGGAGAACCACTCACCGGAAATTACCTCTGGGGGGAAGGTCAGAGACAGCACTGAGCGAGATACCACCAGTGCACTGTCTATTCAGCAGAGCAGCAATGTTCTTTTCCTCTGTGATACATCCAGGAATACAGGCGTATGCGAATGCAGGAGGGAACTAATGATGACGATTAACTCCACAGTAAACTGATTTAACGCAATAAAAGAGGAACTAAGAGCAATAAGGATGGTAGCCCTACAGAATAGGTATGTGCTAGACCTTCAAACAGCAATGGAAGGAGGCGTTTGCACAAAAATTGGAAGTTCCTGCTGCATGTTCATTCCTACAAATGACGATGACAACTGTACTTTATCTGTAGCAGTATCACAGCTGGCCAAGATGCATGCCAAGATGGAAGAAAAGCTAAGGGAGTGAAGAAGGATGGTAGCTGGTTTTCATACCTCTGGTCTTGAATGCTGTCATGGTTTTCGGACGGCCTCAAGGTTGTGGCAGGATGCATGACCCTGGAAATGGCTTCACTGATGGGGATAAAACTATGGATGGCAAGGTGAAGCGTACTGCCGAGGAAATGATAGACATGCACGTGCTAATGCCTGCTGAAGATGACAAACATGCAGATATCATCACCAAGGAACGTGAACGGCTGCGCCAACAGATAGTGGAAGCAGACCTGTACCCGCCATCCATAACATTTGGTAATCCACGAAACCCGAGCAGCTATGTAGGAAAATGGGTTTATTGCAAACCCGGTGGTGGGTGTGTATACATGTACTGGCCATTTGTCAATCACATGGACCAATACTGTCAGGATCTCTCTGTGGTTGCGGAGGAGGTGTGTGGGGGCCAGGAAACCCTAGCGTGTATACGGCAAGATCGTAAACTACATTTCCAAGCAGGCCTTGGGAAGTCAGTAGTTCCAATTGCGCACCGTTACGCAGCTGAACTAATTACTGTGGGCTACTTCTACGCTGGCTGCCCATGCCTAGGTGCGGATTATTGCAGCGTTCGGCTTGGGCGGGCGCAGCTCTGCACAGGAAGAATTCTTGCCATGATTGCAACGCCGAAGGACTGGGGCAAGCTACATTACTTTGAAGCAGCGCTCCAGTTTGCCATGGGAAGAAGGCTTGTCCGTTTCAGTCTTTTGCATGATATGAGACAGCTGGGGCTGCAGCAGTGATTTCACGCTTGTAAGCGTTCTCAGCGTCATCTCTTCAGGTCCGGGTATTCTCAGGGCCACCCGGACACTCAGATAAGTACAACCAAGAGGCATTGTATTGTGCATATATGATGTTGGGCAGAAACTATGTGTGTTAATGGATGTCTGGGCTAAAATCACTGGAGCAAGGATTTCCCTTCATCGAATCAGAGATTAGAGTTTGCTTTGAGAACTTATGTAGAATTAAAGGACGTTTAGTGAAAAGCAGGGAACAAGGACTACATGTATGGGGCCTTAACTACTGGATGTTCAGGGTTTCCATGTCTATATTATCTGCTTTGCTTGCCCAATGGGCCATGAGTTCATCATATCTATCATAGGGTGACACCCTTGTTTTGTTTCATTTCGTGCTATACTCCATGTTATAAGCGTTACTAGGTCTCGCTACATGTTTGGGTTGTTTTTACGGTCATGATGCAAGGTTCACTATGCATATGTGCAATCTCTAGCAACTAGGATTACAGGTTCAGGCAGGGTTTTGGAGGTATTCAGGTTAGGAGGTAGGTTTGCAATGTATGTATATGTGTGTTCTGTTCCTATTTAACCCCATTCCTATCCAACTATGTGTTCCCTAATCCTTTTTCCGGTGTTCCTTATCTCCCCCTTCCCATCCACAACCTCTCCCTAATCCCTCTTCCCCCCATCGGCTGCCACGTGGTGTTCCTGTTATATCTGACATCAGGTGCCCATGCCAACCACAGTGGCAGGGTCAAATCTATTTCAACTTCTGTGGTTTGGGGGAGAGTGTCAATACTCTACCCCCTCTGGTATTTGTGACAGATACGGACACCTGGCAGGAATAACAAAGGTATGGCGAGTAAGAGGAGGGGGGACTGAAGAGGGAAAATGGGACGATCCCTTTTCCCGATTCCCGTCCAAACCATGGCCAATGATGTCACAACCTAAGCACCCACCGCGGGATGAGTTCGACCGTCTCACTGCTGCCCCGGACATCAAGATCCACCGTGGCCAAGCCCTGCCCCCACAAGCCAGCCACACCCCACACAAAGCACGTGGCGGGACACTAGGAGGAGCTGAGGCTGACCATATGGACCAACTCGACTAAACGTCACCAATCACTATCGCCATCATTAGAGATGACATGGCGATATAGCTGCGACGGACAAGAACACACGTGCTGCCAAGCACCTGGGTCAGACACACACCAACCCACATGAAGAACATACTCAGTGCTATAACTTAGAGGACCGTGCACACTCACAGACATGCATCGTTGTTCTTTTTCACATATGCCAACTACTGCACCTCAGAAAAGCAAGACGCCAGAAGAGCTTGTGTATATGCTTGCAGACGCTTAATGCTACTAAAACCCTGAATATGACACCCTGTAGATGGACTAATCTATAAGGACCCAATTCGCACCTCGCGACCCACACCTTATGGACTGTATGCCACCACACATAACTAGGCCAAAGTAGGCCGCAAACCAAAGTCCCCAGGCCCGGAGCTTCTCAGACGGAGCTACATGGCGTTGGTCATGGAGAACAAACCCCTGACGGGAGCCCCACAGCCAAGGCCGTGAAGCTGCAATCACTATGCCGCTCTCTCAGCACCAAGGTTACACTTGCTACGGCTAAAGACTTCTCGGAGCAGAAATACAAATCAAATCCCAGTAAGTCTGCCTCAGCCATGGTCTCACAACACGTGACCAGGCTGAACTGATACGATGCCAATCTCCAAGGACTAGAGAAGCTCTGGGGTCTCATTTCTGGGACCCAGGCTGCAACAACGAAGTTACAAGTTGGACGATGGGAAAGGAGCACCCAACAGCCAGTAGCAAGACCTGTCCATGTACGCCACTGATACATAGTCACACATTGTTGCCAGCACCACGTAAATCGCGAGCTGGGAATGACGATGGTCCCAGGCTTGGGGGCTCATGGATGAACCAATTAGAACACGAGGGGCTAATCACTGATGACACCATGATTCAACCAATCACTAACTTTCTTCATGTAACAATTTTCATGTAACCATTCTCAGGGACGACCCAAGCGTACCACCTAACCTCTTCTCTACCAATAATATTTCCTTCTATACTGATCTATACTGACCCTACCACTCAGTGACCAACCCGGGGTAGCGATAGGTTTGGGGGCAAGTTTTCCCAGGTGATGCACATCTTAGCGTCACTCAGTTGGAAAAAGGGCCTGCAAGCCCATTTCCAATGAGATGTTCCTGGGTACCTACGCTCCTAGAACCTGTCCCTGTCTGTTTCTGTGCAATAAACAGCAGTAACTCTTTGCTCTTGTGTGTTCCTCATACTCCTTTGGGACACGGGAGGAGTTGGGGCCTCCCCACCACCGGAGGTCTGCGGACAGCCCTGCCGACCTCTGGGAAATTGCCCCAACAGCGGCTACGAAAGTGATTCCTTTTACAGACCATATTTCACTTTCTATGGGGGAACATGATTTATCTTTGCCCCACTTTGCTCCCGACAGACACCTGTAAACATACTGGGGAGGGACATTATCATCAGACTTAACATGAACATTTCATTCATGGACAAGGGAATAGGGTGCTCCACACCAGGGATACATTTTCTCAATGTACAGGAAATCATTCAAGCCTATTGTGGACGAAGGGTACAGACGGGGGGGGGTGACAGTGGACAAGGAACTGTTCCAATATGGTACTGATATTGCAACAGCTTGTCTTCCAGGTATCCAAGGGAAGATGTGGCACATTCCAAATGAGTACTTGTTCAGACCTGAGATACCATTGGATTAAGCGGAAGTGAAAATAGTGCCACTAGAATTAGAGGCAGTGATAGTAGGAGACGAATGGATAGCAGTACACAGGATGGATGACACAGGACGACCATGGCGAGCAGTGATCGCCATAGCTGAAGGATACAGGTCAACCACAGTAACATACAAAGAATTATTCAGGGATAACAGATCAGACCATGAGATGGTGTTTGAGATGCGCGTCACATATTGGGTGAGGATACATTACAGGGAGGTACCGCAGAGAATGGCGATGGCATCGAAGGCACCACCAACCTTTCTCGAGGAGGATCTGGCTAAGGTACCCAGCATCTTATGGACCATTAGTCCCTATGATGTGGGGCTTCCGAAGGGGGTGGGAGAGGTAAAGATCAAGCTGAAGCCTGGAGCGATTCTACCCTGAGTCAAACAATACCCACTTTCAAGGGAGGCAGACAAGGGCATTTATGAGATAATTGCAGCATTAGTGAAGCAAGGCATCCTAGTGCCATCAGAATCAACATGCAACACATCTGTGTACCCTGCCAAGAAAGCAAGATGGGGTCATGGCATTTTATACAGGACGTGCACCCTCTTAAACATATTGTAGAAGCAGAATATCCTTTAGTTCAGAATCCAGCAATGATTTTGTGCAGCATCCCAGCGGAAGCTGCCTGTTACATGGTCATATACTTGAAGAATGCTTTCTTCTCTATACCACTACACCCGACTCAGAAGACTTGACTTCTTTTCTATATAGAAATAAAAAGTGGAAACATACAAGACTTCCTCAAGGTTACTGTGAATCACCCTCCATATTCAATAGGGTCCTACAGATGGACCTAGGCAACATACAGATGGAGAGCACGGTCATACAGTACGTAGATGACATATTGATCTGTAGCATGACTAATGAACAGTGTAGAAATGACTCAGTGCTCATGCTGAGAGTGTTAGCTGACATAGTATACAAGGTGGACAAGGCCAAACAACAGTACTGTCAGAAATAAGTGCTGTGAATCGGACAAATGATCTCCCAAAATGACCGACAGGTGACTCCAGAAAGGGCGGAGGCAATACGCAGGACAGCAAAGCCCACAACAGTTAAAGAGATATAGCAGTTTGTGGGGCTATGCAATTACTGTAGGGCATAGGTCTTTGATTACAGCACTTACACTAGGCCTATTGCTGAGTGCATTGAAGGAAGCACAAAAAGAGGGAAAGATAATACGATGGACAACAGAAATGACTGAGGCATTCAATGAACTGAAGGAAGTGATATGCACAGCTCCAGTGTTAGGGATCCCAGAATATAAAAAGGAATTATTTTTGTTCTCACACTCCGATGGGGTAGTGATGACAGCAGTATTGGCATACTACAGTGGGAAGTTATACCCAGTAATGAGAGGACATTATCAGTGCGAACAAGTTTTGGCTGCAGCCACATTCGCAGTAGATAAGTCAGTGAGTATTAACATGGGGTGCAGCATCACTCTTTACATGGAGCATGCCCCCTTTGTAATACTGGAGAGACCAAAGAGCATACTGACAACACAAAGAGCATCGGGGTACGAGGTGTTACTATTGAATCCAGCTCTCAAGGTAGTGAGGTGCAGACTTGTCAATCCGGCGACCTTTCTCACTGACGTCTTACAAGAGGGTGACTACGCACATGACTGCACAACAAACTTAAGAGAATTCAGTGACACTCATAAGGTACAGGATTACGTACTTGAAGGGGGAGATGTGATCTACGTTGACAGGTTGTCAGGCTTCAGGCTTCCAGGTGCAGGAGTGGCACGGACCAACCACCCCCACTGTGGTCTTGGTACCTGCATGATTAAACTTCAGGGAAAGAGGGTTAGGGACATGATGGTTGGATAGGTACGGTGATGAGGGTAACCGGAAAGAGGTTTAGGAAAGGGTATAGTGGATGGGTTGGGGGGTTCAGCCCACGTGACATCCCCAGTACACTCAGGACTGTCACGATAAATGAGGAGGGGATTCAGGCAGCCTGACGGATCACCAGTGCAGCATGCACTCCTATTGAGTAGACTAGTGGACTTCATACATTATCCTGACCAACTAGCAATACTGAAATGCCAAGCACACACACGAGGGGAGGACCCTGTCTCAATTGAGAATGAAGCAGACACAGAAGCAAAATGCACCGCATATTTTGGAGAGCTCCTGGAAATGGAGGCCTCGTCACATGCCTGTGACTATGCAAGGACAATGATACTTAGGGTGGGGTACAATGTATTGCCTGCAACACAAATAATGGAGCTGCACCAAGGGAGGAGAAGGACCTGTGGATTAGGAGTGGATGTACAGTATCTCTGACAGATGTCCACTGGTGGCAGAATAACACAGGCAAGGTGGTTACTTCACTTGCATTGTTAACACAGCACTGACACAGCTACATTATCCAACACATACAGGGATGGAGGTGCTTGCCCCCCATATTGGAGAAACATGATTCTGTCCTAACTTGGCAGAACACGTGGCTGAATGTATGAGTAATTACTTGACTTGCAAACAGTTTACAGCAGGACATACTTTGAGAGTTGTGAGAGGGGACATACCTCACCCAGTCGGTCCATTCCAACACTCCCATGTCGACTCGGTCGACATGATCCAATTCTACCAAGGGTACCGCTACATGATAGTGGTTGTATGCCCATTTTCCTGGTGGATTGAGGCTGGCCCCTGTTCTCATCCTGACGCCCTTAGAGTGGCGAAATATCTGGTTCGGGAAGTGTTCCCCCGATGTGGCATGTCTGAGGTCTTGTGGTCTGACAACGGCCCACACTTTGCCAACGAGATGTTCCAACACATTACAACACTGCTGGTCATCCAACACAAATTCTCCTGTGCTTATCACCCATAGGCAAATGGGGTGTGTGAACGCCTCAATGGCCTTCTCAAAGAATCCATAGCCAAAACTAAAAAGAGTATCAACTTTTAAGTACTTAAGTACTTAACCCCCAGACATTGACAATCCACTTCATCTACAGACCACCTGGCCCCATTGGAACATTCGAGGAGGATATTAACAGCCTACTCTCCAATAATCTTAAAATATCTACACAATTACTCGTCCTAGGGGACTTAAATCTGGGATATAATGACCCCCTAGACAAATATGCCACCACCATTGCCAATACACTCACTGAACTGGGCATAACTAAAAAAAATGTAGAACCCACCCATATCAAAGGGAGAATTATTGATTGGCTGGCAGATTAAAACAGCTCCGCCAACATCACATCCATCTCCCACAACCTTGGACAGACCATTTCCTCTTGTCCTTCGAACTCTCCACCTCTAGACCACTCCCTCTAGTTCTCACCATGGCCCCGCCATGTCTAACCAGGAATAACAAGAGTATCACAAAGGATAAAGTGATTCCTACTATCCTACCCACTCTTAACCAATTAGCAGATCACTTAGACCCGGAAACGCTTGTTGAAGAGTACAACAAAATTATGTTAACTACACTCAACAACATTGCCCCTCTAAAACTCAGACCGAGTAAACCCAAATCCCCTCTAAATAAATAGTTCACCCCCGAACTAAAGGATTCACGACAATTTAAGAGGAGTTGTGAAACCTCATAGAGGCTAAACCCAGAAGATCATAAAAATAAACTAATGGAAATCTCTTCCTATTAAAAAAAGGAAATCCACCTGGCCAAGCGAAACCCATATAACAAGCGTATATCTAATGCTAATTCGAGCATGAGGGAACTGTTTACCATCCTCAAGGAATTAGAGTCGCCTATCCCCATTCCGGATACATGTTCTAAATATAAAACATGGTGCTCAGATATACGAGTATTATCAAACAAAGTAACTATGCTCCAAAAGAAAATAGCTAAGAAAAAAGCTTCACTCAATCAACCATCCCAGGCCAACACCGACCCCCCTTCAAAGGAACATGACTCAGCTGTTCGATTCATGTTCTCAAAAACTTCCATCCTTGAGGTAGAGAAAGTCATCTTCTCTCTCAAGCCATCCAATTGCCAAGGCGAACATTGCCCTGCCCAGCTTATAAAAGACATTGCCAGAGATCTCTCCCCATTTGTATCTAAACTTATCAATGCTTCATTTTCATCAGGCACTGTGCCTACCAACTTGAAACAATCTTGGGTACTGCCTTTGCTTAAAAAGCAAACCCTAGACCCACTCACACCTACAAACTACCGTCCCATCACGACAGCCCCATTTTTGCAAAAAATCCTGGACAAGATTGCTTACAACCAAATTCAAAAATTCCTGGAACAACAGAAGCTCTTAGGAGCACGCCAATCAGGATTCCTAACCCAACATGGCACTGAGACTGCCCTCATCGATGTGAAGGCACAAATAGATGAGCTACGAGACAAAGGTAAAACAGCCCTTCTCCTACTGCTTGACCTCTCGGCTGCATTCGACCTTGTCGACCACAAGGTCCTTTGCAGCCACCTAGACTCAGCTGCACATTTTTCCAAAGAGGCTATAACCTGGATTGAGTCTTTCCTTAGCGATAGGACTATGAGAGTGTTCTCCCCTTCAGCAGCGGCAGACCCGATCCCCATTTTTTGTGGAGTTCCCCAAGGCTCTTTTGTCTCCCCCACCCTATATAACATATTTACTAAGCCCCTTTTTGATGATGTGGACCTTCTTGGTATCACCTACACTAATTATGCAGATGATACCCAGATTCTCCTCCCACTTTCCGGGGATTAGAACAAGGATTTGGCCTTGTTAAACAGGGTGTATCTCATCATCCAAGCATGGATGGGAACCCACGGTCCATGCCTGAATGATGATAAAACAGAGCTAATCATCCTGGGTACTCACTCCAATCTTAAAACATTAGGCCAAGACTACATCTCTTTTGAGATTGATGGCAATATCATCAAGGTGGCCAAGCAGGTGAAGACACTTGGCTTTTGTCTGGATTCCACCCTCTCCTTCGCTAAACAGGTGAATTCCCTGGCATCAGCCACAGCTTACACGTAAGCTCATTAGAGCAGGTAAACACTTTCTCTCAGATGACAACTGCATTATCTTAGCTAGAGCCCTTATTCTATCCAGGCTCGACTATTGTAATGCCCTATACATTGGTGCTAACAAATCTATCAGCCACAGAATTCAAATCCTACAAAATAATGCCTTGAGAGCAGCTCTCGGCGTGCCTAAAAGATCGCATATATCTAAGATAAGGTGCCAAATTAACTGGCTGTCTACCCAAAATAAAATCCATTTAAAAGTTGCATCCCTTACTCACAAAGCTTTGAATAATGCAGCACCCAGCTATCTCATAGATAGATTCCTAAAGAGAAGCTCCACCAGACTGTCAAGAACCACTAATGTCAATAGCCTTAGCATACTGAGATTCAGGCTCGCCGAGGCTGGGGGCGGCAGCTTCCCTGTCGAAGCAGCCCAATTATGGAACTCATTGCCACATCCTCTACGTGATGAGCAGCCTTATCTCAAATTCAGATCCCACTATATCACTCTGCTGAAGTCTGCTGACAACTAGTTGCTCACTAGCTTATACAAGACTCCTGATACCACCTTGTTTGTACATACTCCCCATCCCCATTTGTACATTTTCCCTTTTGTCCAGTTTTGTGACCTCTATTGCCTGTATATATTCCGTTTTTGCTTATAATCTGTAACCATGTAACTTCAAGCCTTGCATATTCTGTACTGTTGCACCCGGTTACCTTCGTGTTTGGTGCGCATTATATGTGAATAAAACAAACAAACAAAACAAACAATAAGAATTGGCTACATTGTCTGCCTCTAGCCCTGTCTGCATTGCACAACAAGCCTGGGTCCGACCACCATTTAACCCCACACGAGGTGGTGACAGGGTGGCGCATGAAACTTCCCCAGGGTCCTCCCACTAGGGTAATCAAAGATGCACAGAGTACTGTGAATGTTCTGGGTCAATAAATGTATGATTATGTTACTTCCTTGATTGCTTCTGCCTCTTTTATCTCTCACCAGATACAACGACACCAGGGAGCCCCTGAAGCCAACTGTGGAAGCGACAGTGGCAACAGCACAGATGATTTACTTAAGTAGCCACCTGTATTTCGTGGAGACAGTGTTCTCCTCTGCAATTTTACCTGCTGCTGGGATGCACCCAGATTCACGGGTCCTCACATTGTAGAAGCAGTGACTGAGAGAGCAGTGAGGTTCGAGGGGAAAACCGTCTGGAACCACATCAACAACATCAAGCCCTACAAAGATGTGGCCTCACCTGACAACGAGATTGACAGGGCCTATGATCAACAGCAAGAAGAGCAAGGAGATAATTTGTAACCATCACTGCCGAGTAGATGACACCCAATGAGAATACAGAGAAGCGCTACTAGAAAAACGATCCCAAGATAGTGGGTCTTTCCTTCCATGGTGTAAACACATAAAGACATTAGCAAATTCCTTAGGCCTCCCTGAGGTCTGGTCAAATCCAACCTCTGCAAATGATAGGTCTAAAGCACTGGCAAAATCAGCAGACACTGAAAACAAACAAGAATGTACAATAATTGAATGTAAACACTCTTGCTTGGGTCACATATACTGGGCTAATACATTAGCATTTGGCTTTGATCATTATCTCGACCTAATTAATCCACAGTATGCCTTAGGCTTAAACTGGGAACACTTGCATTGGCTTATTGGATGTTGGAATGCGATTTGTATTGATTCATGCCCTTTGTTGGAAAAATATCTTGGGAACTCTTCAGCACTTTATTCTATTTTGACAATATTTAGAGAACATAGAATTAGAACAACTGCTGATGCCATGCCCCTCAGTAAGTCAAAAAAATAATAAGCTGGTGATCTTTGCTAGCAAAGTTCAAAAACAGAGCATGGCTCCACAGCAATGTATTAAGTATACCTTTAGACTGTGTACCTAGCAAGTGTTTATTTTGACATTGATGTTTAAATGTGTTATTGGGTAATGGATTTTATAATCGTTTTTACATGAATTTTTAAATATTTGTTAATAATCCATTTTGTATTTGAATTGTCAGTATTCAGACTATATATACAATAGATATATATATATATATTTTTTTTTTGTTGTATTTAATCAAAAGATTTTTACAAAATGACATTTTGTCATAAAATTCGCATACAACAGGTGGTCTCGCTGAGTGAAACAGATGGTCTCGCTAAAATGTGCCGTCCTCGCAGACTATGATCGTGGCAGATTAAATGATTCTAATATTTTGTATGTAGCTATCTTCCATTTTGTCTTGTCTCCTCCCATTAAGCGAGCCCAACAAGTGTCTTCGTCAGCTATGATAAAATCTGAAAAAATATGTCTCAAATAACGGCTTCTCACTTGTTGGTTTGCGGCACATTTTAGCAGTAAATGACGTATTGATTCTGTTTCTTGTACATTGCAAAAACGACAGAAATTGGATGCAGTTTTGCCTCTTATTGCCAGGATCTCATTTGTAGGCAAAAGATTGAGGCGAGCACGTAGCAGCATGTCTCTCCCCTTCCTGCAAGGGAATTTTTTGATGAATTCTTGTAATTAATTTAGTCTTTTGACATTTGGTGGCAAGTGTGCAGTTAGCTTATTTTTTTCCGCGCTTTCCAGAGTTAGTATCCAATCGTATTCTCGCAATTTTTTGAGGACTTGTTTCGGATTGGTGATTAATGTATCTTCATTCACCTGTATTTGTTTCAACACCCGGATGTTGTCGTTTTTCCATTTCATTAGGCTTCCGGTAGTAGTTCGTTCAAGTTCCTGATTTATTAAGTTATAAATTGAAGGGGGCTCCGCCATCCGGCATTTCCTATAAAGCATCAGTTTTGCCTGTTCTATCGAGCTTTTAAGGGACGGCAAACTAAGCTCTTTATGAATCGAAGCACCCGCTGTTGAATTTGGCAGCATGAGGACTTTTCTCCAAAACTTTGCCTCCATTTTTGTCCAGATATCTAATGGCAAGTTTATCATGGCGTCGCCTCCATATGATAGGGTTGGCATCACCTTTTTCTTATAAAAATCTCGCACTGGTATCAGCGAGTATCTGCCAAACTTTCTGTCTATTGCCCTGGCTTGGGCTGCCATTTGGTTTACTTTCATTGTTAACGCTATTTGCATAGCTTTGTCTTGTTTTGTGCTGTCTAATGTGACTCCTAGGTATTTGAAAACCAAGACTGTTTCAATCGGCTTGCCCTCAAGATTTAAGCACGGTCCTTTGCGTTTTCTAGTCGACTTCTCGAATCTCAGCAATTTTGTTTTTTTAGCATTGATTTCCAGCCTGTTTTCTTGCATATACTTCTGCAAACTTGCCATTTGTCTCTGTAATCCCCCGGGAGTATAGTCTAAAAGGACTAGGTCGTCCGCATATAGAAGCCTCGTTATAGATGTTTTGCAAATTTGCGGTGGGAAAGATCGTGTTGTTGCGTCTGAGCCTTTTACATCACCTATGAATGCCAAGAACAAGGCCGGGGCCAATGGACACCCCTGTTTCACACCTCTAGCTGTTGATATCGGGTTTGATAGTAAACCATTTTGATCCGAACGGATCCACATATTGGTGTCTGTATACAAAGCCTTGATTGGGTTTAGCAAGGTGGCTGGGCAATCCCAGGCCTCCAATTTAGACCAGAGCCTAGCCCTGTCTATACGATCAAAGGCCTGGGTCAGATCGATGAATGCCACAAAGATGTTTGGACCCCCTTCCAGGACTTTGTTTTTCAGGACGGAAAGAAGTAGGATATTGGCCGTCGTGCCCATATTTTTCTTAAATCCCGTTTGGAATGGGTCATCACATGGAGCATTTGCTGCCCATAGCTTGAAGTGATCTAGCAACATTGCTCCAAACACTTTCCCTATGACATCAAGCAACGCGATTGGTCTGTAGTTCGCTGGGTCCTTTTTATCTCCTTGTTTAAAAATGGGTACCACTGTTGCTGATTTCCAAGACGGTGGTATGGTTCTCAGATCCGAACATTTTCTGAAGATTTTACTCAGTAGACTTGCCCACTCTTCGGGATTTGTTTTTAAGTCCACATTAGTAACCCCGTCGGGCCCCGGGGCTCTTGAGTTCTTTAAACTTGAAATCTTTAGTCGGATTTCCTCAGGGTCATCCACTTTAAGCCTTGCTCACATCCAACGAGTTCGGTAGAAGGTTTCGTTGGAGCCAAGTACATTGTTTCAAAATGTTTTACCCATGTTGCTTCGCCCACCTCATTTATTAAGGATTTTTCTTGTACATCCGTCGTGGCTCTCAAGGTGCTCCAAAATTCCCTTGTATTTCTCCCACTTATCAATTTTAAGATGTTTTCCGAGTCTTGTTGGTAGAGTTTTAACCTATGTCCTCTAACCCAGGATTTATATTGTTTTGCTGCAGCCACTGCTTCTTCATTTGCTGCCGATGTACCTTTAATTTTTGCTCTACGTTGGATTTTACGAAGAATACGACGTTTCTCCACCAGAGATTTATCAAACACATGTTTTGGCGGGTTTCCTCCGAATTGTTTTACAAATGCAGTTTTTTTGTACTTCGTTAGGAGCGGGATATAGTTGGTTTTGTTTACTTCTGCTGTCTCCGTCATGGAAGTAAATCTGTTCTCTAATTCCACAATGTGCTCCTTTGATATTTTTAAACGATTTCCTTGTCCATTGATTATGATGTTATCTTCCATATAGGCATTCGGGGGGCTTGAGGCTTCCCAAGAAGTTGAGAACAGGTTATGGTCGCTGGACCTTGTTCTAATTATTCCAAAGTCTTTTGTTATAGCCAAAATTGGTTCAGTAACAAACATGTAGTCTATTGTTGCCTTAGAGTTGTTCCTTTCCCATGTTGGCAGCCGCTTTGGGTCTGGGAAGGCTTCATGTAAATTGTGGAGATTTCTCGATTTCATCAGGCTGGACCATAATTCACTGCGGTGTTCTCCCGGCTGTCTGTATACTTGGCTATTTCCTTTCTCTTGGACTGTAGAGCAAATTGCGTTTAAGTCCCAGCAGATAAGGAAGTGATTTACTAAATGATCCGCGAGGGCTACATCCAATGCTTCTTCAACTTTTTCCAGGCAGGTGGTTGTTTCTGTGGCTGCTGGGTTCCAATAGACATTTGCTATTATTAGTGGTGTTTTTCCATAGCCCTCCCTATTATTTATCTTGCGGGTCCATGAGGCTTTCACCATCAATATGTCAAGATTACTGATCAATGTCTTGTCTAGTTTAATCCCACTTCCATTTCTACAGGCAATCAGGAGCCCTGATGATGGTCTTCCCAAACGGCCCTTATTAGCGGGTGCCAAGAGTAAATCAAATCCTCTCATAGAGGGTGGTTCACACAGCCAGGTCTCCTGGAGGCATATTAAATCATATGCTCCCAAGGTCATGTCACTGGCGGATAGGAGGTGAGAGTGTCCTCTCGTGTTCCACGAGCACATTTTTATTAGCTGCTTCTGTTCTCCTCCCTTGCTTGTCCCTTGTAGAATGTGCTCGACTCCAAAAAACTGCTATTTTTGCTTCTTTTCTGTTAGCGCTTTTGGCAACCAGGACCATATTCCTTTCATTGGGGCACATTTTAGTGGAAGTTCGCTCTCAATTTTGTTTTGTTGTTGTTCTTGATTCTGATCCTTTCGGGCTGTTATTTCCCTGGCTCTGTGAATCTTTCTTGGGTCTTCTTGTTTTCGTTCCTGTTTTCGGGGGGATGTTTCCATGACGCTATATATTTGTCTCTTGTCTTCTCTCTCATTTCTTCCGTTTTGGATGTTATCCTTCAAATTCGATGATTTTTGTCCTTCTCGCTTTTTCATTTCTGGCGCCTTTTCCTTAACTCCGGGACTTGTGTAACTTTTCTTTATTTGCAAGTTGGAATTCCTCTGTTTATTCAAGTTTTTATCCGGAGATTCTTTCCTCTTCCTTTCTTTACTGTCATATTTTTCCTCTGTCTGCGTCACTGGGTACACTTTTAAGTCATATCCCATATTTTCTAGTTCTCTTTTATTTTCAAGCAAGATATTTTTTAACTTCGTTGACGCTATATGCAAGTAAGTTCTAGCCTTTGTGTTTCTATGACTTGGTTCTACCATTAGCAAATCTTCTGATTTGATATGTTTTAGATTTCGGATATAGTTGAACAGCTTTAACACCGATTTTCTATTTAGTATTACCTTGTCCTCATTTTCTTCCACTTGCGTTAATTTGATCTGCCATTTCGCTTGGTCCCATTTCCTAAGTTTTTGATTGGGCCATTTGGTCGTAGTTCTGTGCTGCGCACTCAATTCTCCATTGCCGCCTGATGAAGTTGCAGAGATCTTTTCATTTTTTCCGCGTTTGTCGTGTTTATATTTCAATTCCCTGCTCATTGGCGTATGCCCTCTTGAGCTTTTGCTTTTTCTCTCTACTGAAAGTCGTCTCGCTGTGTTCGATTGGAGCGTTCGCCCTCACGGGTCTCTGGTCTTACACGGAGATGGTAGTCTACCTTCTTTAGAGTTCTGCTACTCCGTTGTTCTGATGTTCTTGATCTAGGCCTTTCTCTCTCCTTTTTTGTTTCCATCATTTGTTTCAGAATTTTTTGTCTCGACGTTTCAATTACCTCAATTTCATTTTTGTCTCGGCTACTGGTTTTTACCATTTTTTGTTTTAGTCGTTGTTCGGTCTGTTGTGAATTTACCTCTATGTCATTGTCTGCTTTGTTCGTTTTACTGGCCGATTGTAAATACAGAGTTTTAGAGATTTTCTTTGGGCTCATTTCTGAAGTAGAGTCTTCCGACACATATTGACTCAGGTTCATTAATTCCTCGTTTACCAGAAAATCATGAGTCATCTTCAGTGGTAATGTATTGTTCGTTTCTAAGCTTTCCTGTTTTTTTCTGGGTTCTGTATTTGTGTTCAAACTCTCCTCCGGGCGTACTTTGTCTTTATGATTTACTGGCCGCTTAAAAACTTGAAAAATCGCCTCTACTGATTCTGTGCCTGGCTTGACCAGCTTAGGTGACAGTATTTTTGTTCCCCTTTTTTTTTGGACGATTTTTCGCCCCTGAATTTTTTCTCCTGATACTTCAATTGTAATTTCTGGTGTGTTTGAGTTCGATGTAGACTCAAATTGGCCTGATCGGATATTCGTCTCTCCTACTTTAGAGGCTTTTTCTATTAATGATTTGCTCGCTGTTAAGTCTATCTTGGTGATCGTTTGAGTCTCTATAGTTTTTGTCGCCACTGCCTGCACCTCATCTTTCCCACGTGTTTGTTACGACGTGGCTAATGAATCTTGGTTTACTTCTTGGTTGTTTTTTCCCCTGGCTTCTAAGGCCATGATATAGGCTTCTAGAAAAATGACTTTGCTATACATCATTGCTTGAATACTAGTATGATCCTTCAATGAGACGGCGATGGCTTCATAGAGCTTCATAAATGGAGAAAGTGCTATGTTTACTGATGACATGATGGAAAGTAGATCAGTCTTTTTATTTAAATGTTCCGCTGGACTCGAAGAATGTTGTTGCATTGAGGATCTCCTTGTTGGGGCATCAATTACAGTTGTTGTCGTATTTCCCCCCTGATTTTGTGATGGTGCGGCAATGTCAAGTAAGCGACTTCGATTTTCCGTCGTATCTGGTCGAGGGCTAAGTGGTTCATGGCCCCACAGGTTTTGATGGAGGTTCGACCAATTTTTCTTCGTTTGGGCCTGGACTGATGTTATCACCTTAGACGGGATTGACAGGTCAACTGAGTGTGTGTTTTCCTCCATTTTACTCAGATGTCGTTCCCGTCTGGTCCCATCGTTTGCTTTCGGGTCGGACTCCTTGAATGGGTTAGTAGATGTTACATTGTCTGGTTCAAACATACTTCCTTTGTCCAGTTTCGAAAAAAGTGTGGTATCTTCTTCCCGCCGTATTTTATTTGTCTTGTCCATCCCTGTTGGTGTACCACCAGAGGCTTCTTCTTTC
Source organism: Ambystoma mexicanum (assembly GCF_040938575.1). NCBI lineage: Eukaryota > Metazoa > Chordata > Amphibia > Caudata > Ambystomatidae > Ambystoma > Ambystoma mexicanum. Next base: position 439,285,819 of record NC_090930.1, on the reverse strand, counting down.
TCCCTGGTGTCTAATTTTTCAAATAGGCTTTCTATTTCCGGTTGGTTTTTTGATTTCTCCTGCTCTCTAGCCATCGAATTGTCCCGTTTCTCCCCCTCTTCTATCATTTCTGTATCGATTTGTGGATGCAGATCACCATTGGGCGTCTCTGTTTCTTGCAAAATCGTTGGGGGGAGTAGTGTCTTGGGTATCTCGGGATCTTCACTTGCTCCTCTATCTAACTGGTTAAATGGTCTCTCTTTCTCCTCCAATGTTGAAACGTCCCTTGATCTTTGCCTTCCACTCTTTTTGCAATCTACTCTTCGTAGTTTAAAAGGGGGTAAGCATTTGTTTAAAGCATCAAGTATCTCCATATCCGATAGCTCCATATGATGTCTATTTACCCCTGTTGTGTTTACTCGAGACGTGAAGTAGTTGGTCACTGAGTTTTTTCCATTTGTTGTTGGCCTATTTTTGTTGAAGCATTTACCACCATTGTTTCTTTTTGTGGTAATTTTAACCATTTGTCTTTGCCTTTTTTTTTTGTTAGGTGTTTTACTGACTTCGCTGACGGTAAGGATTGCTTCTATGTCTGGTTGGTTGATCTTATCATCTATCCAGCCTTCCGTCTCCCCGTGGATTTCCGCCTCCACTTGGATCCGGACCGGCGTCGACTCCCCCTGTTGAGCCGTACTGAAAGGGGTTTGGCTCAACACGCCAGGTGGTGCATTTTGCAAGGACTCCGCGTCCTCCCCTTCTTTCCCACCTCTCTGGCCACTCCCCTCCCCACTCGTGGATGAGGGGCCGGCTCCATGAGCCCCCAGCATCCCAACCGCAGGCCCCCCGCACAAGTCAACCAGGTCTATCGAGATAGGCTCCTCAACGGGATCAGGATAGGGCTCAGGTAGTAATTGCAGTGATGGCAATGGCTGCGGTTGTAATGTTTTCGTTTCGTTTAGTGAGTGCGCCCTTATTGCTGTCAGTAACGATTTTGTGGGATCTGTTTGTTGTGTTTGCATGTTTTGATCCAATTGCGGAGCCAAAATCTGGTGTAAAATCTGTTGGCCACCTTTATCTTGCAGACCCTGTTCACTCGTTCTATCATTTTCGTTTGTCTTGGGATTGTGTGTCAGTGTTCCCTCCTGACTCTTTGGGGTGATTCCCTGTTGTTTTTGGGTCATTTTCGTACTTCTTAGACGCCTACCTTCGTCATCTTCTAGGGGGGATCCGATGACCTCAGGTTTTCTATTTGCTCTTACTGCCCTTGCAGTCATGTCTTTATGAGGGATCACAGTCTCCCGTCTTAGTATGGCGCCACCCGCGCCAAACGGCCGCAAAACGGTCGTTGCCCTTCACCCCTGACGGGCTTAACGCCGCAAGGGGGGTGGCCTGTGTCTTTTAGCTGCTCCCAAGGTCACGTGATCCGAGCACGTGCCGTGCGTAGCCCCGCCTCCTCCAGGAAGCGTGTGCCAGGAATAGAGAACAGCAAGAGTCGAGGAGCGGCTCGTAGTGCAAATCCGATTAAAGGTACTGCGCACAGTGCAGGGGGCAGCCTGGTCTTTTAGCTGCTCCCAAGGTCACGTGATCCGAGCACGTGCCGTGCGTAGCCCCGCCTCCTCCAGGAAGCGTGTGCCAGGAATAGAGAACAGCAAGAGTCGAGGAGCGGCTCGTAGTGCAAATCCGATTAATACACTTATATACTTTGATGTGAATATTAGCATATGCCTCACATAGATGGAATCATGAACATCAGTCTGCATCGTATCTAGATAGAAATGTGAATGTTAGCATGTCCCACACTTAGATGAAATTGAGAATGATAGCATGTTCCAAACTTAGATGGAATCGCGAATGTTAGCATGCGCCAAACTTAGATGGAATTGTGAACATTAGCCTGTGTCGCATCTAGATAGGCTTGTGAATGTCAACATTTACCACACTTAGATGGAATTGGGAATGATAGCAAGTGCCACACTCAGTTAGAATTAGGAAGGCTAGCAAGAACCACATTTAGATAGAATTGTGAACATTAGCCTCCACAGACCCAGACAGAATTGTGAATGATAGCAAGTACCACACTTAGACAGAATTACGAATGTTAGCATGCGCCACACTTAGATAAGATTGTGAACACTAGCCTGTGCCATAACTAGATAGGATTGTGAATGACAGCCAGTGCCACATATAGATAGAATAGCGATTGCTAGTCAGTGCCACGTCTAGACTGCATCAGGAATACTATCAAGGCCAGATTTAGATACAACTGTGAATACAGGCCTGCTTCACATATAGACAGGATTTTCGAAGGTGGGCCAGTGCCACATTTAGATACAGTTGTTGAATATTGGTGAACGTCATATATAGAAAGGATTGTGAATATTAGCCAATAACGGATTTAGATAGAAATGCAGCGATATTCACGCGCCACACCTAGAAAGAACGTGGAATTTTAGCACTTCACTTCTAGACAGCGATGCCAATAACCAACCCACTAGCAATTTAACCCATCTGCATACACCTCTCAAACTCTAGCCAAACACAGCCACAACCCTATAGCACAACAAACCGCACAAACTCTACTGCACCGCAACAACAAAACAAACCACACATAGGCCTCATTACACGGAAGGCGGTGAGCCATGGCGCTATTAGCGCCATGGCTCATGCCGGTAAAATACCGGCACCGCCTTGGCGGAAAGGGGATTTACCGCCCCATTCCAAGGTTGGAGGGGCGGTAAATCCCCCTTCCGCCATTGCCCTTCCCCATTCCCATTTCTGCCCCATAGGGCTCTATGGGAATGGGGAAGGCGCTAATTACGGCACCGCAATTTTGCGGTGCCATAATTAGCTCCGAGGTCCCTTAGCGGGTTGGTTTTTAACGCCTGCAAAAAGCAGGCGTTAAAGCACCAACCCGCTAAGGGACCTCGTAGTAAGGCGGTAATGGTTAACGGTCACCGTTACCATTAACGGTGGCCGTTAACCATTACCGCCTTCCGTGTAATGAGGCCCATAGACTTGCACAACAGCACACAACGGCTACCGACAGAAAGCACCCCAACCCCAACAAACGGTGTTAACCGGGTAGAGGCTGCCAATGACAAATCACTGCTCTCATGCACTTTTCCACCTCGTTCCCACTAACTCACCCCCATTCCCTTTTTTAGGGCCACCAGAGCGCCATGGGACCACTCCGGTGGTGATAGCGCGTGGTACAAATATCTTTTAACATTAACATTAACAATGTTAAATTGTTATCTAATTTGTCATTATGAATTGTAAGCGGAATTAGATATTCTATACATAACTGTAATTATTTTTGGTATTATCAAAGGCTTTCATTGCTTAAATGACAATAAGTCGAACAAAGCTTGATGGGAATGGAATTATATACAGCTGTGTATGCCCAAGGTCTGGCAGCAATTTGTTAAATATAAATGTAAAGGAATGAGAAAATCCAGTTATATATTGCCAGAACCATATGATGTGATTTTATTATTAACTTGTTAACTGCTTTCCTGTGACTCCTACAGTTTTCAAATATTTTGCCTGTTAGTGTCTGCGGCTGATGTTCACACACAAAAAGTTGGTGGGACCTCTACAGACACCTATCCATTAATGTATTTACTTTTATAGTGATTGATTCATTACAGATCCATGTCCCGAATCTAATACGACCAGTGCAACAATCCCACACCACCATCCTGAAGAACTAACAGACAGTTTTGATTGAAATAGTTTGTTTTATTTGAAATAAAATCAAAGAAATAAAGGTAATCCCTTAACGTACAATGCTTGGGCATTCACTCTTAATAACTCAAATGAATATTGACAGCTGTTGTCTCGCTAATATTTAATTCCAATTTTCAGGCAATAATTGCCATTACTTCACAATGTAGACAACAAATTGACATTTATTCTTAGATTTAACTTTCTTCTGGAGCTCTCCATCAATGCTATAGAGAATACCATATGCCTGAAACCCTCCTCCCCTGCAAACAAATGTTGTATCCGTTCTCAGCATAAAGTTTAAAACAAAATAATTCACTTAGTTTTCTCTGAAACCATTGACAAGCATCAATATTAGAGAATCATATTGCTCATTACAATACAGTTCACTATATATAGAACTGTTTTAAACCTAAAATGTTGGATACCATCTTTGGCAAACTGTTAGATGTTAGATTTGTTGTGAATAAGTTTAAAGGCTTCACTGTTTTAGGGTTTCTGTTTCTTTTTGGAATACTGGACCAGCAGTGCCAAACATTCACACTATTCTCAAGGAATGAGGTTCACCCTCACAACACCCCAGTTCCATGTGTTCATTGAGGAATCAATTTCAATTACTTTATTGGCTATGTCAGACATCAGTCAAAAGACTTGTCATTCAAAATGCAATATTTAAACCTCCAGGGGTCTCGATTTGCAACAGAAAAGCCTAATTATGATGATACTAACCATGGCATCAATTTTATTTATAAATCACAAAGCAAATTCACCTTGCACTATATTCCCTCTTTCAATGATAAAGTTTTTAAACAAGGTTCCCTGAAATGCATTTAATTGCTATCTGGGACTTAACTAATTATTGGGACATTTGTCTAAATAATTTGGGATCATGATACTCATTTCTTGTTTGCCTTTCAAAAACACTGGAAATGGACCTTTTAAGAAGACTCCTCCATCAGATACTTTAATTTGGAGTCCAAAGCAGCTTTTCTCTTGTTAGACAGCTCTCTTTCTTTTCTGCCTTCCCAAAGCCCCCCTTCTTTCTGTTGGTTTGAGTTTAAATACCCAGCAAATTCCACCAACGCAACCTCATTTTATACACATTTTTGATTTTGGTTTTGGTTTTTACTGGGCCTGTGATAGGTTCTCTTTACTTTCTCACACGCTCCTGAGCCATCCTCCTTATCTCCATTCACCCATTGTATTCCCTGTGTCGTAAGGAGGTGTCTAATCTATGCATTAGCATTAGCCTTAGGAATGAGGAATCAGTATTGCACTGGAATATTCAGTTTTCTTATAATTGTCTGTATGGATTGATAATTAATTTTAGATCATAAGAATATTCTGAATTTGGAGACATCATTTGTGCTCCTGCCAATTAATGCATAACAGAGTTATTAAGATATCAAATGGCTTAGTCATTCTTTCATTGACACCATTTCTTTAAAAATATAATTTTGTTGTGACTATATTCATTTGTTGTTAAATGCATTTTCTTCAGGTGACATTTTCAAGAATTGTAGCAAAGCGGCATGATACTCACTTCCATGTGTTTTTTCAAAAAACACCCAACCTTTGCATGTTTCAGTGTTGGTGCCCCATTGCTAGCAATATCATCCCTCTTCTTCGAAAGAAAAAGGATGTATGAAAGAATGCACAACATTCAACAAGGACACATTTAAGAATATATCAAATACATATATTGATCCAAGAAGAATCTCAAAAACTAATAAAGTGACCACTAAGAAGCTCATGCTTGTGGGTGTATATTTACTTCAATCCACTATGTGAAGCGCGTTGGCCAATTGTGTTTTTTGTTGATTGAAATACATTACTTTTGTTGAACAATATCAACTGGATGTATAAATACGGCCAATTGAGTATTTTGCTGATTGAAATACATGAAATATGTTGGACAATATCAACTGCATGTATAAAAACAGACTACTCTGAGTTAACGGGTGTTTTTAATTGCATACAAATGTCATTGATCAATATGCCTTGAAAATAGTTTGCAACAAATGAGGCTAATTGAGCATTTTGTGTATACTGTTGATAAAGGCACATGAATACATTGAATAATAGCAACCGCATGTATAAATACAGACTCCATTGAGCTAATTGTTATTTTTGTTTCTATAAATCCTGGGAGGATAGCTCAGCGGCAACGTGCTCGCCTTGGAAGCAAAATGACACAAAACAACACAGGTTCGATCCCCGAGACCGCGCTTAGAAACCTCTTGGTATTTAAGCGTGTTATAAATGCACAACTAAGACAAAAACAATTACTCAACTAAAAAAAAAACTATTCCTGTAACAGCGCCTCGATGCCCAAGGGCTGTGTGAGCACTTTAAAAATGCAAATAAATAAACAAACCAAGAAACAAACAAACAAGTGTCATTTAATGATATTCTTTGCAAATATTTTATAACTGAGTGTTTAATTAAAGTAGATGATTGCCAGACGTATTGTTTCATAACAGGTTCAGTCACATTTGTCACAAAAGCTGAATAAACTAAACTGATTTTGCATATTATTGTTGTTGTATTTATTTCTGGGATAAATAAAATGGATGCGCAATGAGGAATATTTGATTTGATGAGTCAATCAAATGTTCTCTTGTTTTTTAATGTTCCTTTGTGGAGGTGTTCTATTCTTATTCTTGTCTTTATGTTCTTATCACTGTTCAATGGCAGACTCTGGAATTGTAGGTTGTTACGTTAGTTTGGTCTTTCTGGTTTTCGCAGATTCTGGGTTCCAACCATCCTCTCCACCCAGGCTTCTTTCACCAGGCTGCAAGAACATTTAATTATTCTGCTATTAGAGAGGGATAGAAAGGCTGGTTTAGTGTAGGGCATGGACATAGAGGATACTTCTGCTTCCTACTCTCCATCTTACTTATTCATTTTAACTATTTAATTTAATAATACAATACAAAAAATTCATCCTTTCACCTAAGCATTCCTACATACCCTTTTAGCACATATTCCATTTCCCTGTTCCTTTTGGTCATGTTCAAATGTTATTGAGAGGCATCTTCAATAATGGGCTCAGATGATTCTTCTATTTGTCTGAGAGTTGCACTGGGATGACAAGTGTTCAGCTGTTTAATATTTATCTGCATTCTTTTGTCTGATTCCCTTTCCTTATTTATAGTTTATAGTCAACCACAAAAATATTGTCCATAATTTGAAAGGCTACTTTCTGCAAAGGCAGAAACCTCTGCTTTGGAAGTTAAAGAGGTGGACTCAGTCATCTACTTCATATTCCTGTTTTGAGATCTTTAGGTCATAGTTTGACTTCTTACCGAGCGCAGGTTTCTCAAGGTTTCGTTGGGCATAGTGAACAGCATGTTGAAGGTGTTTTTGAAAAATGTCAATGCATTCATGAGTATGAGAGTCATTAATCAACATCTGTTCCCGTTTAACAGATGCTGAGGTAATACCATTTTCTACAAGTAATGAGTTGAAAAGGGAATATTCCAGTAGCAGAAGAAGTAGTTGATCTCAGAGCCATCAGAATGAGTGGTAATCGCATGTCCCAATTTGGCCCTAAGTCAATCACAAATTTCTTTAAGATTCCCACAATTGATTTGTTGTATCTCTCCACACCTCTGCCAGAAGCTGGGAAATAGGCAGTTCTTTTCACAAATCTTAGCTATCACTTCACTATAAAATGACTACCCTGTTTGTACTCAATACTTTGAGGAAGGCCGAAATGAGAACTATATGGGTAATCAATAAAATGACAGCAGTCTCCACCTCACAATTCTGGACTTTTGGGACATACAGTCCATATTGATGGCAGGCAAGAAATGGTATGCAAATTACTGGTCCAACAAAAATCAATTTATAAATTGCACCAGAGCAATGTCATTCATCTTTTCTGTAGATTAGTCTGATCAATGGAAGAACTTGGTTGGAACTGAACTCATACTAGACACCCCTTTAAATATATGTTTAGATCTTGACCCTTGTGTGGCCAATTAGAGACCTCCACGTATGATCAAGGGGATCTGTTAGAACCCTGTGCACCAGTGTGCTGGATATATAATAATGTAGGATCTGGATTGAGTTGAGTATATATAGCAAAGAAATAAGACATTGGGCCTCATTCCGAGTTCGGAGGTAACCGCGTCGCTATTTGCGGCATGGCTGCCTCCGAACTCGTCCAAACTCCGGCCTGGTGAATGGAGTAATTACCGGTCCATTCTGAGGTCGGAGGGACCGGTAATTCCCCATTCACCAGGGCCATTCCACATTCCCATTTGAGCCCCCATAGGGCTCAATGGGAAGGCGGCAATAACGGTACCGTAAATTACGGTACCGTTATTGACCCCGGAGTCTCTTTGCGGTCCCATCCTTAATGCCTGCTAAAAGCAGGTGTTAAGGTAGGACCCACAAAGGGAGCTCGTAGTAGGGCGGTAAGGGTTTAACGGCACCGGTCTCGTTACCAGTGACCATTAACCTTTACCGCCCTCCTCGGAATGAGGCCCATTGTGTCACTTTGTTATGGTTTTCAGTGCTGGTTTATTGACACACTAAAGCTGACACATGTTTCGACCCAATAGGGGTCTTCACCAAGGCATGTGTTTTGGGTTCAAGGACGTGTGGGTATGAATGAGGAGCACCTGTATAATGGCTCTGCTGAGTGGCAAGCGTACAGACCAGTGAGGCTTGTACTCAACTTAAGCCAGATCCTACATTATTATATATCCAGCACCCTGGTGCACGGGTTCTCACAAATTTCCTTTTTCCTAATACTTACTGGGACGGAAGAGCACCGTCTTTTGATAACCCATCAAACCGGCAGCAGGATACTACCATGATCAGTGCAGTGATCTGCTTTTTCTAGTACTCTTTTTCCTATCTTATGGTTTAACATTATGTTTTGAAATACGGCAGGTACTACCCACTGGTTATAACAATTGGGGTTTCATAATCAATAGTCCATCCTGAATTTGAAACACCTCCTGAAAATGTCATTAATACTCAGCAATCTTCCTTCCCCTGGTGATCTTGTTCTGATCAGGGAATATTTTCTAAATGTAAATATTGATACAATTTTCAATGATTGGATCTCTTTTTGCACAGCAACTAAGTCAATATCATGGGCTTCTCTAATCTATTGAAGAGTGGTAAGTTCACTTTCAGCACAAGATTGTGATTTGGTCACTGCTATTATATGCATTTCTCCCAGGTGGTGATCCATATCAGTGGATTTCCCTTGTTGAGCTTCAGCTTTGGCTATCTGATCTGCCAAACTATTTCCAATTTTGTCAGGACCCTCTATCTTAGAGTGGCCTTTAATGTTTTTCCCCAGAATATTGTCATATTGTGTGACATCACCAAATCATCTATGGTTTGGATCAGCTTTCCATGTTTCAAGGTTTTGTTGTTAGCACACAGCATCCCTAGTATTTACAATTAATCAAATGCTCTACAAATCCATTTTGGGCATGATCTGATTTGTTAGTAATCACTAATTCCCAGAGTTGATGATTTACGACTGTAAGGATCGCTTGATATATGTCCATCAGCTCTGCCATGTGACTACTCTGTGGACCAATTTTTATAACTGGCTGAGGGTTGGGGCATATCTGATTATTTTCTGTAATGAAGTAAGAAAATCCATCCACATAAACTATGGACATTCCCTGGCAGGTGTTTAATTTATCCACATAAGAGGAGAATCTAGATATGCCTACATATTTTTTGTTGTTTTGAAATCTTCATCTGAAAAACAGTTATACTCAACACAATCTCGACACAGTCATACAAATCTGCTCATTCTTGAGCCATATGATTTATTTTGGCCATATCTGATCTTTACTGAGTAGCCTTGCATAAAAATAATCAATCCAGAAAGTCATTCTTACATTAGAGACATTCCCAGCCCACATCCAGTCACTCTGCAAATATTGCAGAGGCTAGTGGGATCTTGCTAATATAATATCGTCCACATGGACTAATGAGCAGACTAATGAGCAGTAGTTTTTCAAGGCTGTACCATTGTTAGGCCAGATTATTTGCAATGGTTAAACCTCATTTCGACCGGTGAACATTTCTTGCTTATGAAATTATGTTATTCATTTCATATGCTGAAACTAATAAGTAATGCTTCTGTTACAATGCAGGTACAATACCACAGTTAAACAGGTGTATGAAAATCCTATTTCTAGGGAAGACCTGCTGTTTTTAATGGGATAAGCCAAGCAAGGAACTTGGGAGTGACTACATTTGAATAGTTTCTTAGCCTCTATTTATGAGTCCATCCACTCCCTATTCATCCCTGCCTTCAATAGATGGACTATGGTTTAAGTAATCTCTGTGTAATTCTCTATGAATTTATTTACAGCATGAATTGACCAAATCTGAAAGACTTTGCAACTCAGGTATATTTGGAGGGTTCTTCAGGTTCAGCAAAGCCCCAGCCTTCTTCTGAGGATAAAGGCCCTTGGCTGTGATCCCATAGCCTGGAAAGTTTACTTTGGTTCTTCACCATTGTGCTTTCAGAAGGGATGATTTTGCACCTGCTTTCTGTAATTGTGTCAGCATGTGATGTATACCAACCAAGTGGTCTTCCACAGTTTTGCTTTTTATTAATAGATAATCTACATAGACAATGTTCCTGCTTTCTACAAGGTCAGGCTTTGCTTTCGGTAGAAATATATTGAATTAATTCCCAGTGTTAGTGTTTACTAAATGGCCTATGAATCCACGCATACTGCTGACCCCAAAAGGAAAGGTATGTTTTTATTGGTACACAGAGTACCGAGACAGTACATTATCCATTTGTCAAGTCGAGTGCAGCAAAGTGTATTTCAGAATCTTAGACCTGTTCATGCCACTGATCAATGTGAGGGAAAAGCCACCTTGACATGTGTATCCTCTTGTTCAGTTCCCTTCGGTCTGCACAAAGTCTCCATTGTCCTTTGGGTTTAGTATTTCTAGTACTGAGTTATTAAAGGTAGTATGGATTCGACAAAGTATCCCATGGGATGACAATGGGGGTCATTCGTCCCTGGTGGTAGGGGGTTAACGGCACCGGTAAGGATGCCGGTGCCGTTAACCCCCTACCGTCCAATTACGAGGTCCCTTAGCGGGTCCCACCAGGACCGGCTGGTTTTACCAGCCTGTTTTAGCGGGACCTGTTAAGGGACCATGGAGCTCAAGTGGCACAGCGAGTAGAGCGCTCGCTTTGACACCCGTGCAGAGCCTGTTAACGCAGGTTCGAATCCCGGCGCGGCCAAACTCAGCCTTTCATCCTTCCGAGGTCGATAAATGAGCACCACACACCGTGGGTAATAATAAGCAGCGCTCGGATACCTGAGGGTTTGTAGCGCTATATAAAAGCCTAATTATTATTATTATTATTATTATTATTATTATAACGGGCCTGCAAATTGTGGGCCCGTTATTAGCTCCTTCCCCATTCTCATTGAGCCCTATGGGGGCTCGAATGGGAATGGGGAATGGTTTTCTGAATGGGGACTTACTGGGTCCTCCAAGGTTGGAATGACCCGGTAAGTCCCCATTCAGTGAACCCGGACCCGGACACGGGTTGGAGGCAGCCATGGTGCTATTTGCACCATGGCTGCCTCCAAACCTGCAATGACCCCCAATGTTTTGACAATCTCTAGGAGTGGTTCCATGGATGCAAAAGGCAGCCTTTGCTGTCCTACAAATACCAATGCCAGGGTATGTAGGTATTGTGCCCTGGGAGGGGTCAGAAATGCAAATGATAATTAATCAAACTTTGACATTTTATTTAAGTATATAAATTAAATGCCTCACTTTTCCTACTCTGCTGAGGATTTCCTTGTCTAACAAAACTAAAGGGGAACACTCTAACACAGGATGTCCGACCTTCACACTGAACATCAAATACACAAAAGAAAATATATATATGGCAATTCAGATAAAATAAACGATTCTATTCACAGTTTCTTGATACACTTTGAGAAACCTGGGTGAACTCCCTTCCCCAGGATTCACGCTATGTTCAACTTCAATGTTAATCAAAAGAAATAAGGAAATTTACGTAGGTAGCAAAGTCTCAATTCAGTTCTTGGAGTTGCAGTATTAAGACAAACTTTTGTTAACCAAAGTTCCAACAACAACAAAGTTCTTCTTGGTGAAAAATAAGGTTTTCCACTTACTCGGAATGGCATCAATGTTATTCGCAGCCACAATGCTTTTCCGCCACTTTCATTTATCCAAGAAGACTTGACACAGTTCAAGGAAATTCAACTTTCTTTTAAAGGTTAGTTAAACACCAGTCTTGGTTAACAGTTATTGTATCTCTATTCAAGGTTAGGATTTACAGTAGATATATTTGTCAGGATGACCTCACAGTGCTGTTGCTTCTACTTCAACAACTTCACTTCTACTAAAGTTCACCATGACATTCTCCTTTGCCTCATAGCATTCTACTTCACTTGTACCATCGAAGTCTTGCATCCACTGACAATCAGATATACCACCACGACTTCAGTATTTTGTGCTATTACCACAGCCTCAGCGCTTTGTGACTCAAGACAGCTTCTGACAAGATTCACTTTAAGGTACTTCAACCCCGTCAAATAGGCAAAGCACTCTTCGCCTGAATATCTGTCTTCAAAAGGGGCAGCCTCTTTGCTTCTCTTGTCTGTCTGGCATAATAGCAACCTCGGTTTGCCTTTATGACCCACTTCTCTTCTCTTGTAGTCTTTGTCAATACAGGTTGTGTCAACTTCAAATAATCTTTAGGATCATCAAGGTTTCCCTTCCCCAACTTTGCCTCTCTGCCAACTGTTAGTCAAACAATTACCCAGAAGCCTTGGTGCCCCTCTCTTGGCTGCTGGTAATGATTGCATACTTGTATTTTAGGCAAGGTTGAACTTCTATTGGGCTCACAGTATTAGTTCTACTGCCCTTCTCAGAACAAGCAGGTGAAATCTGCTGCATCCGCATTCCGGCGTACCTTTGGTTTTCCCACTTCTGTTTGGATTGCCAACACTGTGCCTTCTACTTTCTGCCTCTGCCACTACTGCACACACTCCAGTCATAGTTCCATCTCCTTTTCATTGCCTGCACCTGAGGGTGCCTTTTATGTCTCCGAGGTTCTTTCAGGTGTGGGCTGTTAGGTTTAATTGCCTGACGACTACTGCAGGATAACTCTTTAGTCCTCTTCCTTGTCCCAGTACTTGTTGGATTATGGGACTTGTAATCTTCATCTACAAAGTTAGATTTTCTAACTTCTGTTGTTTGGCAAACAGCCATCAAAAGCGTGGGATTTCTCCCGCCGTACACCATCCCTAGGATCGGGATTAGGAAGCGTCTGCCTTTCCCCCGCCACATGAGAATGGTCCCAGGCCACGTTTCTGAGAGGGATCACTACTGATCATAACAGTCCATGGTCATATACATTGACAAAGAAAATGTTCTAGAAATCAAGAAAAACTTGTCTCAATTGTTGTCTTAGTACATCTACCTCACCGGTATCAGCTGGACCAATCTGCTCTTAAACCATTTGATGAAAACCTGGGAATGTTTCTGGAATGGCATTTTCTGACATATCTTTATCTTTAAGTTGGGTGGAGAGAACTCTATTTATGGTATATCCCTGAGCAGGTGATTCCTTACTATCGAGGTAGTTATAGGTAACTCAAACACTGTCTTGTCTTCCAAAGTATTACGTGTAACATCCTCCTCCCATTAGGGCCTAGGGATCCATGAAATTCCCCTCTTTGTCTAATATAGGGAGTTGCAATTCTGATACATTCAGCATTGCAATAACAAAGTTTAGATATTTGAACAATGACGTGATTTGTTAGGTATATGGAAAAAAGATCTGCAATTGACTGTGAATACAGTAGAGGTGTCTTGAGAAAAAAATGATACTTTGGGGCTCATCATCATCAACCAATATTCTAATGGTGTCATCTTTAAAATCTACAAATGCAGATGGATGTAGAGAAAGTTCTTGTTGCTGAAAAATATTATTTTAATTAATACAAACATCTTCACTAAACACTGTTTGTCCTTTTCTGATCATCATTAGCACATCATGTTGGTGAGTATTTCCAGGAAAGATGACTTCTTTCATTTCAACAACAGCAGCATATCGTAGCAATTGAGTTGACCAAAATGATTTCTAGAGATCCTTGAAATCCATTGGGTGTCCCCTGATTCTGGACCAAGACTTTGCTGTTAATAAAATTGATCCAAATTAATTAATATTCATTTTAGTGTTTCATTACCAATATACAAATCCGAACACAGCTCTTAAAACCCAGCAATTATGATTTACTGTTTTGGTTTCAGTTGTGATATTCATCATTTACATGCTAGTAATAAGGCATTTTGAATCAATAATATCAAGACCAGATTCCCATTTATCTAAAAGAATAAATGTGAGAATCTTCAAATCTTTTTGAAATTGCCTAAGAAGTTTTAAACTGATAAAAACTCTTTCTTGAGCCCCAAAACCTTTTGTGAGAACCAGATCCTTTCATGCAGCTCTAATTTTCTTTGTATTGTAGTTATATGGCTTTTTGATCGCCAAGTCATCCACCGGTTGACCTAAACCCTCACTGGAGGTCTGCCGTGGATATGTGTTTCCATCCAGAGGGGAAAACCACTTATTATTTGATTAATGGTTTATTTGTAATTGTCCATGGGAAGTCCTTTCACTATCATCATGTTCCTTCACAGTTATGATAGTGACACTAGTGACTTGACTATTTTAGAAATTAATTTCCACTTGTTCTGGAGTTCTTTTGAATCAGGTGATAAGTACAATTCAAACTGGCCTGATTTGCACTTCTTTTTGATTTAAATGGGCAGCAAGTTTGGGGCCACAGGACCTAGTTCTCTCAACCTATCAAAGGCAAAAGCCTTCAAAGTAATTCATTCCCCAGTAAGAAATGTGTGCCCTGAGGCACCACAGCGTTTATCGGATGAGTAAGTCGATGTCACCCTATTTTGATTTCCAATTCAATAACTCCACCTACTGGAATCTCCTATTGTGTAATTCTCCAAGGAGGGGTATGAGGCTGAGACAATAGGCCTCATTACGAGATGGGTGGTAGCCATAGAGCTATTAGCTCCATGGCTGCCTCCCATACCATGCCCGTGTCCAGTCTCGTTCAATGAGGGACTTACCGGTGTAGTCCAACCCTGGCAGGACCAGCAAGTCCCCATTGAACAGACCATTCCCCATTCCCATTTGAGCCCCCATAGGGCTGAATGGGAATGGGGAGGGTGCTAATAACGGGCTCGCGACTTGCAAGCCCGTTATTAGCGCCCTGGTCCCTTAGCGGGACCCGTAAGGGACGTGTGGTCAGACCACACGTTCCATAGGGTGCCCCCCAAGGGACCTTGGAATAGGGTGGTAAGGGATTACCGGCACCGGTCTCCCCACCGGTGTCCGGTATCCCTTACCGCCCACCTTGTAATGACCTCGAATGATTTTCACTTCTTCCTTGATTCAAAGTGTCAAATACATCTCGCAAGATCTATGCGATGAATCCTGTATAGTCATTACTGATCCCTAGCCTAAGGTCTCCTCCAATGTGGCCAGGGGGAGGTAGCCGCTACCTGATCCTGGGTGTGGTATCCAGCAGGAGGATCTCATGGGAGGTGAAGGCTGTCGGGGAGATGGGGTAACTGCATTAGGAGAGAGGTGGTATTTCTCCCTTTCAGATGGAGATGACCTTCTGACTCCCAAGTTTCGAATGGCATGTTACAGATCCCCCCAGTGGTAACACTTTGATACCCCTTCTTATCCATCACCCCCCCAGGAAAGACACCATTCACACCTCATACATACATAAAACACCTATAACATCTACTGTTTTCGATGGCATTTATTTTTGTAAAGACCCAAAACAAAACAGCTTTGAAAAGTTCAAAACACCTATGAACTTCAAGTACCATAAAGCCTCAAGTACTGGGACGAGTAAGATGAAGGACTTAATAAGGAATGAAAGGAACAACAAGCTGAATGTGTGGTGTTGGTGTCCTAAGAAAGAACATCTATGCAGGACCTTTAAATGAAATGGAGAGGTCCCATTCAGAAGGGTAGAATCAGGCTGCAGAGCAAGTGGAGCGGGAAGCAGCACTAGCAGCAGAAGTAAACAGGAGGAGGTGAGCAGTGCTGGGCAAGGCAATGCTTACACGCATTTGCTTGCAGGCACACCTGCACGGGAAGAAGGGAGACTGGGAAAAGTACTGCCATTGCTCCGAAGGGACCACCAGAGGGTCAGCAGTCACATGGAGGCTGTTGGGAGTGCGGTCCAGTTGGAGCCTAGTGAGGGTCAGCGAAGCCAGAGAAGCTGCAACTTCACTGCAGTAGCATGCCACATCCCCAGATGCCAGAAGACACCAGTGAATCTACCATTCAGCATTGGGGACCACGGGGCATGCAGACAGGCATTTGGCCAATTAAATAAGTCTTGAAAGAAAAAGGAGGGAATCCAATTTGTTGTGCCTTGATCATATATTTTTAATTTTGGATTTGATTATAGAATCAGTTACGTCTTTTTGCTTTCCAAAAATAATGAACTGCTTTATTATCCTTGAGTCCCTCGACACACCTTTTATTTAAGGCTAGTTCATCAGGAGGGTTCAAAATAATGACAGATGACATTTCATAAAATAAAACAAAATAAAATATTCTCATCAGTTTTGACTAGTCCTGTTACTACTATTTGTTTGTTTGATTTCAGACACAACATTCCATAAATTGCCAAAAAGTGGCAGTACTTACCATTGGTAGTATGTACTAACTCTTATTTCTTTATTGTGTTCCTCAGTTTATCCAAATATGCTCCAATTTGGCCTGCTAGATTGAGATGGAACAATATATTTTCCTTCTTCTTTGCTTTATCCAATCATGTTCCTAAAAATATAAGTCTATGTGTTCCATTTGCCTCATGCGACTATTTATTGCATTTCAAGTTTTATGTGTTCTGTAAATTGTATAGCTTATTTTATATATTTGTTTATTTATTTCAATTTTTGTACCGCGCCACATGCCTGTGGGCCTCAGGGCGCAACATAAAACAAGAAAAGACAAACTACGGTCAAGGAGTCAGATGAGAGAGGAGCAAAGAGAAAAGTGGCATATTAATCTGCACTGAGATTAAAAAGGTGAGTCTTGATAGCTTTTTAAAATGAAGAACAGTCATCAATAATTCAAATGGAGACAGGAAGAGAGTTCCAGAGAAGGGGTGCTTGAACGTCGAAACTTGTACCGCCAAAGTGCACCAGTTTAAATCTTGGTTGAATGAGTTTGGGTGCTGAAGAAGACCAACGTTTTCTGGTTGGTGTCTTACGCTCTGTACGATCAGATAAATATGGAGGACATGATAAGGTGAAGCATTTATGTGCCAATGTTAGGATTTTGTGTGAAATCCTTTGTTTCGCAGGAAGCCAATGTAGGGTTCTCCTGAAAGAGGAAACGTGTACAACAAGAGAGATTGAAAGTTGCACATACTGCATTATTCTGCATTACCTGAAGGGCTCGAGTGTTCAAAACGGTGGTGCCAGCCAACAGACTGTTGCAATAATCAAGCCTGGAATTGATTAAGGCAGTGGAGAGCAGAGCCAATTTTCAGACTTGATGAAAGGGCAAATATAGTGTATGCGTTTGGTGATAAAGTTGCATGTAGACCGGATGTAAGACACGTGGGGTTCCATAGATAGTTCATCATCCAAGACTACCCCTAAGGTTTTGACCTTCTTCGAGACTGGAATTATGTGACCCGCAATAGAGAAACTCGAGTAATCAGATGTAAGCTTGCGCCGACCAGCTTTGGTGGCCACGATCATCAGTTCGGTCTTCTTAAAATTGAGGGCCAGAGAGTTGCAGGCCATTCAATTCTGTACAGCATTATAAATTATTAAGGGCCCGGAGGTCCTGTTTGTCCTGCCCGCTGAGCTGGAGAACAACCTGGGTATCATCAGCATAGTTGGTATATTGGATACCCAGGCTGTTCAACAGATCCAGCAAAGGCCGGATGTAGATATTAAACAGGACCAGGAACAAACACCAGCCCTGGGGGACACTGTAAGTTTGTGAGATGGGAGAAGAATGCTCATTCCCTGCACAAACTCGTACACTACGAGGTCCCAGAAATGAGGCGATCCAGTTGGATGCTAAGATGGACCTCTCCAAGCCTACTCACTAATATTGCATGATCAACAAGATCGAAGGCTGCAGAGAGGTCTAAAAGCATAAGTAGTGCAGGATGGCCTTTATCTGCCGTGCCAGCCAAGGTGGACATAAGGTCAAGCATGGCATTTAGGTATGACTATTGTAATATTTCATTTCCTTACTGCTTACCTTATTAGTTAATGGTTTCCCGTTTTGAAGCTGTTTATCCTTGCGGCTTAGTAACAACGGGAAAAGTAAATATGGCCGTCAATTTATACTAACGTGATGACGCGGTCACCTTTGTTACATGCGATCGCGTCATCATGCTTACTCCATTTTGCTTTGGGATCAATATGGTTGTTTATATAAATGCTGTGTGCGCATTGGTCATGTTTATAATTGCGCTTTGCCATTTGCAGCCCTTATCTTTGATGTATTTGATTTGTAATGGGTACTTTTGTAGAGAAGGAGCCGAGTACCCCCACCTCAAGCGTCACACCCATGTTTCCTATATGCTGGGAACCAGAAAGTGAGACACGTGCAGAGCCAGTGAAAATACCAATACCAAGAAGAATCCTAGAGGCAAGGTTCTCATTAAGGAAGCCATACCTGCATACACGACAGTATGATGGCCATTTGGATGAAATGCCAGACGTAGTATGAAAAGTGAGCAAAATAACAGATTGGTGACGTCACACGAAGTAAGACTGACGCACCCAGAAAAGATGCAAAGACAAGAGAATATAAATATTCTATAGGCATCAAGAAAGTAACAAAGATAAGTAACTTTTCGGGATCGAGATGAAGATGTTTATGTTACAGAACCTAATGAAGATATAAAGTTATTTTACACGTGTACAGATGCAGATAAACGCAAGCAGACAAAGTATTCTTAAGGCTAGCTATGTAATGAATAGATTGCGGCATGCACCAACATATATATATATAGGGTTGAGTGAACTATGGATGATTCCACTACGCATTTCAGCAAAGCTGGACTAGAAAAAGGAAGGCTTTTCCAGTGTGTCGGAGTTGAAAAACAATTAAATTACAGAAGTGAATCCGCTTTTGGCTGGAATGATCAGACAGTAGCTACAATCATGTGAAAGAACAAATTCCTGTTCAGAAGACGTGCACGAATACAAGGAAGACGTCAGAGGTCCATTAAATAATAGTATTTTAAATACACCAGAGCTCGAAATCATGGTCCTCAGTCACGTGGATGGGTGAAAACTGACAATCATGACAAGCCACACCTATGCAAGAAGACAGAACATGCCTCTACTCCCTTGTAGTCTCCAGGGCAAGGAACAATCCCAAGGCCAAGTACAAAGCCTTAATTGACATGCAGACCTCAGTGGTGATGAAAGATGATATGCTAATTGGTGGGAAGCTATGATCAAGACCAACCCACCGTTTACCTGGGATGCCAGCCTGTGTGCTGCTGGTGTATGTTGAAAAGTACTGACGGATGTAAGGGTGCCAACCAATTATAGAGGGCCATGTAGTAAAGAGCCCTATAGTTTGTGTAACCAATGGAACGTTGTGTATTTGATGACATTCATAGTGACCTGTTTGAGGGGAGGGCTTAGTTGCCCCACCTGACGTTAGAGACCCTATCACTCTCTTAGACTAGTATGGAACATATACCCAGATGTTCCCCTAATTCCTATCACTTTCTCCAGTAGGTTTATGTAGTTTACCACGGAGATTGATGTCGGCAATGACGAGTTTTTACTACATAACCCATGTTTTTTATGAAACGTTTGAGATCATGCTGTGAAACATCCATTGTTGTCTATTGTACTCTCTGCTTGAGATAATTGACATTAAAACAGTTGAATCTTCTGCATCCCCATCCATCCCAAAGTATTGCTACCTCGTCTTAAAGGGCTTGGTCAGTAAGCCTGGTTCACGTGGTAGCAGAGGATGGCTAAAGAACCGTCGACATAGTAAGCTTTGGGATCCGTGTAATATCGGACATCTTCTGCCATTTAGCAGAAAGGACGTGAAGCTCCCTGTAGATAACCGTAGTTTAGCTTAAAGACTCTTGCAAGTTCTGGTGGGACGGGTCCCTGGGTTTCAACTGAATCCCCTCCCGATTTCTACAGGAAGCTGAGCAGATGGACGGCTGAAGCAGCTGATTTAGGAGGCGATGATCCTGAGAGTCAGAAGTCAAAAAAACGCGAATGGTGAGTATAACTGAGTGAGGTGGCAATTGTGAATGGGCATTGAGTGGAGAGAGTGATAAGGGGAAATAAGTAACAGAGGGTGGTTTGGGTAAAGAGCTTGAGACGATGAGCGTCGAGTTATTAAGTAATTGACTTGAGATGAGGATCGTCCGTCAAGCGATTAAGAAACTGTGAGATGAGGAACGTCACAGTTAGATTCAGCCCAGAATCCTGCGTCACAGCACTTTTTCAGAAGGAGTCATATCCAGAGTCCTGAAAGTGGATGACGTAGACTATGGACACATTTAAAGGAGTAATTTTAGGGGCAAGGATAGTCACGAAGAGCATGAATAAAGAGATAGTCACGAGCAGCGTAGACTGAGATATACATAGGCCGAACAAGTCTATCAGTTTGTTCGTTCATTGTATGTGGTGACAAATCTAAATGCGGTGAAGAAATAGTAAAAAGAAAATTAAGAGACGTGAAAAGAAAGCACAGAGAATTTGGTTGGTGCGCTCTCATATTGTGTTATTTTTCTCAAATGTATTTATAAAGTGTAAAACATAATGGTGAGTATTGACAGTCAAGTGTGACGAGTCAAAATGGAGAATATTACTCAGTTGCCAAAACACACACCCAAGCTTAAACAGTACAGTGCGGAATGGGTTAGAGGCACGGCAGATAAGATGTTAATGCCATGACCACAAGGGGGATCACTATCAAAAGCAGTTTTGGAACACATGACGATATACTTGCACTCAGCATACACAGGAAATAAAGGGATGGAAAGGAGAGAAAGATAAGGCTGATGAGGTAGCGCTGATACAGAAAGAATGGATGGGAGGTCAGATTTTGCTCAAACTTGATGGAAAGAGCATTGAGGAAGTAAGGCAAAGAGAAGATCAGGATGAACAAGATGAAAAAGACAGAGAATGAGAGGAACGACTGAAAGCAGATGACACTAAAACAAAGGATAGACAAAGACGGGAACAGCTGTATCAAGAGGAGCAGCTGAAAAAGCAGGACATAGCAGAGGAGAAAAGAAAGTATGATAATAGACAAAAGGCAATTGAAGAACAAGAGAAACTAGAAAAAAGGAGGAAAGAAGAGCAGAAATTAAGCGATGAAAGAATGGAAAGACGAAGAGATGAAGAGATACGTAGGGCAAACGAGACAAGAGAGGTGAAAAAACAGGAAGCAGAAAGGGTAAGAGAAGAAGCAAGGAAACAAAGAGACGTTGATGAAGAAACAGAACAAAGGGCATGTGACATTGATCGCATTGAAAAATAATTAATGGAGCCTAGTCCAGTAGTAGCATGGGAAGACATAGAAGAATTCTTCCCACCAAATGAGCCAATGCCAGGTCCATCTAGAGCAAATCTAGAGGATGAGTTTGATACAAGAAGCATTGGGGATGCAATCGATAAGGTCTATCATAATATGAGGACTAAGAAAGAACTGAAAGGAAAGGGTAAAAACGATCAATTCGAAAGTACGCAGTTACACTGCAAGGAGGCAAGCCTATACAATTTTGAGCGTAAAGGATTGTCTTTAGACGGGCTAACTCTGAATAGAGATGAGAAGGAGGGAAGTCACACGAGTTTGGGATATGTCAGACAAAGACATAGAAATCTTCATTGGGGAGGAGGGAGATAATGCATGTGGTCCTGAAGGATATTCTCAGATGGACAGAGAAGTAAGATGTTCAGATCTAGACCTACCCAAATCTCGGGTGTAAGAACCTTTCGCGCAGCTAGATCGACCCAAAGGCGATCCCATGGTGAGAGGGTGGACTTGCCACCTTATATGAGCAGGTTAAGGTCACTTCCAGAAAGAAGGCGGTGCAGAACCATTGTCCCTGCTATGGGTAGACAGATGATGGGGGATGAATGTGAGTTTGGAATCTCGCTGTTCCCTTTGTTAGAGAAAGGAGGGTCCAGACTGCAGTATATACTATCGCCACAGATGGATAAGGATAATTTAAGTTATAAAATCCCTAGTTTAACTTCCAGTGCTGGGGAATTGATACATGAGCTAGAGAAAATGACAGGGGGAAACACGCTAGCTGTAGGCGACATTAAAGGTCTTCTAGCTGCTATCCTTGGGGAGAGATCTGACGACATTTGGTCAAGAGCCAAATGCTCGAGTGTCACTGCACAAAACACTGCTCATGATGGAGCACCATTTAATAACAGTAGAACAGCAGTTTGGAAAGCACTTAGAGTACAATATCCAGATACGTCGGATATGGGAGCTATAATGGCACGCAAAATGCAAGATGGGGAAGATCCTCTTGTTTACATTCAGAATATTCAGGAGGAATCGTCTTTAGAAACACCAGAGCCATGGGAAAATCTATACCTGTATTCTATCATATATTATGTCAAGGGCTGCCAGATGAAGTGCAGAAGCAGCTCAAGAAACTGGTGGTTATGGAGGCAAAACCATTGTCGGAAATACAGTTGATCATTGCGCATTGATATTAGAAAAGGCGAGGAAATAAAATGAGTGCAGAAGAAATTGTGAAAATACGCAATAGAAGGGGCAATGTTAACTAGTGGAAAAGGGCCAGGTTTGCAACAAGCAACAGGCATGCCACAGTTGAACAACCAAAGGCAGTTTGATCAAGGTAGTAATGGGTTTATACCATGGGGGAGGGGAGGTTTCAAAGGAAGAGGCTTCCAAAATAACCAAGGACATTTTCAGAATGATCAAGGTGGGTTTCAAGATATGCAGAATGATAGTTAAGGCATGCAGGGAGGACAAATTAGGAGACCTCCTCCTATATGTTGGACATGTGGAATGACACGCATGTGTGAAAGCCAAGGGTATGTGCAGAATGGGCAGTTCTCAAGAGGGGGGACCACTCATCCACCTGCATATAGTTAACAAAGTAGAGAGGGGTTTGCCCAAAATCAGACAGTGCAGCAAGTACAAGCGCTGAGAATGCAACAAGATTTGCAAACACAGCAGACACCACCAAATTCACCACAAAAGCAGTCACAGCACTCACCCTTGCAAATACAGCAGGGCACAAGCACAGGACAGATAATGACTCCTAGGATAGGGGGTATCACCAGTGAGGGAGGGAATAATTTCACGGGCACAGGAATAAGTATGTACTCACTATAAAACAGCTCACTGGGTGACTTGATGTGTTCAGTGCTATCTGTGACTCCCAATCCTCAAGAGGAACCGAGGTTGACGTCACTATAGGAGGCAAATCTTTTTCTTTTTTAGTAGACACGGGTGCAACACACTCATGTATACGAGAGGGGAAATTTACATTATTTGGGAATGCCATGAATCCTCAAGGTTTCACAGGAGCTACAAGTAGAGCTCCTTTCACTGAAAGATTGCCAGTCTCTAATAGGAGAATTTGATATGTCTGTGCCATTATTGTATTCAAGGCAGACACCAGTTAATATACTAGGTCGAGACTTAATGACAAAGTTAAATATGGCACATTTGTTTACTGATGAAGGCATAGTTTGTTAAACGCCAGAAATGCATTGTTTACACGTGAGTGAATTTATCATGGCATTTACAGGGCAAATAGCCATACGAGGAGTACCGTTAGAACCAGAAGTGTTTCACTATGGGGTACGCATTTTGTTAACCTGGCTACATGGGTTAGTGGGTAACCACTAACACTGTGAGTATACCCGACAAGTTTTTATTCAGGCCAAGGATACCTATGGATGAAAAGGGGGGGACAAGTCTTTCCCCTCGAGTTACAAGCAGCCATAGTGTGAGGAGAATTAGCTATGCTTGACGGAGTTGATAATGAAGGTAACCGATGGAGCACAGTGATTGCCATTGAAGAGGGTTAACGATTGACTGACATTACTGACGAGGATATATTTAGGGACCACCCGTCAGATGACTAAGTAGAATTTGAAATGAGTATCACTTATTGGATGAAGGCAATAAAACGTGAGGTTCCCCAGAAAGTGATGTTAGTACGGAAGCATGCTGAATTTTTTGATGAAGACATGGCGAAAGTGCCAGTTGCATTATGGACTACAGGCCCTTATGACATAGGCCTATTGAAACGGGTTGGAGAAGTTAAGATTAAACTGAAACCAGGAGCAATTTTGCTTTGAGCACAGCAGTATCCCATGTCTTGAGAGGCAGACAAGGGTATTTTTAAAATGATATCTACAATGATCAATCAAGTATCTCAGTGACATCAGAGTCACCATGAAATACTGCAGTTTATCCGATTAAGAAACCTAAGTGGGGGTCATGGCGTTTAATTCAGGACATGCGCCAAATTAATCAGATTGTAGAGGTCAAGTTTCCTGTAGTTCCTAATCCAGCCACAATCTTATGTAGTATCCCTGTTGAGGCGCAATATTTTACCATGATTTACTTAAAAATGCATTTTTCTCAATCCCATTTCATAAGAATCCTCAGGATCTGACGTCATTTACATTCAGACAGACTGAGTTAAAAAGCACGACAATACCCCAAGGGTATTGTGAGTCTGCATCAATTTTCAACAGAGTCATACAGATGGATTCAAGCAGAGGAAGAGTGCAGGCATGATTCAGTTCAGCTAATGATTATTCTAGCAGAGAAAGGATATAAAGTGGACAAAGAGAAATTGCAGTATTGCCAAGAAGAAATGTTATACATAGGTCAGTTAATTTCACATGAAGGAAAGAAAGTTACACCTGAGAGGGCTGAGGCTATTTTGAAAACAGCGAAGCCACACACGATAAAGCACATTCAAAGAATTTTGGGACAATGTAATTATGTCAGAGCATGTGTATTCAATTATAGTTCATACATAAGGTCCATGTTACAGGCTCTGAAAAAGACACAGGCAATTCAGGAAAACATTGTCTGGACTGAGGAAATAGAGGAATGGTTGGGTGAGTTGAAAAAAGCAATTTGCACAGCTCCAGTCTTAGGAATTCCCAAATATGCTGAGGAATTCTTCTTATTTTCGCACAGGAATGGCACAGTCATGACAGCAGTACTCATGCAGAGAACCACGTTGGGATACAAGCCTCTGGCATACTATATTCTGGACCAAGTAATGTGGGGTCACTTTCCTTGTGAACAATCTTTGACAGCCGCCACGTTCACAACTGAGAAAGCTGCCAGCATAGTAATGGAGTGTTCCATGATGTTATTTGTTGAACATCCTTTGTTTGCAATTCTGGAAAAAACCTAAGGGTGTCTTGACATCTCAAAGGGCCTCTGCCTATGAGGTGGTCATATCGAATCCAGCAATTAAATTAGTCAGATGTAGAATAGTGAATCCTGCCATGTTTGTAGCTGAACCACTGGCAGAAAATGAACATGCACATGATTGCTCGAAGTATGAGGAATTCTATGATGAGATCCCGAGGGTGAGAGAGAATGCTTTAGCAGCTGGGGAAATTCTTATTATTGACGGTTCTTCAAGAATCGATCAAAATGATGGGCAGAGATATACAGGTGCCGCTGTGGTAAAGCACATGGCCAATGGGGAGTTTGAAGTATAGATAAGGGCTCGACTACCGTCTCACTTTTCAGCACAGGCTGCAGATTTAGTGGCACTGATTGTCGCGCTCGAGAATAACGCAGACCAGGAAGTAACCGTGTATAGTGACTCTGCCTATGTGACGTCGACAATACATGCAAGGCAAGCATGTTGGAAAAGGAGGGGCTACCTCCGGATGGAGGGCACTTCAGTGCAACATGCTGCCTTATTGGACAGGGTTATTAGAGCACTACAGCTCCCAGTAGCCATCGTGGTCTTCAAATGCGCAGCTCACACCAAGAGAGCAGGCTTTATCACACCTGGAAATGAAGCTGCAGACGAGGAAGTGAAACGAATTGCATGTTCAGAAGTTATAATGAATTTTGATAAACCTGATGTGAATGAAAGAATGGTGGTGATGATGAGTGTGAATGACAGTTTTAACAATCTGTCTAAAAATGAACTGATGGAGATTCAAGGGAAGCACCACAGGATGAGAAAGATCTGTGGACACAGAGGGGGTGTTCCTTAACCCTTTCCGAAGCATTGTGGTGACAGGAAAGCACTGGTAAACCTGTGATGCCTGTAGCCTTATTAAGGGTGGCATTGGAACAGCTGCACTACCCTGCGCATGTCACTAGAGAAAGCCTCTCAGCAGCTATTGCAGAGGACTGGTTCGTACCAAACCTGTTAGAACATGTTGTATTTTATGTAGTAACCTGCATCGTATGTGAAAGGTTTACTGCTGGGTACACACTGCGTACAGTTAGAGGAGTTATCCCGCAACCTAATGGTACCTTTCAGCATTTACACATTGACTATGTCGATATGCTGCAGATCTGTAATGGATACAGACAAATGATAGTGGTAGTATGTCCCTTTTCAAGGTGGATTGAATCTGGTCCGTGTACACATCCAGATTCCACCTGTGCAGCGAAATTTGTAGTAGGAGATTTGTTTCCTAGATGGGGAGTATGTGAAGTATTAAGATCAGACAATGGCCCCATCTTGTAATCGTAGACTTTGAGCAAATAAGCTTGTTGCTTTGCATAAAGCACAAGTTCTCTTCGGCTTATCACCCGCAAGCAAATGGAGTCTGTGAGAGACTCAACGGCCTGCTTAAGGAAAGGATAGCTAAATTGAAGCTTACACTGAAGAAAGGATGGTTACATTGCCTGCCCCTTGCATTATATGCATTAAGGAATCAGCCAGGCTCTGACCACCATCTTACGCCCCATTAAATAGTGACAGGGAGGCGAATGAGGACACCCCTCACTCCTCCATCAAGAACTAGAAGTGATGCCCAGACAACAGCAGAATTGTTAGGAAAGGAGATACAAGCCTACTTAACGTGTATAAATATAAGTATCTCTGTCATTTCAGATCAGCTCAAGCGGAAGGGTTTTGGGCTCAGAACGCAGATGGAGATCATACAGCAACCTGACCTGAAATATTACGTCTTCCCAAACCTTTCCCCGGAGATGAGATCTTAGTAATGAACATTACGAGGAAGTGGCATGAGCCCCGATTTAACTGTCCCTTTGTCGTAGAGGATGTTACGCCATCAGCAGTGAAGTCCAAGGAAGACACGCATGGATATTTCTCGGCGACGTGACAGTCTACACCGGAGAGTCCACTTCACCCCCACCCAATTTGGAAGCAAGCATCGGAGAAGAACTTCAGCCCATGCAGACTAGATCTATGACAAGGAAGAAGGACACAGAGACTGTCCAAAAGACAGATAAAGAGTACATTGGACTGTAGTTCTTTTTGGGATATTCTTTGAAATTGCTAAACAAGGAGTGAAAGAAAAGCTATTTGTACTTGACTCACAGGAGCGTGCTAACATTGGACTGAGACACATTTAAAAACTTGATTGAGAAGGAAAAAATGCCAGATCTGCAATTCCTTTTTGACGACTGGAAGAGGGCACAGTTCCCCGATTCCTTTCTCACTGAGTTTCTCTTTGGAAGAACCCATGGTAGTGCCTGATGGCCAGGTTTATCGGATCATTAATACTGTTTTTCTTTTTATTCTTTGTGTATACCCTCCGCTTGTAGGGAGAACGACTGGGGTTCATCTGTTCCTGCAGGATCCTAAAAATGGTCCAGTCATGAGGAGATTGCTCGCAACAATAATAGAGCAAGTTCTCCAGATTCCTCAGTACAGTTTGGAAAGTACACGTGCCTCTGTCTAAGGATAATGCTAATAGACCAGTTGGAATGGTCCTTTATTTTCTGTTTGAAGAATGTCCTCATCTTGTTGGAAGGCAAACTGACATTCACACTTTCCTGAGAGAACTGAGAAATCTAGTGGCACCTAATCGACTTCTACATGACATCAGAGAGCAAGTAAGTTTGTTTCCTGAGAGAATATAAAGAACAATCCTGAATGAGGCTTTGGAGGGAAGATTCCCAGAACTTACTGTACTTGGTTTTCTATTACTTACTGGAAACACATCCACACTTTGTTTGGCGAAAGGACGACTCCTTTGTATACATCAGGAATCCTGTTAATAGTCCTGCAATCTGCCAGCTGCTTGAAGAACTTGTGGAGCAGATCCAAATGCTGCCAGAGTATTTTATGATGTTGCCCGATGTTCCTTCCTTAAAAGAGATTGAGAATGGGCAACATTGACAGCAACAATAAAGTTGCTAACAACGAGAGGCCACCACAGCGAACAAGGAGCTATTGCTGTGTCAAGTGGGCCTACTGGTATATTATTTATACCTTCATCTTGTTCATTGTGATTCTTCTCTCACTTACATTACGTACTGTCTATTACATTGACCCAAATGAAGCAAGGCTCCCTGTATATCTTCCTATACAGAAGGAGGGTACAGATGTGGCAACTATGAGACAGCCAAGACCTTATGTAATTGTCCCTACTGCAGAGGTACACTTAAAGGCACCTAGTCCTGTGATAGATAAATTTAGGCTTCCTTTTGGGGGAGGTCACGTATTGAACTTATACGAGACTCCCTATTACCTTCATATCATGTTAATAGGATGAGGCTTTTGCAGCTTTCTCCTACGCAAGTAGCACATGTAAAGACACCAAGTTCACTGACAAATGTTCCTATGATTGCCCCAGTGAGAAGGAATTATGCTGACATACTTCAAGAGATGATTAAAGAGGCTCATGAGACAAGAAAGAGACCTAAGAGAGGTGTAAGGGAGGCTGATCATGAGTTGAATGACTACCTGGATAGTACAGCGCATTTAGGAAGCAACATGTAGTATCAGCATATGAAAGAAGTGGGAAGGAGTACCTCAAACGAGGAATGCTTTGTATGTGCACTCATGCCTTATAGTATGGGGAAGTCTAAGATTTTCATAGCTATTGAAATAGACGTCCAGACAGCACATTGTCTATCACACATTGCACTCTGCTGGAGAAGAGGTCAGTTCATAACCCGAACATCCAATTTAAAATGAGCAACTGAATGGACAGATCCAGAGGAAGACGACTATGTCCAAGACACAACGACAAGGCTAAAAATGCATACTAAGAATCAAATGATCAGATATTAACAGCCCGGAGTAAAAGGAGCCGAAATCAGATGGGAAATAAACAGAAGACTTGAGAGTCCAGGAAAACCTGCAGAAGAAATTTGAAGATGGAAGAATAGAGGCCAGATGCAGATTTGGGGTTCAGTACTTTCATCAGATGAATGGGAAGAAGGAGTGGTCCTCGCAGAAAATGGGTAGTCATTGGTTTCTACCAGCCAACCATTGACATAGTACAAAATGAATGCAAACCCTTATGGCCGAAACTGGCTAAACTACTGACATGGGTCGAAGACAAGGGAGGGCCTTTGCAGATAGTGCCTTCTGAAAATGCAAAACTGTGCTTCGGAAACAATGGCACGAGAAAAGTTTGAGAGAATCAGAATTGGGGTTGAATCTTTGACGTATCAGGAATGAACTTTGGGACAGCAGTGATAATGGATCACTACTGGGCTTGTGGATCCAGAGCTTATATGAAGCTGCCCAAAGATTGGGGAGGACGATGTTCCATAGTAAACGTTCATGTTCCAGCATTGGTGATTCCTAAAAGTGACTTGAACATTGGTGACTTTCCAAAAGCAAATGCTCACCTGATGAAGAAGAGATCTGTAGAGCTGATAAATCGAATGAAGAGAGAGAACTATTTCTCAGCAAAATCGATAGACGCTTTTGATTCTATCCCATATGAGCAGACTTCATCGATATTCACAATAATCTTCATGCCAAGAATCCAAACAGCAGCAAATACTAAGTGGTTGCAAATAACCAGATGGGAATTGTTGCAGACGATCGACACTACCATAAAGGGATTCAATGCTATCAAGGAATAGCTGAGAGCCATATGACTGATGACTCTTCAGAACAGATACGTCCTAGACATGATCACAGCTATGGATGGAGGTGTTTGTGCTAAAATTGGAGAATCATGTTGCATATTTCTTCTCATGATGACGAGAATGGCACCTTGACAGAGGCCATAGAGATGTTTACAAAGCTACACGTCCAGATGGCAGACAAAGTGGAAGACATTGCTGATGACAGTTGGTTTGGATCACTCTTTTTGTGGGTTCCACAGTGGATGGCAGATATGTTCAAGTTCCTTGGAGCCCTGATCGTAATGCTTCTACTTTGATTCTGTGTAATCAGATTGGCTATCTCACAATGCAAGAAGACTGCAAAGAAAGCTATATGGATGAAGATCATGATTGACGTTGAATCA
Organism: Ambystoma mexicanum; assembly: GCF_040938575.1. Lineage (NCBI taxonomy): Eukaryota > Metazoa > Chordata > Amphibia > Caudata > Ambystomatidae > Ambystoma > Ambystoma mexicanum. Next base: position 439,255,594 of record NC_090930.1, on the reverse strand, counting down.
GGCTGGAAAATAGCTAACAGATGAAGAAATCAGAGATGATGTGACAGCTAGCATCCATGCATCTGAGAGAATGAAGTTTCTGTACCCAAAGATCCACAAGAAGTACGTGGGGAAATGGATTTACTGCAGTCCAAGTGGACAATGCATGCTTATGTCTTGGAATAATGACGACCATGTGAAATCAGCTGGATGCCTGAAAGGAGTGATACAGATATGGGTCCCGAAAAAGCATTTCTTTGGAAAAGAATGTCTAGATGTGAAGGATGATGGGAGAGTGGTTGATGAATCGCCCAGAGGGGGGAGTGTAGAGAAGGAGCCGAGTACTCCCACCTCAAGCGTCACACCCATGTTGGCTATAGGCTGGGAACCAGAAAGTGAAACACGTGCAGAGCCTGTGAAAATAACAATACCAAGATAAATCTCAGAGGCAAGGTTCCCATTACGGAGGCCATACCTACATACACGACAGTATGATGGCCATTTGAATGTGATACCAGAAGAAGTATGAAAAGTGAGCAAAAGAACAGATTGGGGACATCACACGAAGTAAGACTGACGCACCCATAAGAGATGCAGAGACAATAGAATATAAATATTCTATAGGCATCAAGAAAGTAACAAAGATAAGTAACATTTCGGGATCAAGATGAAGATGTTTATGTTACAGAACCTAATGAAGACATCAAGTTATTTTACACGTGTACAGATGCAGAGAAATGCAAGCAGACAAAGTATTCTTAAGGCTAGCTATGTAGTGAAGAGAATGCGGCATGCGCCAACATATATATATATATATTCAGTAAAAAAACGTTGTTAAAGGGACGGTATGGTTAAGTTGCGCTAATAAAAACCTATGAAATTCAATGAAAAAACGTTGTTAAAAGGGACGTTATGGTTAAGTTGCGCTACTAAAAACCTATCAAATTCAGTAAAAAAACTTTGTTAAAGGGACGTTATGGTTCAAAGTAAAACCGAAAAACCCCTGAAATTCAGCAGTTATGGTAAGGTAAGCAACCATAACTCGCGCCACCGTGCACTGCTAACACTAACATCCAGGACATCAAAGATGACATCACAAATGTAATTAATGACATCACTGATGACATCACATGTGCATTTACTTTTCATGAAAACTCTGTAGGAGGGATTCTTATAATGTTGACCAAAAAGTGTCAAGGATCCTTTGAATAAATATCATGAGCTAATTAGTGCATTAAGCAATGCATTGATATAAATAGCATTCTATTATGAAGTTCTATCCAGTATACTAAGCAACTCATGCAGAAACTTAGGCAGTGTGTGCAGTATACACGATGAAGGTGCAATATTCATAATCTTGCCATGTAGAATAATGAAATGATAACTGCTTTCTTATTAGAGTTTTGCGTACTGTGAAACATATAATAAGTAGCTAATAAAACCCACTTAATACATAATTACATTATTACGGACAAAACACAAAGAGACAACAACACATACAAATATGAGTATATACAGGGACAGAGAAGTAAGCAAAAAAGCAGAAGTAGTAGCAGAAAGAGTTCATAACCTAACTGATTATCTTAATGCAGAGAAATGATTGCTCTGTTTCAAAGCTGCTACTTACTGTATGTATGTGTATCAAATGATGTCAGTGAACCCTAAGGAAAGGAGTGTGAGTACAATGTATACAAATATGAGCATATACAGGGAAGGTATAGTAATAAAAATAAAACTATGAGAAAGTGCTGATAACTCTAATGATTATCTTCATGCACAGAAAGGATTGCTCTCTTTCAAGCCTGTGTCTTCCGCTATATATATGTTTCATATGATATGACTTGACCCTAAGTCTACAAATATAGTACCTTTTCAATTTTTACTTCCTGACTGTTACTGAAGAAAACTATGTGGCTTAGATATGTCAGTAAAGGAAAAAAAGGGAGAGCCAGCCATGTGATGTCATCAGTGATGTCATCAATGACATTTGTGATGTCATCTTTGATGTCCTGGGTGTTAGTGTTAGCAGTGCACAGTGGCGCGAGTTATGGTTGCTTATCTTACCATAACTGCCGAATTTCAGAGGTTTTTCGGTTTTACTTTGAACCATAACGTCCCTTTAACAAAGTTTTTTTTACTGAATTTGATAGGTTTTTAGTAGCGCAACTTAACCATAACGTCCCTTTTAACAAAGTTTTTTCATTGAATTTCATAGGTTTTTATTAGCGCAACTTAACCATAACGTCCCTTTAAGAAAGTTTTTTTACTGAATTTCATAGGTTTTTATTAGCGCAACTTAACCATAACGTCCCGTTAACAAAGTTTTTTTTACTGAATTTCATAGGTTTTTAGTAACGCAAGTTAACCATAAACTCCCTTTAACAAACTTCTTTCATTAGCACGCAGACAATATACAAAGATGGAGTGTAAAAAGCAATTTCTCAGGGATGGCTTTACACAAAATGTTGCAAACTTAAGAATTTATGCTCGTTCACAGTGAAGGTCAGCTGCTTCCATTTTTTGCTCGCGGGCCAGAGTGGCCCACGACTCGCACTATAAGGTTCTATTGTTTTTTGACCTTGATAGACAGGGATCGTGCCAAAAGACTTCTTTTGAAGGAGGGGTGCAAAAATGTAAGAGACGATAAGGATGAAATTTCTGAAACGAAACCGATTTTATATATTATATCACTATGGGAAAGATCGTTGGCACAGACGGAGTCGTATTTAGGGACTGCATTACGCGTAGACAATGGAAAATGCCAATATAATGTAAGTAACCCTTTAAATTATTTTATACCCGAATATAATAACAATAGCGTGGCATTAAAGCCCGGTTAAGTTGTACTTGTTCGTTCAATGTGGCATATTGTTTTGTACCGTGCACTATCACCGCCGAAGTGGTCCACTGGCGCTCATACGGCTCTGAAAAAGGCAGAGGAGTGAGGGTGGGTTAGTGGGAATAAGTTAATATACTCAGTTGCACTATCCTCGCTAGCAAATAGTTTCACGCCTTAATAAATAAAATGAATATTTTTAATGAAGATCAGCTCGTGAGACTAATTCATGTTTTTAAAACAGGTACATCCTTCCCTACTGTCAATGCCATGATTTTCAGACCCCGGCTGACGCATTTTTTAACTGCCAGGTGCAGCTCCTAGTAAACAACTTCATGACCCTCACCATTTTATGGGACAATCGCCAAGGACCAATATGCCCTTACGCGGTACTAGAGGCTAGAAGCAACATACCAACCGTTATGGTGGTCTAATGCCTCATTGTTGGAACAGCCTTCCGATTATCAGTGCGACCACAGTCCTTCTTTTATCAGAAACCAACACCCCGTGTAACGCAAAGGAACAGCTTGTGAATCAAGATGAACTTTTGCAGATCGACAGCAAAGACAAATGCAAATCGCTGAATATTCTCTAAACATTTGATGTCAAATAAATGTACTTTACGAAATGTACAATCTTGCTGTTTGCTTTTAAATCACAGTTTCATATTCCGAATTGTGGCACGCTGTGTTGTGAGATGATCTGTGTTGTTTTCCGGATTCTGTATGAAGTCGCGTAGGAGCAGTGTTGGCAACTCCTTAGTAAGAAAAGTAGCTATTGGCCGTCATAAAAGTAGCTAGAAGTAGCTAAATGATGTCATAACCTAATTTGCATAATTCACCAGGTGCATGATGGGTGATTGCCGAGGGCATGGTTGTTATAGCCTCTCATTGAGCTCACCCCTTTTTTTTAATGAAAGTCGCGAATGCACAGATGCAAACTCATTACATCCATATGCATACATTCACATGCAAATGCACTAGTATTTAAATAAACCCCACAATGATTAGGTTGTTCTGTTGTCGCTTCTTAAATGTGTACTGCCATTTTTAATATGCTAGTATTTTATAATCCATAATGCCTCGTTGTTGGAACAGCCTTCCGATTATCAGTGCGACCATAGTGCTTCTTTTATCATAAACCAACACCCTGTGTAGCGCAAAGGAACAGCGCGTGAGTCAAGATGAACGTTTGCGGATCAACAGCAAAGACAAATGCAAATCGCTGAATATTCTCTAAACATTTGATGTCAAATAAATGTACTTTACGAAATGTACAATCTTGCTCTTTGCTTTTAAATCACAGTTTCATATTCCGAATTGTGGTGCGCTGTGTTGTGAGATGATGTGTGTTGTTTTCCGGGTTCTGTGTAAAGTCGCGTAGGACTGGAGAGGACTCGGCGCGTTTGGCTACGCACCCTGTAACGTCACGGAGAGAGATGGGGAATATGAATGATTTGATAATGTCAGGCTTAGGGTCAGGAGATATGATTTAGTGTCGCAAAAACAGGTCAGCCAGGTCGATGGGGCAAGTGATAGGATTATCACATAATGTCGGCGCACAGCAACCTGATTTATCGTTTGTTTAGTGGACAAAAAGTCAGGTAAGGCCCACAGGAAATTGTAATGTCAGCGGACATAAGGAGGTTTCTTAGAACACTTTCAACCTGACAACGAATAATACGAACAGCGTTCTCAGAACACCCCCATTTTGTTTAATTGCAAACATTTCAGCACCGCGAGTGTTCTTAGAACACATTCAACTTGCCAGAGTACAATACAGACAGCGTCCTCAGGACACCCCCATTTTGTTTATGTACCAACATTTAAGGACACCGCGAGTGTTCTTAGCTCAATTTTAGCTTGCTTACGAACAAAACGGACACATACTCCGACCTCGGAACACCCCACCATTTAGTTTATATAGAAAATTTCAGAACAGCCGTGTTGTCCGCAGACAAATCGAACACAACAAAAGCATCTAGCACCTAAAAAAAACAGAACATTGAACCTATCTCATACTCCTCCACCCTCCCCAAACACTCTTACACACCAACACACTCCACTAAATACAATTTTTAATCCAAGTACCACCGCGCTGTCCGCGGTCGTCGGCGAATGCCAGATGGCGGGCGCCACAAAAAATCTGACGTGCTTCACGCACCACGCCGTCCAATCAGCGAATACGTCGCATGTCTGCGGACATCACGCAAGCCGCTTGGCCAATCGGGGCGCTGTCCGCGGAGCGAACAGGGAAGTCCGTCTGCAGAGCGAACGGAGATATCACACATTTTTTTGCCTTACATTTTGGTCCTTTTAAAAAAAAACTACTGGACGGATTTACACCAAATTTGGAAAAGCACACTTTTGGGACCAAGCCCCTGCTCCTGCCGCAAATTTGGTGTAAATCTGTCCAGCGGTTTGGGCTGTAGGCGTGCGCAAAGTTTTTTCCCATTATGTCTATGGGAAAAAACAAAAGTTTTGGGACCCCCCCTTTAACTTTGCCCCCCCCGGACCAAACCTCTCCAAACTTTGCAAAAATAATTCAGAGTGGGCGATATACTTTTTTTGCAAAGTTTGGTGAGGATTCGTCCAGAGGGAGTGAAGTTATAAGCCACCCAAAAAATGCTCTTCCTATGGAAACACCAACTTAACCATAACTACATGGACGCCACTGCGTCCATGTAATATATATATATATATATATATATATATATATATATATATATATATATATATATATAGGGTTGAGTGAACAATGGACGATTCCACTACTCATTATAGCAGAGCTGGACTAGAAAAAGGAAGGCTTTTCCATTGTGTCACATTTGAAAAACAATTAAATTACAAAAGTAAATCAAGAAAGGCAAGGCTGGACCAGCCCCAAGAAGCCAAGGCCGCTTTGGGCTGGAATGATCAGACAGTAGCTACAAATGTGTGAAAGAGAGAACTCCTGTTCAGAAGACGTGCACAAAAACAAGGCGTCAGAGGTTCATTAAATAATAGTATTTTAAATACACCCGACAGGACAACAACAGCAAAAGATACATCCAGCGCAGACACAACAACAGACGATGCCAACAACACAACAAATGCCAGAACCCTAACCAACAACACAACAAATGGCAGCACCATTGCCCCAACATTTACAAGCATCACAACAGTTGACCCAATTACAAGACCACTCGCCACAACCCTTGGACACAATGGCAACAGTACCAGTGAGAATGATGGGAGGGGTGACAAAAGTCGGGCACAATTCTTATACGGGGACCGGACTATCATTGTACCACAATAGGACAGCCCACAGATGAACCTGTTAGGTCCCATCCTGTCGGTCACACCCAATCCTGCGGAGGAACCTCACATAAGGGTGGAGATAGGTAACAAAACATTTTCCTTTCTTGTTGACACATTCACAGACAAGGGCATAGTACGCTCCACACCAGGAATTCACATGCTCAGTGTAAGACAAATTGTTCAAGCAAATTGTGAGAAAATGGTACAGAGGGGGGAGCCATTTCACCCAGCAATGTTCCAGAGACAGACATGGCCCTTGCATGGCTGCCCGGCATTGCTTTGAAAGTTTGGAGGAGGCCAGGTGAGTACCTGTTCAGGTCAGAGACACCAGCAGATGAAAAGGAGGGGGAGCATGTGTCAATAGACATAGAGGGAATTGTGGCAAGGAAGGATTGGGTTGCTGTACACGCCATTGACGATGATGGGGAGGCATGGAGAGCAATAATTGCAGTAGCAGAAGGATGTCACCTAACACAAGTATCAGATGAGGAACTGTTCTCACGGAAGAGAGGGAAATACGAAATGATGTTGGAGATGAGCATGTACGTCTGGCTGTGTATCACATACAAGGAAGTTGCAAAAAAAATGGCAGCAATGGCCCTAGAGGCACCACCGCCCTTCTTTGAAGAAGATGTAGCTAAGGTACCGGACACCCTATGGACAACAAGTCCTGATTTATTTATTTGAATTTGTACAGCACACTACAGCCCAGGGGCATTGAGGTGCTGTTGCAAGAATATGTCTTACTTACAGGATTTAGGCTTTGCCTGTGGTTACAGTGAGCGGTGGCCAAGCATAGTAAATGCTATCAATCACATACAGGAAGTTTGATCCAGTGTGCGGTGAATAAAAAGCATAGCGGGAGTGAAGATAAAATTAAAACCTGGAGCGATTTTGCCAAGGGCTAAACAATACCCCTGACTAAAGAAGCAGATGAAGGCATTACCAGAGACAATTAGTGCCCTCATTGACAGAGGCATTTTGGTACCATCGGAATCTCCCTGCAACACTGCAGTGTACCCTGTCCGCAAAGCGAATGTGGGGTTGTGATGTTTCATTCAGTATTTACATCCCATTAACCGCAGTGCAGAGGCAGAGTACCCTGTTGCAGAAAACCCTGCCATGATCCTATGTGGCATCCCAGCTGTAGCAACATGTTTCACTGTTATTGACCTCAAAAACACGTTTTTCTCAATACCCTTGCCCCCAGATTCACAAGATTTGACAAGTTTCATGTACCACAACCAGAAATGGAAACACACTAGACTACCACAAGGGTACTGAGAGTCACCATCCATTTTTAACAGAGTAATACAGATGGGCCTAGGCAATGTCCAGACAGAAAGCACGGTTTTACAGTATGTGGATGACATCCTCATTTGCAGCACTACTGAGGAAGAATACAGGAAGGACTCAGTGCACATGCTTACTGTGCTAGCAGAACAAGGGTACAAGGCAGACAAAGCAAAATTGCAATAGTGCCAGGAAGAAGTACTGTACATTGGACAGTTGATATCCAAAAATGGCAGGCACATAGCACCTAAAAGAGCACAGACAATTTGTGACCCCCCAAAACCTAAAACTGTACAGCGGTTCCTCGTATTGTATAACTATTGCAGAGCATGGGTCTTTGACTACAGCACCTACATGTGTCTTCTTCTCACAGCACTGAAAACAACTAGGTTGGACTAGGGAAATGACAGAGGCATTCAACAAGCTGAAGGAAGCGATATCCACAGCTCCAGTCCTAGGGAACCCAGACTACAAAAAATAATTCTTCCTGTTTTCACACTCCGACGGCATGGTTATGAAAGCAGTACTGACACAGAAAACAAGCACGGGCCACAAGCCAATTGCTTATTACAGTGGACAATTAGATACAGTAATGAAAGGGCACTTCCTGTGCGAACGACGCCTAGCTGCTGCAGCTTTCGCACTAGAGAAGGCTTCATCAATAACTATGGGGTGAACCACCACCCTTTATGTTGAACATGACCTCTTTGCGATCCTGCACAAGCCCAAAAGCACACTGATAACACAAAGAGCTACTGGGTAGGAAATAATCTTATTAAAAGCAGAATTAAAGATAGTAAGGTGCAGAAATGTAAACCCAGCACAATTCACAGCAGATGTCTACGACCAGGGAGAGTGGGCTCATGACTGCACTAAAAACATTGTTTTTTTTCCAGTGAAACACAGAAGGTAGAGGAAGACACACTTGAGGGGGGAGAGGTCCTGTATATTAATGGGTCTTCCACTATCAATCAAAGTGATGGTATCAGGAGAACAGGAGTAGCAGTGGTAAGATTGAGGGAGGACTGGACAACCAAAGTAGTGGTGAGTGCCCGATTACCTCCTCAGTATTCAGCACAAGCAGCTGAACTAGTGGCAATAATATTGGCTCTACAAAAGTGTGAAGGGAAAAGAGTTGCAATTTACTCAGATAGTGCCTACGCAACTTCAACAGTACATTCAGGATTGGCAAGATGGCTAAGAAGCGGGATCAGGAGGGCAGATGGAACGCACGTACAACATGCATTACTGTTATGAGAATGAATTGAGGTTATAACGTACCGAGTGGAACTTGCATTAGTTAAGTGACAAGCGCATGCTAATGGGGAGGACCAAATCTCAAAGGGAAATGAGGCAGTAGACTATCATGCAAAATGTGCATCATACTTTGGAGAAATGTGGGACTTAAAAGAGAAACAAAAGGAAAGGGGACGGGTGAGACAGATGCTGCTGAAGGAAGGGTACAATTACTTACCGGAAACTCAGATAATGGAGATACAGGCAGGCAGCTGCGCCAATGGATGAAAAAGAAGTCTGGGTAAAAAGAGGTTGCCCTCAACTGACGCCCTATGGTGACAAAATAATACAGGGAAGGTAGTGAAGCCACTTGCATTATTTAAAACAGCACTAACACAACTGCATCATCCCACACACACAGGGAAAGAGGTAATTTCAACACGCATTGGAGAATCATGGTTCTGTCCTGACCTAAATGCACATGTTACAAATTTCATCAGCAATTGTTTGATGTGCTAGCAGTTCACTGCTGGGCACACAATAAGAGTTGTAAGAGGAGCAATCCCCATACATGAAGGCCTGTTTCTACATCTTCAAGTCGACTACGTGGACATGATCCAGGTATGTCAAGGTTACCGCTACATGATTGTGGTGGTCTGTCCCTTCTCAAAATGGGTAGAGGCTGGGCCATGTTCCTTTGCCGATGCCCTCAGAGCTGCTAAATTCCTAGTCTGAGAAGTATTCCCAAGGTGTGGCGTCTGTGAGGTCCTGCGGTCTGACAATGGTCCTTACTTCGCAAATGAAATCTTCCAACACATAACTGCCCTGCTAGGAATAAAACTCAAATTTGCATGTGCATATCAACCACAATCCAATGGAATGTGTGAATGACTCAACGGCCTCCTGAAAGAAAGCATAGCAAAAACTCAGCAGAGCACCAAAAAGAATTGGCTTCACTGCCTACCTCTGGCCTTGTTCAAATTACAAAATAAACCTGGGACGACAACCATTTAACACCCCACAAGGGGGTGACAGGTCACTGCATGCACCTCCCACTGGCTCTGCACATGAGAGCTGTAAAAGATTGTGACAGTGCTTCTGATGTTTTTGGACATGAAATGTATGACTGTGTTAATTCACTTGTTTCTAGAGCTTGTTTTATCTCTTGCCAGAAACAACGGACACAGGGGAGAACGGAAGACAGCACACAAGTAGACGACAATATCACAGAAGTACAGAAAGAATCGCCTATTCAAATAGGGGACCAGGTCCTCCTTAAAAAAAAATTCCAATAGATTTTTATTGATGTTTTATAAGTGAGCATTACAAAACAAAACAAAAATGTAGTAAAACAACTGAGAAACAAATAAGGACTCCCTCACTTCCCTCCCTCTCACCTTCCCCTCCCTTCGCCCTGCATCCCCCCCCCATTGGTCCAGAGCAGTTCCTAATGTTTTTGTGGCAGTTCGTTGGGTTTGTGCCCTCTGCGTGCCAACTCTCTGTCCTGTCACCAGCTTTCGCTATATGTCTTTGTCTTCCTGATCAGGGATTATCCCCAGGAGGGATAACTACCTCCTTAAGGTAGTTCAATAGGGCTGACCGTTCTGTGTAAAACTTTAAGTGGTCTCCTTGTAGTGAGTAGGTCAGCCATTCCATTGCTAGGAGTGACCACATTTTTGCGATCCATTCGTGGTCTACGGGAGGATGCGCCGATTTCCATTTGCGCACAAGGACTAGGGCCGCCGCCATTATCATGATGATGTAGAGCTTCTGATGGGGTTTGTTATTGATTTCCTCTAGTACCCCATTCAACCCTATCATGGCTAGGCCTCAGTACCCCTCAACTTTTTGTCCCAGGGCTTGTTCGATGGCTGAATGGATCATTTCCCAGTATTGTGCTATTTTCGGGCATGACCACCACATGTGGCTCCATGTGCCCGCCTGACCGCATTTCCTCCAGCATTCCTGCGATACCCTTGGGTAAATCTTGTGGAGTCTCACCAGGGTGAGGTGCCATAGTGTTAGAAGTTTCATCCATATTTCCCGGATTTGGATTGATCTTTTGAGTTTTGTTATTTGGTTCCAAAGTTTCACCCATGCAGCTGAGTCTATTGTGGTACCCGTGTCAGCGTCCCACTATGCTTCATATGACATGGTTGGTCTTGGCTCCCCTTCTTTTATGAGCCTATATATGTTCGCGACCACTTTCTTGTCCTCTGTATTCGTGTTAAGGTATTTCTGAAATGGCGTGAGCTCCCGGGTTGCTGCGGCTCTCGTTTCGCGGTGGGACAGCCAGTGTCTCAGTTGAGCATAAGCGTATTGTTGGTTTTCCCCCAATTCGAAATCTGCTTTGCACTGGTCATAAGTTTTGATCTGGGAACCCACGAACATGTCCTTCACTCTGTGGCAGCCTCCCCATTGCCAGTCCAGGAAAGCGGTTGAGATGAGGCCTGGGGTGAACTGGGGGTTCCTGAAAAGTGGTGTATAGGGGGAAAGGAACAGCATGGTATGGGGTTTGATTGCCTCTAGGTCCCAGGCCCTGCCCACCAACCCTGTGATGTGGCTTGCATACATTTGTCGTTGTCTGTCCGCCTTGGGTTTCCACAGCGCTTCCTCCAACTCCGTTCCCACCACGGCCCTGTTCATCTGCTACCATATCTTGCCCCTGTCGTCCCTTTGCCAGTCTCTGATGACCCTTATTTGGGCGGCGATGTAGTATGCTTTGAAGTCTGGCACTCCCATTCCCCCGCTCCCCACTGGAGTTCTCATCACCCTCCCTGCCACTCTCGGTGGTTTATGGTTCCAGAGGAAGCTGTCCATTGCCTTATGGAGGGTTTTGAAGAATCGAGGCGGCACATTTATTGGGAGGGAAGTGAAGTGATAGAGGAGCTGCGGCAGGACCGCCATTTTCAAGACGCTGATGCGGCCCATCCATGATATGGCCAGTAAACCCCAGTCTATTAGTTTTGTTTTCAGCTTCTCTAGCAGGGGTGGTAAGTTTGCTTGGTACAACCTGTTCACTGTGCTAGTCAGCGTTACCTCCAGGTACTTGATGGAATTTTCTGCCCATCTAATTTGGAAGTTGTGTAAAAGGGTTTGCATCTCCTGCTGGGTTAATGTGAGGTTGAGGATTTTTCCTCCTTAATACTTTTACGATGCACTGGAACGCGCCAGGTTTCACAGGTCCCCATATAGTTGAGGAGATCGCAGACAGGGCCATCAAACTACAATCGAAAAATGTTTGGAACCATACACAGGGCATCAAGCCCGACAAAGCATCGGCCTTACCCCAACGTGCGACCACAGAAATCGTCAAGGCCAATGCTACAACAGCAACCAATTTACAAGAAAGTACTAGTGCCCCAAACATCCCCGAACTTGACAATATCTCGAGTACAAGTGAACAAGAGACCACTGGCCACCTGATGGTCAGACGCTCCCAAGTCCCTGATATTCCCACTGCAATACTGGTGCAACTTGACCAGTAAAAGAACGGGTCCCCGTCCACAGGACATTTAGTATTTACAAAAACAAAAACTATCCTGCCCAACATCTCTTCCATTGCATCGGACAAAGTTTAGTAAATATATGGTGGCACCCTGAGTTCACTTGACCAGTCTGCACACTCAGCTCTTACTTTTCACCACATTGTGTTAACACTGTCTTAACATTCTTCTTATTCGCACATGCAGGGTTATGCGCCTGTTATGTAAATAGTTAGGAATATTTGCCAGTACCTGAAATTGTTTAAAGTGCTCAATGTTGCCTCCTGTTGACCACCCCAAAGCATTTTCCAACCAATTTGTCCACGCCATCAGAAGGCCCACGCACTTTAGAGCTTGTTCACCAGAAATATACTAGCATGTATTCATAGAACATTTGGCCCAAACGTACCCAAAACTTGAGTAAGGTGCACCTCCGGTCCTGCCCACACTCAGAGATTCATCTATACAAAGAATGTGGGAAGAGATAATTTCGTTCACGGAGCTTGAAGGTACTAACTATTACTAAAATAATAACGCTTTTTATCATGATTTACAGGCGGGCATCTTTATCATCTCATCAGCTACTCACTAGCAGTGTAAGTGCAAAATGGTACTGTTAATAAAATTGCTTACAACAACTGTGAGGTGCCTGCTATCTACTGGTCTCCTAGCTACTGCCCTCTGGCAGTTGTACCTTGCTTTGCATGTTTCCGCTGTATCCAACAGTAACATGTCCCCAACCCAAGCTGCAAGGACTACAGTGTCAGGCGGTTCAGAAGACACTGCTGACAAGGTAAGGAGAGGTAAGCGCAGTGTTGACACAGACATAAAGGGAGTTGACATATATCTCACTGACATTGCACATGTAACTAACAACATGTGGGATAAGTACATGTCCAAAATTGGTAGGGACGCCACAGGGGAGAGCTGCTATGTCTACTCACTGATCCCTTATGCCATGAGTACCTCCAGGACCGTCGTCGCAATGGAAGTACCAGCGGCAACAGCACAATGCCTCCTGTACCTCACAAAGTTCCAAACATGGGGAATGTTCCAAGGAAAGACAGCGACATTAAGATGGATGTCTAGGGCGACGTTCCCCTATGAGGACAATTACATTAAGACTTTACCAATGATGAACAATTACTGGCAGCACACGGAAGCACTACAATACATTACTGAGGGTCCAGAAAAGGGAGAAACAAAAAGTATCACGTTAGACTATCTGCCATGAAAATGGAGAGCAAATGAGACAGGAGGAGAGCCCGGCTGTTGGGAGCGACAACAGGAACTCATATATGAGAAAGTATATACAAAGGATGGATGGAAAGATGGAGTAGTGGGAAGTAAAGCACTTTCATTGATGAAGGCTGCAGTAAATCAGGTGCAAGAAGAAAATGACAAGTGCCTTAAAGAATGGGACAAGAGTGCAAGCTTACTGATTTGGGTGGATAAGGAAGATGGACCCCTCGCTATAATTCCCCTAACAACACCGTCCCTGTGTTACCAACACGACGGCGATGACGAAGTAGGAGAAAATGAAGGTTGTAGAAGAATAGAAAAGATTCCCGAGATGTGAAGAGGAACTGCAGTACTAATGGACCACTATTGGTCCTGTGGCTCCAAGGCATATGATAAACATCCACCGAACTGGGGAGGGATAACCCTATGGCACACATCAACATATCTTCATTGGTGGTACCGAAGAAAAACGTGAAGATTGACGACTTTCCCAAAATGGAGGAAGGCACCAATAGGAAGAAAAGGTCACTGCAATCGACACTGCGTTCCCAAGATAAGGATACAGACCATATGGAGAGCATCAAGAGAGTGAAAAGAGATGGGAAATCCTTATGGGGACGATCTGAGGTCGCACTTGATGAAGTATCATCATCTCACAGAATATCGAGCAGGACACAGATGTTCTTTTCAGCACTAATACACCTTGTATTTCAAACATATGCAAATGCCAAATGGCTCCAGAATACCCGCTGGGAGTTGAGGATGACAATAAACTCGACAGTGAACGGGTTCAATGCAATCAAAGAAGAGCTTAGAGCAATACGTTTGGTGGCACTTCAGAACAGATATGTCCCAGACCTCCTCTCAGCTATGGAAGGAGGAGCTTGCGCAAAGATAGGAAGTTCCTATTGCACGTTCATACCAGCAAACGCACAGACAATGGAACACTTTCAGAAGCAGGAGCACAATTGGCCAAGATGCACCCTAAAATGAAGAAAAGTCAAAGGGTACAAAGAAAGACGGGAGTTGTTGGTTCTCTTACCTCTGGTCCTGGATGCTTTCCTGGCTGTCTGACAGTCTGAAGGAGTTAGCTGGAGGACTGATAATGGGAGCAGCATCGTTCTGTGGAATAAAGATATGTTTGGCGAAATGTAAGACTACAGCAGAAGAGGTGGTGGGAACGAAGGTGCTAATGGACATGGACCTGGAGAATGATTGACAAATGGACGAGATATTAAGGGAATGAGAGAGACTGAGAGAGAAGATAGCAGAATCCAACATATTCCCACCAGGAATGAAGGTAGAAAACCCTCCAACCGGAAGAAGCACCAACGACAACATGGTCGCTGATCGTATGAACTTAAACCAATCCCCACTGCTCCAACGATGGACAACTACCACGAAAGGTACCCTGCTAACAGGCCACACAACCCTGCAGTGATACGAACTCTACCTAGTGTGGACGAAGAGACACAAGACAGAGCTGCAAACAGCTACATGGACAGAATTGACTAAAGCACCAAGAAGTCCATGCCTCAAGTCGTTGGAGACATCACAAAGACATAGCCACATCAGACACAAAGCACACATGCAAAACCGCACATTCAGGTCACTCACACAACCAACTACACGAAGAACATTTACACCTCTATAAGTTAGAGGACAGCGACATATATACACTGTCTGCACGTTTATTATTTTGCCATTAGGGGTGCTACAGCAACGCAGAAACGCAAGAAGCAAGAAGAGCTTGTGTACATGCTTGCAGATGCTTACATGCAACTAACCCTATGGTATGACAGGAGCACTCGAAGGACCTGACCAGCCATGGCGCACACTAACCAATGGACTCTATGGAAGACACATAATAGAAGCCAGATCAGGCCTTAGGAAATACAGTAGGCCATGATCGTCTCAGAGAAATCTCAAGCCTCACACGATGCTGTGTAAGCAGAACTACTGTGGCACAAGCAATGGCCCTGCCAAGGCTGACATTTTGCAAATGACATTCCACATGCAGAGCCAAAGCGACACCAGTTGCAGCAAGGAATATTCTCTGGAAAATATAGACTAATTCAGAGCAATTGAGCCCTCAAACGCGGTCTCCGAGCTGATACTGGGCCAAGACTTGGAGGCTGCGAAGAAGCAGCCATCCCACGACCAGTGAGCGGTCGCAACAAAGTTTCTATTCTCCAGCTTCTCTGTGTGATGGGAATGGAACGCTCTCATGGTATTAGTTATCCACACACCTTTGGAAAACGCTGTAACATAGTTGCACCTTGCCGACACATAGTATACATGTATTATGAACAGGTGTCGCACGGGCTGGGAACAGAGTTAGTCCCAGGCTTGGGGTGTCTGCGGCCGACCAATCAGGACCCTTGGGTCTAGGTGCAGATAACGGGGGCTACTGACCAATCACAGGGCTGGCTCACTGTACCATTTTCAGAGTAGCAATTTTAAGGGTTGATCCAAGCACACCACCTGACACAGCTGCGTCCACTAACCTTATCTCTCTATAGGTCCCTATACTGGAACTACCACTCAGCGGCCTATCCTGAGTGGCAATAGGTTTCTGGGAGGGAGCCTAACAAGTGACGCAGAATGTGACGTCACAAGGTATGAAAACTGGCCTGCGAGCCAGAATGCGAAGCGATGTGCCTGGATGAGACTTCCCTCCACGCATATGACCCCTGTGTGTTTGTTGTCTGTAATAAACCACAGCGAGATCTTTGCTGCATGTGTGGCCCTCGACTTATTTGGGACAAGGGAAGGAGTTAGGGCCTTCCATGAGCTGGTTATCCGCGGACTCCTAGCACGGCTCTGCCTGCCTGGGAGTTTGCCCTAACAATGGTCTCTCTGTTGGCTCATACATTGTAACTTTGTTCTCTTAACTAATTTTGATGCATTTCTTTATTGATTCACCGCTTGGGGATGGGAGGCGGGTACTTTTATTTCCTCTTCTGTCCACTCTTAACATACTAAGTAGGCTGCCCTCTCCTCCCATCACCTGAAGGTCTAGAGATTCCTCTTTATCTGACAGGGAACTCAGCTCTTCCTTTGTCTTTAAGCATGTTTGGGAAGGGGAAATGGTGCATCTGGCATCCCCTGTGACTTGACTAAGTTCAGATGTACCATATTCACTAGTATTTCTCAGGGGAGGTCTGGATATTATAGAGGGAATCTCAGGGATAGGAGAGTGTCTCCTCCCTTCCATGAAGCATCTTTGCCTCTGAAATTTAACTACTGATTTATAATTCTGATAATGCCTATTTTCATTTTATTTCACATTCACCTTCAATGTCTTGCCTTAATCTGCCATTTCAATTATCTTTTGTTAGTTACATTGCATTAGTTGTTCCCTAGATTCAATCAGGCTGGCCCTACTAGACTCAAAAGCTTTAGTGCTGGAGGCCATTGATTCTTGATTCTTGTGTGCTCTATAACTCAATTTGTAATGAATCTTTTTCTCTCTGACAAGCCGGTATTCCATCCGCTGTCTCTGGTTCATGGAGTGCCAGCTAGCTAACTCTTTATTCCATTTTAGTATTTGCGAAACTGCATCAGCTCGATCATTCACTGCGTGTTCTGATTTCTCTCTGTGTCACATTTTCATCTTTCTTTGTTAATAAGTCTTGTGAAGGCACCTTATTCTCATCACTTTGTATCCGTGTTTGTGTCAATTGTAAGGTGATGTGGTGTGATTCTTGGATGGATTGAGATAGCTGGGTTCTCTGCTGTTTGATTAATTTAATGTTTTGTTTTAACTGATATAAGATTGGAGAAGTACGAGTATGACACAGTGGTGGTATGTTTGTTGGCAAAGACTTTTATTTATTTATAAATAAAAGTAAAGAAAAAGAAAACCTACCTTGCTCTATTTCTACGAGGATTTGCACTACCTCAACAAAAATGCTAAGAAAAAGGCTAAGAACAGGATGTCCAATAAAGTAAAATGTCCACCGTCCTGTGTCCAAACCTATTTCCATCCCTGAAATACTATATTAACTGAGCAAAAACTGGGTGTCTTCTTAATCCAGAAGGAGGCTTCCCTCTTTCTGGATGTCAACTCAAATGTTCAATTCTTGATGAGAAAACACAACCAATGGTTCTTTAACTTAAACGTTCTTGATGTTGAATGCACTTCCAAAACATACACAAAATAAACACAGTTCCTAAGTATCGGGGGAGTAGTCTCTTCCCCTGTTCTTACATAAATGTAACATCAAGTCTGGTTCACTATCCTGCCATACTTGACTGTAGGTTTTCTTTATCACAAAACACAGTTCACTATTAACAGGGGGAAGTCTCGTCCCCTGTTATTTCTCCAGCTCACAAATGTAGTGTCAAGTCTGGCTCACTATCCTGCCAGACTACTGTATATCTTTTTCTATCACAAAACACAGTTCACATGTATCTGGGCGAGGTCTCTTCACCCGATTCTCAAAAAATGTAGCATGAAGTCTGGTTCACTATCCTGCTAGACTTGACTGTAGATCTTAGTATTCCAGAAAATGTCTCTTCTTTTGCCAGTGGGTCCTCCACCCCTTATCTTCACTTCTCGTACCTCTCTTTCTCTCTTATGTGGGTCGCAGACCCTTCTGGGTTGTCTCAGGATCTCCCTGACTTGCTGCGTAGCTTGTCTCTCTTTGGTGTGGGTCCCAGACCCCTCTATATTATCTTGGGACCTCCTTGACTTGCTGCGAGCCTCAGCCCCTCAGCTGTGTGCTTCTTCAGATTTGTATGGGTCACTGACCCCTGTGTGCTGCTCTTGCGGGGTTCACCCACCTTGGTATGGGTCCCAGAACCTGGTGTGCTGTTCTTGTGGGTCTTCCCCAACTTTGTATGAGTCCCAGACCCTGGAGTGCTGCTCTTGTGGGGCTTCCCTGACTTTGGACGGGTCCCAGACCCTCTTTTGTCATTCTTGTGGGACTTCCCTTACTTTGTATGGGTCTGAGACCCTTCTGTTAGGTTTATCACATGCGTCTCCAGGCCTGGTTCTCAACCCTGCCAGGAACTGGTTTTCGTGTGACTGTCTCTTAGTTTTTCCCAAGCACTAGTACGAGGGAGATGGGGTTCTGCAGCCTTCCCCAACTGCCTCCTTCCCTCTCTATTACCGGCTTACTCAGGTGGCATTGTGGAACTGCTTCTTCCTTCCGTGGGCTTCTGCACTTCTTCCGGCGGTCTACGCGTGTCCTTGCAGCGTTTCCAGGTCTGGTCCCTCTTGGCGTGCGCTTCTTAGCCCGACTGTGCGGTCCGGCTCCCGGTTGTCATGCGCAGAAGGAAGGTTACCCTCAGGCACACCGTTTTACATAACACTCATACCCCCGGGGACTCCCCGACACATAACACAGCTAGACTCCCCAAGTCACAGTCAGCCCCTCATAATGTAACGCTACCTGTGGTGCGGAGGAAGCGTCAGCAGCTCCAAGGCTCTGTCAGAGGGCGACTTCGTTTGTTCCCTCGTTTCCAGTGGCAACTGCCATGGAGATTGCAAGCGGGCTGGAGCAGCCGACCGCAACCACTTCCTGGTTTCGGGTCGACTTCCCGATCATGTGCCCTGAGCTCCGCTCACGTGATCGGGAGTCGGCAGACATAAAAGCCGCACATTGTGAATCATTCGCCGCTTCACAGCTGTTTTCACGACACTGTTTGGCGTTCTCCATTCAGGTCTTGGATTCATTGGATAAAGACCTCAAGCTTACGGATTATGGACTGCTTATTCTTGCTCCTTGGATTTGTGGTTTTGGTTTCTGCTCGGATTCACGGACTTTTGGATTTTTTGGCTAACGGTTAACGGATTGTTTCGGATTACCCTTCTCTGCTTTGTCACTTACTCAACTATCTTCGAGGTTCCTTGAACTGCTACGGTGCCTCCAAGTATTCCACGAGTACCATAGTGCCACAAATTCTTCCAAGATCATCAGGTGTGTAGCCAGCGCTGAGTTTCTGGCGCCTGGCTTTTTGGATTGCTGACGCTTCCTTGCATCAAAGCCTCAGAGTTCCTAGCACCTTTCCATTAAACTTAGGTAAGCCCTTTTCAATACAGTTACATTGTTTACAGTACTGTGCTTGTTTGTACTAATAACCAAATTCATTCCAACAGCTCCGGGGTCCTCGGCGGCGTCTGATCCTGCGAAACAACAACCACCTGTGGCCTCAAGGCTCGCACAGAGAGTAGTTTTTCTCTCTCCCTGTGGGGAACTTGGAGACAGAGGCCCATATATTCTTCACGACGCGTCAAGTCAAGACAGACTGTGAAGCCTTGAGTTGTGTTGAATATGGAGGCCTCAGTCGATGACCCCGTGGCTGCGTTGGTCCAGGCAATCACAGCGTTGAGGGCAGATATGAGAGCTGCCAATACTGCTATACATCAGCAGTTAGACCGCATCCAAAGTGCTCAAAATCCCTTACCCACTGATGCAGAGTTTGGTGATGCTGCTGCCCAACCCCCAGTAGCACCACCTGTTGTCCCCATGGCAGCACCTCAGGTTCCCGTACTCGTGCCCACGCCCTTTCCCTTGGCCGCTCCAGAAAGATTCCATGGAGTTCCCAGAAGGTTTCGTACATTCCTAAACCAATGCAAATTGCATTTCCTCAGAAGACCCCAGGCCTTCCCCGATTCCACCACAAAGGCGGCGTTTACCCTATCCCATCTATCTGGTACAGCTGCCGCTTGGGCTAACCCGTTATTGGAAAATGACAGTCCCGTTCTTTATGATTTCGATTTACTAGTCACAGAAATGTCTCATGTATTTGACACACGTCATAAGGCCCAGTCCCGGGATCTCCAGTTATTGGACTTATCTCAAGGAAAGGGCTCATTCATAGAATACATTTCCCGATTCAACCAATTGGCTGCTGAGACCTCTTGGCCCGAAACAAAAAAGGCAGTGGTGTTTTATAGGGGACTCAGTAATTCCATGAAGGATGCTATGGACGTCGTTCCCTCTCTGCCCACACAACAAACTGAATTAGTAGACCTCGCCCTACAGATAGACGCACGGCGTTCCGAACGCAAATCTGAAGCAGTGTTTCCTAATACAGTTCAGACCTCCCCTTCCACAGATACAGGTGGCAAACCCATGCAAATAGGCGGAATACGCAGCACGATTTCGCAAACCGAGCGAGAACGCCGAAGAACTGACAACGCCTGCTACTGTTGTGGCCTAAATGGACATTTTGTAAAGACCTGTCCTCGGCGTCCCAAGACAAAAAATCCAGTTTTTCGGACTGCTCGACCCTAGATCCGAGGGCCGGATCGAGCAGTTCATCTACTCCCTCGGAAATGATACCCGCCTTTGGGAGGGTTAGGCCAGTGGTGGTACAGGCTACTTTGAAACCCACACCAGATATTGTTCATACAGTGTCCATTGTTATTGATTCAGGTGCCACAGGCAATTATGTCGATATAATGTTGGCCAAGTCACTGAATCTACCCCTGGTTACCAAACAACACCCAGAACCTGTACACGCAGTGGACGGCACGGCACTAATTTCTGGTCCGATCAAACAACAAACTGCCCCAATCACCATGTATATACAGAGCACCCATCAGGAAGTGATTTCCTTTGATTTAATTTCGATGCCACAGTTTGGTTTGATATTGGGTATTCCGTGGTTAAAACACATAATCCGCTGATTGACTGGAAGTCTGGGCATGTTCATTTTGAGTCAGAAAAATGTCAAAATTATTGCCTCACTGCACCCGAAGGCATTGAATCACCCCCACGTGCTTTGGGGGCCATCGCGCAGCTCACACTGAATGATGACATCCCTTCTCCTTCATAGCCACACCTGGTGGGGGCTGTTGCAACCGGTATTCCTGCAGAATACCAGGATTTTCAGGAGGTTTTCGATATGGGCTCTTCCGAAATCCTTCCTCCACATCGCCCTTACGATTGTCCCATTGACATAATTTCTGATTCCATCATTCCTTCGGGCCGCATTTACTCACTGTCTCCTTTGGAGGAACAGGCTCTCAAGGAATACATCCAAAAGGCCCTAAAAATTGGTCACATACGCCCTTCTACCACCCCGGCGGCCAGCCCTATTTTTTTGTTTCCAAGAAGGAGGGCGACTTACGCCCCTGTGTGGACTACCACCACTTGAACTCCATCACCGTAAAAATCGGTATCCAATCCCTTTGATCACCCCGTTGTTGGATAGACTAAGTCACGCCAATGTCTTTACGAAACTCGATCTCTGTGGAGCATATAACCTGATTAGGATTCGCCCCGGAGACTAGTGGAAAACTGGCTTCTGTACTCGTTATGGGCTGTTTGAATACGTGGTTATGCCCTTTGGGCTTTGTAACACCCCAGCCACGTTTCAACGTTTTATGAACGAGGTATTCCATGACTTGCTGGACGTCTGTGTAGTGGTATACCTCGATGATATCCTCATTTTCTCACAAAACTTAAAAGAACATGTGATACACGTCCGCAAGGTTTTGTCTCGTCTTCATCAAAATTCACTCTTCGCTAAGCCTGAGAAGTGTCAGTTTCATACTGACAGTGTGGAATTCCTGGGGTTTCATATTACACCGGGGGTCTATCCATGAACCATTCCAAGGTTTGTGCTATGTTAGATTGGCCGAAGCCCAGTAACCTCAAGGCATTATAATCATTTCTGGGCTTCTCAAATTACTACAGGCATTTTATTCAGGATTTTTCCTCCATTGTAACACCCCTTACTGCATTAACCAGCCCAAAGATGCCTTTTGTGTGGCTAGATGAACACCAGACAGCTTTTAATGCATTAAAGACAGCATTTACCACTGCCCCCGTTCTAAAACATCCCGACCCAGAACTCCCTTCTATAGTGGAAGCAGATGCATCCTCATTTGCTCTTGGCGCAGTGTTATCCCAGCATTGTCCCTTTTCTTGTCAGTTACATCCGGTGGCATTTCATTCCCGAAAGTTTTCTCCCACCGAAAACCATTACACTGTTACGGAAAAGGAATTATTGGCCATCAAGGATGCCTTTCAAGTCTGGCAGCATCACCTGTTAGGGGCAAAACATCCAATCACGGTATTCACAGATCACCGTAATATCCAGGACTTGGCCTCGCTTAAGTGTATCAATAGCCGGCAGGTGCGGTGGCATTTATTCTTTTCAGCCTTCGACTTCCAGATCAAACATCGATCGGGTTTGTCCCATGGAATGGCAGACGCATTGTCTCGTTCCCCTGGCGGGGTCTCCTTGCCTGTTTTCCCTGAAACCCTATTAGACCAACACGTCATTTGTCTTTGTACACCTCCTTTACCACTACTGAAATCAATATGTACATGGGTTTCGCTACATCCCGAACAGGTCTCCGAGTGGGATCCGGTGTTTCATGATGGGTTACCATTCATCCAGAATAAATTATGGTTACCAACAGCAGACACCCGCAACCTCGCTCTGGAATGGTCCCATGACAGAGCCATTAATGGACATCCTGGACAAAAGCGGACGTTGGACCTCCTCAAACTCTGGTGTTGGTGACCCTCCATGAAACGCGATGTAGAAGGCTGTGTGAACACGTGTGCAATATGTGCCCAGTGTAAACATCGCCGGGGGCACCCAGTGGGTCTCTTACATCCCTTACCTGTACCTCCTAGACTCAGGCACACGGTTTCGATGGATTTTGTGACAGACCTGCCTCGAACCAAGGGCTTCGACACAGTTTGGGTGGTGGTGGATTCCTTCTCTAAGGTCGCTCGGTTTATTCCCTGTTCTGGTGTTCCGTCCGCCCCAGTGTTGGCCAACCTTTTCTTTAAATCTGTCTTCTGTCTTTTTGGGCTACCCACGGTTATCATATCGGACAGGGGTCCGCAATTCACATCTCGGTTCTGGCGGGCGATCACGTGTCTCCTGGGCATTGATTCCCATTTTTCATCCGCCTATCATCCAGAAACGGATGGCCAGACTGAGAGGGTGAACCAGGCCATGGAGCAGTATTTACGTTGTCTCATTTTACAGCACCAACAATCATGGCTAAGTGTTTTGCACCTTGCTGAATTTGCTTACAATAACGCTTTGCACGCTTCTACCGGCTCTTCTCCTTTTTATGTTCTGTATGGTCAGCACCCTCCACCTTACCTATTCCTGATTTCACGCTTTCTGTTAATCCTGCCGCGGTTGCATGTGCCCGAGACCTGTCAGCTGTCCATGCCCAGACGCTCACTCATCTTTGAGAGGCTCACGTGTCCGCGAAGTCTGCAGCTGATAGACGGAGGGCTGTGGTGCCTTCCAATGTTGTGGGGGACAGGGTTTGGCTTTCTTCACGTCACCTCCGACTGCCGGGCTGTCGCAAATTGCTCCCCCGTTTTTTAGGAACCTATAGGATTTCTGCAGTGATCAACCCGGTGGCCTATCACCTCTCTGTTCCCGCCTCTTGGCGCATCCATCCCGTGTTCCATACCTCCCTATTGAAACCATGTCCCGCTCCTACCCATCTCTGGTCTACCCCTGGTCCCGTTTCTGTGGGAGGTTCTGAGGAGTATGAGGTGTCCAACATTTGGGGTCCCATGTGGTTAGGGGTGGTTTCCAGTATCTGGTGGACTGGGCGGGTTTTGGGCCGGAGGAACAGTGTTGGGTTCCTGCGGCAGATGTCCATGCCCCGCGGCTCATTTTTCGTTTTCACCTGGATCATCCCGCCTGCCCACGCGGTTGTGGGCCATTGGGGGGGCTCTGTCATGCACAGAAGGAAGGTTACCCTCAGGCACACCGTTTTACATAACACTCATACCGCCGGGGACTCCCCGACACATAACACAGCTAGACTCCCCAAGTCACAGTCAGCCCCCACAAGGCTCTGTCAGAGGGCGACTTCGTTTGTTCCCTCGTTTCCAGTGGCAACTGCCATGGAGATTGCGAGCGGGCTGGAGCAGCTGACCGCAACCACTTCCTGGTTTCGGGTCGACTTCCTGATCACATGCCCTGAGCTCCGCTCACGTGATCGGGAGTCGGCAGACATAAAAGCTGCGCATTTCGAATCATTTGCTGCTTCACAGCTGTTTTCACGACACTGTTCGGCGTTCTCGATTCACGTCTTGGATTCATTGGATAAAGACCTCAAGCTTATGGATTACGGACTGCTTATTCTTGCTCCTTGGATTTGTGGTTTTGGTTTCTGCTCGGATTCACGGACTTTTGGATTTTTTGGCTAACGGTTAACGGATTGTTTCGGATTACCCTTCTCTGCTTTGTCACTTACTCAACTATCTTCGAGATTCCTTGAACTGCTACAGTGCCTCCAAGTATTCCACGAGTACCATAGTGCCACAAATTCTTCCAGGATCATCCGGTGTGTAGCCAGCGCTGAGTTTCTGGCACCTGGCTTTTTGGATTGCTGACGCTTCCTTGCATCACAGCCTCAGAGTTCCTAGCACCTTTCCATTAAACTTAGGTAAGCCCTTTTCAATACAGTAACATTGTTTACAGTACTCTGCTTGTTTGTACTAATAACCAAATTCATTCCAACAGCTCTGAGGTCCTCGGCGGCGTCTGATCCTGCGAAACAACAACCACCTGTGACCTCAAGGCTCTCACAGAGAGTAGTTTTTCTCTCTCCCTGTGGGGTACTTGGGGACAGAGGCCCATATATTCTTCACAACGCGTCAAGTCAAGACACCGGTCTTCCCCGGGACTCCAATTCTCCAGCCTGGACAATGGGTTACACATTGGGTCTCATTATAATTATGCTGGTCCGGCAACAATGGTGACGGTAAACCTACCAGCACCGTTGTAACTGGACTGGCACAGTACAACTCAGCGAGCTGGTGCCATCCCGCTCGCCACGGTCAGACCTGGCGGGCGGGTGGAATGGCACCCGCCCGCAGAGTTTCACGGAAGCACCGGCACCGGTATTGATGGTGCCGGTGCTTCCGTGGTCTCCATTCCAATTGAGTCCTATGGGACTCAAATGGGAATGGGGATTTACAATTACCGGTGCCTGACTTCCTGGCACACCGGGGTCGTAATCCCCTGGTGTTACGGGCAAGCCAGGCTCCGGTAAATCTTGCAAGTCCGGCAGCAACCTGCCGGTAGCACCGGCAGGGTTACCGACGTACTTGTATTGAGGCCAATTGTGTGTTCAGCGAGGCTCTGTCAGACTTTCCTGTTTTCTGTGGTGAGCCTCCAGCCGGCTCTTGGTTCCTCCAGGGAGGATCTGACAAGGTACAGAGTCCTTTTTCCCTTTTTATCGCTGAGGCTGACTCTAGTACTGCGTATGTTGGTTCTGTGGTGGGGTGTTGCCTCCTTGCTTGTTCTTCTTCATGTCAGTGGTCGTATGCACTCCAACGGGGTAAGCCTCAGCTCCCTGGCCTCAGGGGAAGGGTCTTCCCCCATCGGAGCAGTGACAATGTCCTGGGATTCGTCACACAGATAAGACTCTGCTTGCAAATTCACATAGATTATGATGGGATTTTCAGATGTTTTTGAGTGTCTTTGAGGTGCGTTTTATATAGTCATAATGCACTCTAATAAGCCATTTAAATAAATGGTGGGATTATTTAATGTACTCTTTAATTTGTCATGTGTCTGTCAGCACTGATTGTGATCCTCATTAATATTCAAAATGTTTCTTTATAAGCATTATTTGGCTTCTCTGCACACACTCAATTTATCTTGTATTGTGCTGTTTTTGCAATGCCATCTGATAGTTATCCAAGGTCTCCACTGAATACTTTATTTGTTGATCTTGCTCATAACTAACTTGTTAAACAAGGGTTAATTATTCTGCTGTGTTTTGAACATCCTCTCTCTATGTGTTCACTAGAGGTGTGGGAGTCATGAAATTCATGGGTAGAAATGAATCGTAGCCGAGATATGGGGCCTGGCGTGGCTCTAAAAGTCATGTGCAAGCTGAGCCCCCAGAAGAGGCATACCTTGGTGCCTGCCGGCCCACCCTCAAACATAAATTCCATACCTGTCATCCTTCCTACTTAACCCCCACAACAAAGACCTAATACCTGCCATCCTCTGCGAATGACACCACAACCCAAGTTACGCTGACGGTGTAAGTCCCCATTTATTTTGAGTCCACAGGACTCAATGGGGCATTTTCGGAGCTTTTACCACGGCATTAATTGTGCCGAAAATGGTCAGAAAATCAACGCATTCACCCCCAGATCGGAGCTGGAGGTGAATGCTCAGAGTCTCCCCTAAACTTGGGATTGGGTGCAGTGGAGTGGTAATGCGGGGGTAATAGCGTTACCGCCGCATTTTTACTGCTCCGCCCAACCCCTGATGAGGCCCTTGACCACATATCTTTACAGCTGTATAACTGGTACTAATGGGGCGTTAATATACATTTTTAAGACGCTAAAGCAGTGCTCCGGTTCATAAGGACGACTTAAAAGCACACAAATTGCAATATAAACATACCTGAAAAATATATCACACCATATGTTAAGCAAAAAGAGTGATTATAGCTTTATTATGAAAACCATATATGTACCAGAATGCTAAGAAATTGCCAGCCTAAACAATCCCTGGGCCTCATTACGACCCTGGTGTTAAGGGTTTAACGGCGCGGTAAAAGGTGTCGGTGCCGTTAAACCCTTAACTCTTGATTACGAGAACCCTTTGCGGGACCCGACCTTAACGTCTGGTTTTTCCAGCCGTTAAAGTAGCGACCCGCAAAGGGACTTTGGTGCTAATAATGGTACCGCAATTTGCAGTACCGTTATTAGCGCCTTCCCCATTCCCATTGAGCCCTATGGGGCAAAAATGGGAATGGGAAGGGCCATGGCGGCATGGGGAATTACCGCTCCACCAACCTCGGAATGGGGTGATAATTCCCTATTCCGCCATGGCGGACACCGGCAGGGTCGTAATGAGGCCCCCTGTGTTTTGCAACTGTACTTTCAAGACTTAGGGCCTCATTACGAGGTGGGCGGAATGGGTTTAACGGCACCGGTAATGGTGCCGGTAAACCCATTCCGCCCTATTATGAGGTTCCCTTGAGGGACCTGCTCAGAACGTCTGGTCAGACCAGACGTCCTTTGCGGGTCCCGCAACGGGACCAGGGAGCTAATAACGGGCCCATTATTAACAGGCCTGTTATTAGCTCCCTCCCCATTCCCATTGAGCCCTATGTGGGCTCAAATGGGAATGGGGATGGGTTTTTTGAATGAGGTATTAACAGGTCCTCCAAGGTTGTAATGACCCGGTAATTCCTCATTTAAGGAACCCGGATCCGGACACGATTTTGGAGGCAGCCTTGGCGCTAATAGCACCATGGCTACCTCACACACAACACCAAAACTGCATGAAACGGTCATCTACTTGTAGGCACTGTTTACACAGACTTGGAACTGTTTACTGTGCACATACCTTAGTGGGCTTAAACCCTAAGGCAGATGTTCTCATTCTTTCAGCAGACACAAGTTGGAGAAACAGGCAGCACCCACATGTTCAGGATGGTGGCTGTGTAGCAGGTGTAAAGCTTTATGTCTAGGCAAGCATCCCTTTTGTCAAAGAGCTATGTGACCTCACACATCCTCATTCATAAACTGGGTATTATGTGAAGATGCCATGGTCACTGCCTCTTGCCTTGGGAAGACTACAAGAAATTGTCCTGACAAGC